>NC_058418.1:43836229-43886786 GCF_002201575.2 Neomonachus schauinslandi
TTCTTTCTTTCTTTCTTTCTTTCTTTCTTTCTTTCTTTCTTTCTTTCTTTCATTTCCATATAAGAGAAGGACCCCTCTCAAGATGAGGTTCCTGTTTTGCAGTGTTGGATATGTTGTTGTTATAAAATGTGGTTGTATTCTTTGCCTCTTCCGTTAACAATGGGGGCAGGGGTAGGGGGTGGGTCCGAGGGGCCTGAGATGACAGAATGAGGGACACACAATAGGATGGCCGTGACTCTGAACAAATAAATAAAACATGTGAATCACAGTCTCTGCTCTCTTTCCCTCCTCCCTCACCCCCCAACTGTGATTAAATTTGCTGTGGTCATTTCCCAAATGTCTGCCTGATAAAAGAAGAAGCAGCAGCAGCAGAAGCAGGGGCAGCAGCACCCAGAGCCTTTTCTCACACCGTGACTTCAAGCGAGGGCCCTTCCCAGAGCTGGCAGCCTCCCCTCCTGCCAGTCAATCCGCCCAGCACAGACACGCATGCCGTTTTCATTAGCGAAAATGCTCCACGTCTGATGGCTGTCCCCCACGGCCCCCTCAAATGAAAAACAAAAACAAAAACAAAAAGCAAAAAAACGAACCACCAACCCTAGAACACAACTCTGCCCCCTTAATAAACAGCTTCCCCAACTACCCCCGGCATCACAGTGAAACCCTAGGCTCCCGGAGCTCAGTAATGGGATTTCTCATACCCCTTCCTACAACCACCAACACAGCTTCCCAGCAACCTATTGAATGCACAGGGGGAGAAAAAGAATACATTTTAATAAATCGAGGGGAAAAATGATTTTGGTCCTCTAGCCCTGTTCTTTAGTAATAGAAAAAGGTGAGGTTGTTGGGGGGGAAGCGGGGGGAGGAATTTAATATTGCAAGAGATAATAGCAACTATGTTAATATCCGGAATTTTCAATGTACCATAAGTACATTTTGTTTTTCCTTTTAGCACGATTTATAATTAAAGATTTTAATCTGGCTTCACATTGAGTTAATAAGCCCTTTGATTGATTAGGATTCATAAAATTGCCATTTCCCGCTGATGCTTTGTGTTTCTGGGGATGTTCTTTTGAAAAGCTGGGTTAAGGTGAATAGGAAGCAGCCATTGTTTGGGCTGAGCTGTGCCAATTCTGGGAACTCGGAACTGCTTTATTCAGAGTTTGTCCCCTGCAATATCTTGTTGTTCAGCCAAATTAATGCAGATAGGATCTGCTGGGCTATAGTTTAGCCATTTTTAGGGGAAAACTTTTTTTATTATTATTATTTCAGCAGGTGTTCCGTGCAATTTCTGCCTCTGTTTCCTGACCTGTTCTGTGCCTTAAAAAAATAAAATAAAATAACCACAATGAAGTAGCATCAAATTGATAAATAGAATGTTACAAACTGTTTCAAAGATAAAAGAGAGAAAGGCACCAACCAAATGAATTTGAATGCAACAAACCCAAGAAAACTGGGCTCCGATTTTTTCTTTTAAAAATTCAACTTCAGAGGCTGTATAACCAATAAATTATCCTCTTGCATTAATGGCCAATACAGCAATATGTGGGAAGTGTCCTCCTTCAGCTAAAGGGATGTCTTAGAAATGTAAACACAAATGAATAAATAGGAGCGAAGACTGAGGGAAGGAGGCAGGCGAGGCAGTGTACTAATGCTGTTTATCAAGTTAAATAATACATCCCACCACCCCTCCGTCTAGAACCAAAGCAAAATTAAGAGCAAAATCAAGAAACAGTGATAAATTCTGCAAAGAAGAAAGAAGAAAGAAAGAAAAGAAAGAAAAGGAAAGAAAAGAGAAATGTAAGAAAGAACTGGTGATTTGAAATGTCCCGTCAAAGGGCCCCTTTTCTTCAGTTCATTGTACCCGACATGTCTATACGGGAGTGTGTACAAGAGAATTCTTTCTTCCCCCCTTATTTTTAGCATGGGGAAAAAAAAGTGACTCTCTTCAGCTTCCGAAGGGCCTCACTGTGGGGACTGAACCAGAGCAAATTCCCTTTGTGTTCCTTGCTCTGAGGGGACCTTCTATTGTTGACTGCGGGGCCTCTTGTAAGATCCAGCCGAGTGGGGGGCTGTGGGTGAAGCCTCTTCAGATAACACTCAACTTGTTTGGGAACTGATACTGCCTCTCCTCCCGTCACCCACCCCAATTTACTTGGCATGACCAGCATTTTCCGATCCTTTTATCATTCAGCTGTTCTCTACATGCAAACATTTTTAGGGCTCAGGGAGAATGAACGAGAAGCCATGTCCAGGGCCTGTCCAGCAGGGAGGAAGTGCCCAGGAAGCCTCCCCCCAGGGGGGCTGGGAGGTGCTGCTGAACTCGCTTCTCTCCCACACCTTTACCGGGGGCTCTTCCGGGCTTTCGTTCCTAAGGTGAAACCCCCATCTCCGTGCCTGGGTTGCCAAGACCTCATCCTGGCCGCATCTTCAGTGCTCTCCCACTCAGTCCCCATCACGCATCCTCATCAGCCCCCTGATCTGCACAGTGCTCTGGTCCCCCCACCCCCCGGCCGGCCCTGTTCCCCCTGAGCTTTCTGGTTTTGCCATAAAATAGCAAACCCCAGCACAAAGTAGATAGCGGCCAAACCCGCAGAGTGAAATGAGTTTGGGTTTCTAAAGAGACAGCGATGTCGGTATCTACCCCAGGAGTCCTTGCTTTGCCATCTCTGACCTCATGAATCCAGACCTGCAGGCCTGATTGGTGGGCTTTTAAACGTGACTAATGAAGAAAATTTACCCTTGGGGGGGGCGGAGAGCCCTGTCCCTACAACCAAATAGAGTGTGCCCTGATGCATATATTTTTTTTGCAAGAAGAAAAGAAAAAGAAAGCAAGAAAACAAAGCCCCAAACACACATTTGTGGCAATGCGAAAATAAAATAAATTTAAAACAAACTCCCCCCACCCCCCTTTTTTTTCCTAGCCCAGGTCCTAGGCAATGACAGCAGAGAACGAATAATTCCCGGTGCAGTGTCTTACATCAGTTAAAGGTACCTTTGAATGAATGTCAGCTCCTTTCTACCTTAGTGCCAGTCGATCGATGCTTCATTAGGGCTGAATTGTCTTTTGCCCATGCAGCCTTGAAAACAGTCCCTTTAATTACCTGTGAGGAAGTCGGGACCCTCCTTTCCCTCCTCTATCTCCCTGTCTCCCTTCCCTCCTCTCTCTCTCAGCTCAGGGAAGTGGGGGTGGGTGGATGGGGGTCACTCACATTTATTCAGTCAGTCTGAGTACATCACTCCTTGATAGAGAAGCTGGGAGGAGAAGAGAAGGTGGGGGCGGGGGAGAAAATAGAAAAGAAAGAAATATCGGACCCTGAGGTGAGAGGGCAGGGTTCAAGTCCAGACTACAGATCTATTGAAGAGGTTTCAGCCAGGCAGGCCTCCACTTGACTTTCTCAGCAGCCAGCTTTATGGATTCTCAGCTGTTCCCTTTACACCACGGCGCCTTACATCTCCCCGCTGCTAATTACCAGGGGTTTCTAAATAACGCAGAACCAGGCCCTGCCAGACACCCCCAAAGGATCCTGAGTGGCCTTTATCCAGGTCTCAAGGAAAAGGGGAACCTGTTGGCTCGATCTTTCAGAGAGACTGGAGAGAGAGAGAGAGAGAGAGAGACAGGGTGCAGCACAGTTTGATGTAATCCCTCCCATCAAAACCGAAGGCGTTCCAAATAATTGTAGGCCTGGCAAGTTGAGCACTGGAAGAAAGTGCATAAATAATCATATTTGTTATGCACTATTAAAAATTCAGAAAGATTTTAAATTCAAGTGATCATCTGGTCATCCTGAGGGATAGGCTTGTATTTAATAGCCAGGTATTTTTTACCTATTCAATTATGATGAGAAATATTCTAATGAAGTCATAAACCTCAGCAGAGAATGTTAATCACCTGCGCGTGCTCTGTTCGCGCCGTGTTGGAAAACATACCTTCCCCAGTTGAGCTTCCCCCCAACGCGGTAATTCAATATCGTATTTGGAACCCTTCTTCCCTTCAGAGAGGTCCCCAGGCACCTGGGAGTAGATGGCTAAAAACTACAAAGCTCATCTGATCTTCTCTCCAGTGGCCGTAATTCTATCCAAGCAAGAAGTCGGGGGTAAGAATGCATTTCCCCCCAAAATTTACACAACAGAATGAAGTGACATTACACTACCCCCCTTCCTGACCCCCCCAGCAGGTCCCCTCCCTGCCACACACACACACACACAAACTCTGCGGGTTTGGGGTTCCCCGATGAAATACTGGATGCCAATTCAATTTGAATTTCAGAAAAAACACAAATAACTTTTTAGGATAAGTATGTCTCAATTCTTGCACCGGGCCTACTTATCCTAAAAAAATTCACTGTTTACCTGAAATTCAAATTGAACTGGGCATCTTGTGTCATTTGTTTTGTTTTGTTTTACTTGCTAAGCCTGGCAACCCTATGCAGATTCCTCTGAAATCTAGATATTTTCTGCCAACAAATGAGGACAGCGATGATTTCAAGTCACTTAAAAAAAAGAAACATAATCGTGAGAGGATTTATTTATTCGCCCATTTTCAGGTCTAGCCTCTGACACTGGAACCCGAGATGTGACGCGGTGTCTGTACACAGGATATGTACACAGAGTATGCCCTGCTCTGTCCACAGCCATTTCATTCAGTCTCGACATAAAATCTCTACCGGTTGAAGAGGTTACAGTGGCCAGGTGCCTGCTTGCCCATTCGGCTCAGTTGTATGAAATTGAGGACGCTGGATTAAAAAATACAAACCCTCCAACCCCTGTTTACACATGCTCAGGCCATGCCATCATCAGCATAGGGCAGTCCTCGTGCGTCAGCCCGGTGCTCCCAAGACTGCGTCTGGGGCGTGCATACATGCGCCCCACTGCCCCTGCACAGGCCCACAACTTCTAGTCTAGCAACACACAGGGAGCCTTCATGCGCCCTAGATCTGGTCCCCGGAAGGTGCCCAGAGAGGCTGGGGAATGTACCCTACATCCGTGCTCAGCATTTGACCTCACTCAGCAGCCTGTGATGTCACCACATTAAGCTACAATAAGCACCAAGCAAGAAGGCGGGAGTCCAGGGCCCTGGGAAGGCAGGCAGAGGGAGAAAGAGGAAAGACATTTCTGCACGTGCGTTGTTGGACGGCCTGAGCTGTCTTTGTGCTCAGAGGGTCCCGTGTAAGGAAAAGGGAGGATGGCGGGACCCGGGCCTCAGTGTCCATATGCGGGGTCTTCACGCTTGCTCTCAGCTGGGAGGTCAGAGAGCGTTTTCATAACCTTTACGGAGTCTGCCAAATAAATAGAAGAATTCGATTTCTATTTACGTGGTTCTGTCTGCATGTTTTTAATACTTTGTACGGGGTAGGGAGGCATGTCAGATCTCACATAAGTTGGCTGGATCCAGTATAAATATTCACAGAGACGAGAATATTTGGGATGCAGATGAGTGGATAGAGAGTGAGGGTCAGGCTGATCTGATGCTTTTGGATCACTCCTGCTGGGTGGGCAGGGGGCAGTGCTGTCATGTCTGGGAAGAGCAGAGGAAATGTGGTCTTTGACACTGTCAGACTCTATTCTGAAAGAGCATCTCGTTTGCCTGGATCCAAATCCCCTACATTTAGGAAGTGTAGGCAAAATGGCGCATGGCCACGCCTTTGTGCGTGCACAGGCTCAGGCCGGGCTCACACCAGTGTCCACAATGACCTCAGGCAGTGAGCACATTGATGGATTCTGCACGAGGTTGATTCTGCCGATGTGCAAATATGGTGCTCCTGGTCTGGGTTGTAATCAAGGCGTATTTGTAAATACCAGCATGGTATTTGATCTAGAAAACAGTGAAGGTGATGGTTTGGTAAGGTGATTTTTGGAATGATACTGTTTCTTAAGCGGGGAGAACAGCAAGTGGTCCACACTTTAAAGAGAAAAGAGAGTATGTATGTGACCTCTTGAGAATCAGGGAATAGAATTTTCTCCAGAAGAAAGTATAACTATTCTTTCTTTTTCCCCTTTGACTGATGCTGATGTGGTTTCTCATTTTCTGGTAAGGTAGGAAGGTATGAGATGCGGACTATCCTCTAGCAAATTTTGGTGAGACCAAGAAGTAGGATTTGAGATCTTTGGGGTCCTGAAGGAAAAAAGGGTTGGTTGTGTCCTTTATAGAGCTTCTGATCATGAGAGAAGGCATATTTTTCGTGAAAGTAGATTATAAATGTGATTATACAAAAACATAACTAAAGCAACAACAACAAAACAAAGTTCAGCCTGCCAAGCAGATATGTCCTCTTTCATTGTTTCTCGTCTAGGAGTGGAACGAGCCCAGTGTCTTTGGAAGCCGTTACTCCTGAGGGCCATCGAGGCCTTTGTCCCCTTGGGCCCACATCCCATGAAAGCCACAGCCGTGTCACACCACAGAAAACTCTTGTTTAAATACAATGAGTCTGCCTTACCAATTAGGACAATGTGCTCCCCAAACCTTGCTGTGTCGTGAGCCACTGGAATATGTAGCTTGTAGCTGCAGAGGCTGAGCTGATTGACCTCTGGGGTATTTGGGATGGAGACTCGCGCCCTCATGGCACGGGAGTCCAGCGCGTAGTCTGAACGCCTCCTTCTATTCTCGCATGTGAGTGTGCAGAGAAAAACAGCGTCTGTATATACTGGACGTCAAAAAGCAATTTCTTGCTGCAGTGAGTTTAATGTATTCAGTAACCTTCTGTTTATTTGGGTATTATTTGCGGAAGACACTTGGAAAGCTGTAGCGCAGGAGTGTAGGAAAGCCCAACCCAAGTGTTGATCCACGGCTCCCCCCTTCACCCACCAATGGCCCAGACCCACATGGGCAGACGGTGGAAGAGCTGTCTCTCTTTACTGCACAGCATCAAATAAGGTCAGTAATGCTGCTTGCGCTCCTTCTTCTTTCATTGTCCATGTTATTGAGGAAACCCATAAAAGTTCCCTCTTTTGATATCTTGACCCACGGTGTTGCTCGCATGCTGCTTTGTGGTTTAGAGATTTAAAGAAACAGAGAGGGAAAAGGAGTGAGAGAGAGAGTTTGCCTTAGGTGATAAACAGCAGTGTAAGGCCAGAGGCCTTACAAAAAAAAGGAAAAAAAAAAAAAAAAGGAAGAAGAGAAACAGCCATAGCAACAAGGGAGTTTGGGAATGTTCAAGGGTTCAGGGGCTTTTGCAGGAAGAGGTGGGGGCATGTAACCGAGGGCGTAAAAATCAGTTCCACCCGGTAACAATGTAAACTAGAATTCCAGGCATTCACACACTCATTGGCACTGTAGCTTGGACGCAAATGTAAGACATACATGTCTGTGGGGGCCAAATGGTCACATAAAAAACACTTGAAAAGCCACAGGTACACTTGTTCAACTCTCCCAGTTTTCAAAGACAACCCCCGCCCCCGTTTGTTGACATAGGTTACTTGTTTCTGTTTTTAGTAGGAATTTGAGATTAGATGCTGTCATTCCTGCCCCCCTACGCCACCTCCACCACCCCCATAATCTATCCTACAGGTCACACCTTCTCAGGCAGACCTCGCTGCATATGGCCCCTACCTCGTCCATTACCAGTGGTGTTTCTCAGAGTAAGATGTCTTAATGACTTCGGTTTATTGAGATAACCACTGTACCTTCCATACGGCCTACGTTGCGTGTCTCTCCAAGGCAAGGTGCTTCTTGAAAAAACGGTAGAAGGAGGGGCTGCTGTGGAGAGTTTGTCTGATGACCAGGAGGGGCAGAACTCCCTGTTTATTTTTTCCAATGGCTTCCATGTGTGGTGTCAGGCTAGCCTAGGTGGTGATTCTGAACGGTCATGTCTGCACTGTGTTAGCAGATGGGCATGCGCCAGGGAGGGAGGAATTAGGGGCTGTGAGAGGAACAGGACCACTTGGTACAGAAGATGGTGACATTTGTATATTTCGTGTGCTGTCTGGATATCTCCTGTGACCCTTGCTTTGATAAGAGGTGGTATTGTTTCCTTGGAAAGAAGAGAAAACTTATTAAGACTTTTTTTTCGGAGAGATGTGATTTTGGAAATGAATACTGAGGTTTTTGTTTCTGGAATGCAGTCAGTGTGCACTTATTGTTGGTATGCTTTCAGAGTTGGAGTTTGGCTTTAGTAGTGCTCAAGTACAGAGTGTCTTTTTCCTTTTTTAATAGACTTTTTGTTAAATTTTATTCCAATACTCCTTGATGAGATTTAAAAAAAAAAAAAAACTTTTATAGCAGAGCAAACAGGAGAGGGCATAAGATGAGAAGCTGGAGACAGTGACATGAAGGCTTTTCCATTTTTTTAGTTTAGTCTGGTTAGTGATAAAAATAATAAAACAATGGTACAGTAGTCATTGACGTGTTATGTACATATGTCCACTGATGATGTGCTACTCACGTTCAACACTCAGAATATTCTCATATGATCACCTGGTTTGTCCACCTCTTTTGTTCTCACAGTTTACTCATAACAGCAAAACAACAACAACAACAAAACCAAAAAGCTGGAATGCAGAAATGACTAGTCAGTATCATTCCAAAAAACTCTGTAAGGCAGTGAGCCCCATATATGAAGAAATAAGGCAGGGAGAAAAGTTACTTTAAATAGTGGCCTTTTCAATACTGCATCAGTAAGTCCCAAACTGTTTGTGCAGAGTCCATATACTACTTTGTGGCTTGAAAAGTCTGTATGATTTCGGGCGCCTGGGTGGCTCAGTTGGTTAAGCGACTGCCTTCAGCTCAGGTCATGATCCTGGAGTCCCTGGATCGAGTCCCGCATCAGGCTCCCTGCTTGGCGAGGAGTCTGCTTCTCCCTCTGACCCTCCTCCCTCTCATGCTCTCTGTCTTTCATTCTCTCTCTCTCAAATAAATAAATAAAATCTTTAAAAAAAAAAAAAGAAAGAAAAGTCTGTATGATTTCAGTAAAGCCAATCTAACTGGTTGGCTTTGCTATCTCTACCGTATGTCCGCTTGTCCTGGTAATGCGTAAGAGAAGGCTGATTTACGCCCTGGCGTCATTTCATGGTGATGCCGAGGAGTGGCTGAGCTGCTTCAGGTCTGCAGAGGGGCTTGGACTGGCTGTTCTCGTGGCCCTCAGACACTGCTTTCTCAGTAAGCGCAGTGGTGACCTCTGTATTTCCAGGTCTCAGAGGCTACCCCCTTAAGTCATTAAGAAGTGACTCTAGAGTGGGGGATCAAAACACAGGAAAACACTCCAGAGCTTTCTTCTCTTAGGACTGAAAGTCATGTTGGTGATGCTGAACTTGGAGCTATCAACTATTGAAGTTTTGAAGATAAACATCAGCCAGAAACATCATGCCTACTTAGGGCTTGGATACTTCATGTTGAGTGAATAAATTCAGTTTGGTCATAACTGAGTCAGGTCTCCTATTCACTCAGCATGTGATGAGATAGAGAACTTACTGCTGGTATCTTTTGGATGCTTAGATCAGATAAACACCTAGGCAAATGAACACAAATTTGAAATGTAGGATTGGCCAATGCTCACAGTGCAAGTTTCTTTCTTTTTTTTAATAAAGAAAGTCATTGAATTAACCTATGCAAATACATCTTCCCAAATAATAAAACACAGATCCCTTAGTTAAATGTGTCCCTACCATGTATTGCTTTCATTTTAGTAACAGCAGATTAGGTCTTCCTGTCATGGAGACCCAAAATGGAGTCCTCTGACAAATCCAGTATCTTGTGAGCTATGCAGAAGTGACTAGAAGAAAACCACATGAAAAGGAACTGCTTTAGAGAATCTGGCCTAACTAGAAGGGTGTTTTTGCTGCTATATCCTGGTTGCCACTTTAAATGGCACACCCAGCAGCATTTCTTAATCGTTTATTTGTTCTGAGATATGTTAAAATAAAATAAACGCATCAAATTCATGATTTTATAGATATTTTGGTTTAGGTTGCAATTCAATGAAGTTATACTTTGTGCGGATTGAATGAATTGCATTTCTTTTCTGCGGTACATTGACTTTGATGCTGCACGGTTATGGCAAGAATCATAAAAGTGGTACAAGAATGTCTGAAGTTGGCAAATGACAACTTTTCGGGTAACACTGGCCAGGATAAATTGAGGCTGCAGCTCCCCAAATTTTCACCTCCAAGAACCCATTTTATTTTTTTTCCCGATATAAACTTCATTTTGAAGTATCTTTTTAACCTTTAAATAAATACACTCTTTATGCAGTCATTCATTTTTCTGTTCAAAGCTACCTATACCTGATAAGCATAAAGCAGTCAATGTTACTGATTCCGTTGGTGTAACTTAAGCCAGCCCCAACTGATAAGCACGACATGTCCTTAGGACAGTTGTTTGCAAGAATCAGAAGCCACCTGAAGCTTGACCAATGACAGGGAATATATTTTAGATACAGAGAGACATCTCATGGAACCCAAGGGCCAACATCAGGAACATTTGGATCCAGGAATTGGAAGGTGACTGATACCCCACTTAGAATTTTCTCTTGGTCTTCTAGCCCTGGTTCTCTTTGAAGATCTTTATTCTCTCTTAGCAGACCATCTTTTCCTGTTACCGTGTCCTCATGAGGTATGGAAGATGGCTGTCCATAGTTCCTAAGTTATATTCCTGCAACGTGAAGGACTGGTTCTCTCAGCTCTGATTCACTGTCTCTAGGGAAGGGACTCTCATTGGCCCTGCATGGGCCAGATGTCCAGTCTGATCTTACCATTGTCTACTGATGGCTTGCCCATACCAGCTCTTGAGAGCCAGTGGTTGAATTTTCAGGAATTTTGGCAAGCTAGTTGTTAAATACAATTATTGCTGAAAAGTAAATTATTTACACTTAGAATGAAATAAATTATATTCTTAATGTAATGATTCCTTAAAATGTATCACTTCTTAATCAGCTTGCTACATTTTACTATTTGTGCTCTTGATGTTATTTATGTTTACTGTATACAGACTGTAGAACTACGGTATAGTGGTACACTTCTGTACATCTCTTCTCAACTCTCCATTTAGTGATATAATGTTGGAAGCTTGAAACAGCCACAGTGGGAATATTTACACTATGGAAATTGGTGAACACTACACATCAGGGTGATGGCAGTGTTGTTTGCTGGAGAGCTGGTTGTTAAACATTTATCAGTACATCACTGAATCTAGTCTATTCCAGGTGGCTATGGGGCCTAGCTCCCTTTCCCTGTAAAAAGAATGGTGACCACAACCCACCCCACGAATGGGTCAGGGGAATGGAACCATTAAGAGAATCACTGGAAGCTGGATTCTACACACCAAAATCTAAAGGCTTTGCTTTTATACATAGTGAATGAATATCCTGGTGCTTATTCCTTTTTTTATGTACTTTATGCTACAAAATGCCACAGGAGAGTCTCAGACACCATTATTATTTGGTAACTTGATGACAATAATGATAATGATGATGGTAGCTCACATTTTGAGCACTATTTTAAGACTTTTTACACATGATGTTATGATGTCTTCAGAACATCTGTCATTCAAACCGAATTCATTGTAATTCAACAAATATTTATCAAGCACCTGAAAATATCAGGTTCTTTTCTATGTGTATGAGATACATTAGTAAACAAAACAGAGATCCCTGGTGTTTGCATTCTGTCTGGGGCAGACAGACCTATAATATGCATAGTAAAGTTACACATCACAGAGTGCAGTGGAAGGTGATGTAGTAGAGTAAACCAAAGATAGAGCAGGATCAGGGGAACTGAAAGGTCTGGGGATAGGGATGGGCTGCAATTGTAAATGGGGTGGTCAGAGTTCTGAACCAGATGGGGGCTAGAGGAGAGAATTCAAGGATGACTCCAGTGCTTTTGCCTTGGCTTGAGCCTTTGGGAGGTTGAAGTTGCCTAAGGTAGGTAAGGATGAGGGATGGGTAGATTTAGGGGAGAAAAATAGTTTAGCAGAGTTGATTTTCAGATGGCTATTAAAAATCCATGTCAAGGTGTAGAGTCATCCATTGGATATTGAAATTTGGATTTTCCAAAGGAAGTCTGAGCCAGAGATGCAAATGCAGGAGTTCTTGGAACATAGGTGATATTTAAAGCCATGAAACTGGCTGTGGTCACCCAGACTATGAGGATAAGGAAGAAAGAGAAAAAAAATTGGTGATGCAAGAGAGGAAAGGGAGACTAGCTAGAGAGAGAGACTCTTCAGTTGGGGTAGGGTCTAGTTTGAAGTGAAGGGACTGGCTCTAGGTAAGAGTGTAAGTAGTTTTTGTGTGGTAACAAGATGGCTCAGTATTCCCTGTGCGGGGTGTGTGAATGTGGTAGTCAGGAGTCTTTGGAAATTCGCTTCTCATTGCTTCACTTTTCTTGGTAAAGTAGGAAGCAAGGCCCTCCGCTAAGAATGAGGATAGGGAAGAAGGCATTGATGGTTTGAAATGAAAGGAGAAAATGTCATCGTCATCCTTGGAGAATGAAATGGTAAATGAACTGTATAAATACACTGTGATCTCTGAACAGCATAAAAGGTCCGCTTGAGCCTGATGGTCATGTTATGGGTACAATGATTACTTTTCTATCACAGTGCAGGAACCTAGGCTCAGAGAGTTTAAGTTACTTGCCTAAGCTTACACACCTTGTAAGTGGCAGAGTCGGGATTTGAGTTCAGGCAGTCTAGCTCCAGAATCCATCCTCTTAAGCACCACAGGATATGCTCTTGAGTTAACTAATAAACAACTGTGATTCTGCTCCTTAGAATGACTACTAAAATAACAGCACTTTATCTGTGGGATATAAAAAAATCCACAATTCAGATCCATCAAAGGTAATAGCCTTAATTAAAAAGACAAAACTAGTCTATGTAAAAATTCTCAGATAAGAAAGGCAGCAAGGTAAATTCTGAATTAGTGTCTCTTGAAGGGAAATTTGTTATTGCAAGGTTTTCAAAAGCATTTAAAATAGTAGGAGAAGCTGACCTGGAAGCCAGGAAGAAACCAGTCTAACCATATTGGGCAGTGGGGATCTGTGAAGCGAACCTAAAAGACAGAGAAGGTGGGCCAGAGCCATGTCAGGTCCGAGCCCCAAACCAATTATATGTAAAACAAAGATTCCCATTAGGAAAAGCAAGATATTTTGAGTCTTTTAAAAGCCACGCAATTCGTAAGTGTCCCATCAAATAATGATGGTTTGGAAGAAAAAGCTATTTGGCATATTTGATCAAAAATAATTATAATTCATCTCTCTTGCTGGTCAACAGCTTTAAGATAGCTTTTAGGTTCTTACAACGTTGGCATGTCTCTCCCATGCAGAACTATCCCTGTTGGCAACTGCTGGTTGAGCCTTCACCAAGGGACAGATGTGACCTCCAATCCACATCTGGGTGTCAAGTGTTTTCTGTGCCAGACACTGGGGTTACGAAGATGAGTAAAATAAAGACTTGACCTCACGAAGATAATGATATAGAAATAACACAGATAAGTGGACAATCACTGTGCGGTGTGAAAGTGCATGGACAGGAAGATAGAGAAAAGATGGCACTTCAGAGGCCATAATGAGCTTATCTTAATGCAAACCTCTGGAAAAATCAAGGAATGTTGATAGGGTTAAAATGGTAACTTAGAACCTTGCTCTTCAAAGAGCGGTTCCCCATGCCAGTGGCTCTGGCACCATTTGGGGCAGTTTTGGACGCATGTTACAGTCTGAGCATCTCTGTCCTAACTTTTGGGATAAGGGAAACAGATTCCCAGCCATGGGAATGAATCTCTGCACGTTCTGGTCACATCTGAACTGCTTAGGGAACCTAATTAGCTTGGGACACAAGTGACCTGTTCCATGCCCACTACAAATTCCCTGGTAGAGCTCAATCTTGGGGATGAGGGGATTTGTTTCCTTTTTTTTTTTTTTAAGGTTTTATTTATTTATTTGAGAGAGAGAGAGAGCGAGTGAGAGAGAGCATGAGTGGGGGAGAGGAAGAGGGAGAAGCAGACTCCCCTGCTGAGCAGGGAGCCTGACTCAGGGCTCGATCCCAGGACCCTGAGATCATGCCCCTAGCCGAAGGCAGATGCCCAACCAACTGAGCCACCCAGGCACGCTAGGGGAATTGTTTTCTAAGAAGTTTCTGTTGCCTGGTTGCAGCATGTCATCCCAGAGCCTGAGATCACCCAATTAAGGCACCAAGAAGCAGGTGCATCAATCGTGATGTAAAAGCAATAGTCACAAATGGCACAATTATTTCCAGCACTTGAAATCAGAATTTTAGAGTGTGAAAATGACTTTCCACTACGTGACTGTCTAGGTGAAGGCATGAAGTTACAGTGCTGTTGATTTCCTCGGAAGTGTGCCTCTTTCTCAAATTTTGGCAGATTCTGACGAATGCTTTCTCAGTTTGTCACTGGGACCCTGGGCAGGGGCCAGCGAGCAGGTCTGTCGGGCCTGACAGCTGACCTCAGCAGGCTTGGAGAAGGCAGGGGCCAGGCCGAGTCTTTACTGTCTCCAAGTGGTACTGCTGCTGGGGAGCTGCCAGCAGCCGTCCCCGTGAGCCATGCTGTTTGTCTCAGTGGGACTCTGGCTGAACACATCACAGAATGAAACCCGCTGAACTGGCTTCTCCCGAAGAGCCAGAGTATTTTTTATTAATCCCGTTCTTTGGCATCAAACTGCCTGAGTTCTTCTCCTTTCCCATATAGGCTTTCTTTATGAGCATACCTGAAATTAATAGCAACCCTTTTGACCAGGGCAGCTCTCCTCTCAGCAGCCACTCTGTCCAAGGGGCAAAACCATCATCTACATGTAAGGGGGTCTAAACAGCAGAAAGAAATACAGAAGCGACCCGTGTCCTGATAACTTAGATCCCCGATCTATTTCACTGTATTTTCAAAGTAGAGGAAAAGCTCCTCATCCCCCAGCCTCATCACACACGCATTGTTTTCATACCATGCATTTATTCTGTGTGACCTCTTCCTTGGTACGCTCATATTTTATTCTGGGCTGTCCTCAAGGAAACCCTAGCTTATTAATTGTTAAACACGTTAAGGAACTGGGGATTCATTACATGCTGTTCTCAATTCAGAAGGTTGGACAGCCAGATGCCTGTCCTATATCCAGGAGGTTGATGCTCAGTAATGTATCATTATGATATAGCTGGTGTAATGAAGCTGAGGTCCTGGGTGGGATTCCCAGGGTGCCAGTTATCTTGGCTCTCCGGCTGCAGACTGTAACTCTGTTTTGGCGCTGCACTTCAAGTGTGTGGGGTTGGAGAGGGAGACTGAACAAGGGGCTATGATCAATACAAGGTGATACCTCGGGAACAGGAACTTACAGCACATTCCTTAGTGTGTGCATGTGCGTCCGGTCCTTCTTCCAGCCACTCCCAGCCAGAGCTGAATTCTGCCCGCCTCATCTGATGTCCTACCGCTCTTGCCTATGCTCGTGAAACTTATCCCATGCTCCGCTCGATTCCAGCAGTTAGTGTCCACGTATCGTCTTCTCTGCTGGCTTGTAAACACCTCAAAGATGTAAACCACATGGAATATACTTTTACATCTCTTACAGTGCTCTTGCGTGCTCAATAGTTGTGGAAAGGGTGGAGAGAAGGATGAATGGTTGGAGAAATGGATGGATGAGTAAGCGTGCAAGTTATCTTGGCAGATTTGTTGTCTAGGACCTCCTAGGTACCCATCCAGGACAGATAACTCAGAGATGTGAAATATGGTGTAATAATCATGCCTGATAATGAAGCTACGTCTTCCACAAAACTGATAAATCTGTTAAGTCATGTACGTCGGTTACTCATGGTATACTGATAATGCATAGAATTTCCCTTCCCACCCTCAGAACCAGATCTTTATAGATACTTAGTTCGCGTCTAAAGGCTCTCCAGGAGACTGTCCCCCTTTTAGAGAAAAGGAAGCAAAAACACAGAGCAATTGAATTGTTCTTCATAAGATCATGTAGTGCACAGTAGGATCAGTGAAATTAGTGTGTGTATTAGTTATTTATTGATGCATAACTAATTACCCTGACAGACAGCAGCTTAAAACAACAAACATTGATGATCTCAGTTTCCCTCAGTCAGGAATTTGGACGCAGTTTAGCTAGATGCCTCTGACACCAAGTGTGTGATAAAGCTACAGTCAAGAGGTTTCTTCTCAAGGTGGGGCTGAGGAGGATCCAATCCAAGCCATTCCCATGGCTGTTGGTAGAAATGAGTCACTAGGTCCCACCCAGCCTCAAGGGGGAGGGGATGACACAGGGCCTGAGGACCACTAGATGGGGGTCCTTGGGGGCCATCTCAGACACTGTGCATCACGGTGTGTCCCGAGGATCAGAGAAGGACCATCTGCAAACTGCCTCTTGCCTGTCTGTTCATACAGTGCTGGTCAGAAGGTGGTGCCAGATAGGAGATCACAGAAGCCACCTGTCCCAAAAGTGAACTCTCTTTTCTCCGTTTTGACACAATACAAATCTAGAGGTGGCTTCTTGCTGGGAAGTTCTACTAACAACTCCTCACATCCTGAGTGGCACCTAAGCCCCTGACCTCCCTGCCTGAGTTGACTCTGATAGATGGCGATGGATTTCTGGGAGATGCAAACAGATGTATAGCCTCCCTCGGCATCCACAGTGAACGCCCCAGGCTGGGACCCTCTGAGATGGCAGGACTGCTTTCCCAGTGGGATCAGGGCTCAAAATGGTGAGTTTGCGGCAGAGGAAGGAAAAATCCTTGATGTTTGGTGGAAACGAAACCTGGTTCTGAAACCAGTGGTCCCTTGTGTTGGCAATGAATGCTTCGACCTGACTAAAATCCCCTGGGAATGTATTCCTTTGTGTCTCTAAAAGCGAGGCTTTCAGGATAGATATAATCAAAGGGACAGAGTGTACTGACTGAGGAGCAGAGGGTATTTTTAAGCCCCTTTTGCTTCGAATGGTCATCTGCCCTGCAAGCCCACTGTTATCGCCAAATCTCCTTAACTCCTTAAGCAAGATAATGACTTTTTATTAAAGAGCAATTGCTAGATTATTAGCCACTGGGCTTAGAACACTGAAGAGTCATCACTCTCCTGCTTTCCTTGGCTCAGATCAACACGGTTTCAGCTGTTCCTGAGATGTGAAGTTCAGAGCAAGCAGTTCTCTCCATCTCCGCTCAGAATTAACCAATAAATTAGAATAACTAAGTGAGTAAGGGGGAGACAAAGGCAGTGTGGAAACCGGAGGCTGGGGCCAGGGTCATCCTGAATATGAAACGAAGCATGGTTTATGTTTTGTATTTTATAGGTTTTAAAACAAAGCTAAAGTATAGCATTAAGGATCAAGGTCAGGGTGTTATCTTTTGTGGGGTGAATGGGGTGGGGGTGGTGAGGTCACAGCTTATGCCAAAGACTCGGCCCCTCCTTTCTCCGTAACATTTATTTTCCCGAGCTTCTGTCTAATTAATATAAGGCCTTGCTCGAGCACACTGGCCCTCATTGGGCCTGTCACTCGTTAATCAAGCGACCCTTCTAGCCTTGGGTAATGACCTTGAAAGAATATATCAGCCCATGATGGCGGAAGTGAGGAATTAAATTGTTTCTCTGAGTGCTTATGGTCATTGCTGACAATTTATATCTCGCAACTGCCCTGGGCTGGCCGTGCCGGCCATTGTGAGGCCATCATTTTCCTGGCCGGGAATGGATCGTGTGCCGGACAGGGACCAAGCTGGCCTCCTGTACATCTCCATCTTTATGGTAGTCTCCCCTCCCCCCACCGGCTTTTAATCACGTCTCTGTTTGAGAGGCAGGGATTGTACAAAGTTAAAAGCTTTGTCATTAAGGCCACCAAGAGCCAAAAGCTTGGGGTAAATCGTGTGTCTGGCCGTCCCCTGCTTTGTCTCCAAGCATACTGCTGTTGCTTCTGCTGATGTAAGGCTTAAGAGGGAAGTGTCCTGAGAATTATGTTAGCTCAAAACTCATAAGAGAAAAATTACTGGAAATATTAAAAGGCTGCAAAGGGTGTATTGTGTACAAGTGATTAAGCCTGAACCCTTTCTGGGTCTTTCTAGGAGGTCAGGGAGATATTGGCTGCTAATCCTGAGGGGAATAGGCAAGGATGGGGACTTTCATCCTTTTACCTTTTATGGTGGCATATTTAGACTTAGTGGTATCTTGGGGTACACTGGTGCACAGCTGAAGTCGTACACTCCTACCAAGATAAATATTATATGTACCCCAAATGAGGCACCATATATCCACCTGGAACCTGTGCACCCCCTTCTCTTTCACTGTTTGCTCTCCTTGAAACTAAGTGAGTGAATTTTAAGAGCTCTTTTCCTGGGAGAGAGTCTTTTTCATTGTTTTACTACACCACAGTTGGGTTTGCAAAAGAATTAAGAGGGAGATTCCCCATTAGCTAAAATTCGTCAATAAATAGCATACCTTTGCGTAGCTCAAGCTACAATGACTAGATTTCGTGTGTGAAGCTTTATAAATACAGTGGCATAGCTTGGATTTGTCCTGGGTTTTCTTTGTATATAGACATTCACTAGTTATCACTAAATGTCTGTGCTAAAACTTCAAAGAAGAGAAATCACCAGCAGGGACCTTGTGGGGAGAGAGTTAAGTATTTGTAAAACCTAAGTTAGGATTCCTTCCTCTTGCTGACTACTGGCTTCGTGCCTAGGTCTGTTTACCATTATTGGACAGTGCCTTCCATACACAGGTAAAATCCTTTTTCCCAAGGTCTGTATGGTATAAGAGCTTCTGCAGGTCACAGATGACCCTCAAAGCTGGGGATCATCCTTCCGTGACCATGCTATGTAGAGTGGTTGGTGGAAGAGTGGGGATGTGATGAGGAGAGGTTCTGTCTCATTGCTCAAGCACACTGGCCCTCCTTGAAAATAGGAGAGGTACTCATTCTGTCCTCAGCCCGTCTGGGAGAAGACCGTGTACAAATGTGGAAAGCGAAGACTTCTGGCAACACCAGTGCAAATGAAGGCAGATTAATAGAATGCCCGCTGACCACTTACATGCTGATCCTAGTAAGATTCATATCACCGTGTTTGTCCTTTAAGGGGGAGCTCTTGGAAGGCAAGGGCCACATTGTTTTTATCTTTGGATTCTTTACCTGGTGTAGTATAGTGGCTCACATACACCAGGCACTAAAGGAAAAAGAAAAAGATTGGTTGAGTGATGGGATTCATCCGTTCATTCCATGATCAGAACATGTGAATCAAGCTGGTTCGCAGCTCTTCGACAAAACTAACCACCAGGAAAGTGATTCTTACCCTGTGCCTTCCTGTTTTCATTGCATGCATCTATTCTAAGGGAAAGAGCACAAAGCAGAAAGTCAGAGTCATCACTTCCATCCTGATGCCGCCATTCTCTTGAGCGTCAACTTTGCAAGAGAGTCATCCCTTCCCTGGGAGCATCAGAGTCTATAAATCTTAAATGAAGGGGTTGGACTTGCTAATCTCTCCGGTTCTTCCCAGCATGACGTTACTGTAATTTTAGAGGGCTACTGTCACTTCGTGGGGGAGAAATCCAAGTCATAGGAAGAGAATGTGTTTATGTGTAAAAATGGTCAGGATTGCCTGTGTGCCTTACCCATGGTAGGTACCCACAAAGGTGGGCAGAGTTGGTTTGTGGAAGGAATTAGACGACAGCCAAGAAACCACTCAATTCAAAGCTGTGTCCGCACTCAGCCTTCTATCCTGCCCTTACTCACACATTTATGTCAACTATTTACCATGGCTCTTGGCACAAGCAGAACTGTTTATTTATTCACTCTATTTTTGAAATGTAATTCTAGCAATAAGGCTACTATTGACTTGAAGAGTCTACAAACTGAAATGGAGATTTTGAAAGTTTCATTTGCTTTTTTACCTAAGTTCTTAAAATCAGTCACCCCCTTTTGTACTGTCATTGAGTTGGCTAGATGTTTACTTCAGTATTTTCAGTGATGAAGGTCTTTATGGCTACATCTGAATATTATAGGCTTGTTGGTTTGTTTGTTTTGATAAAGGATAGAGTTTGAGCAGGCCAGAGGCAAGGCGAAATCAAGGAGGGGAAGCTTCAGAAAGCAGTGACAGAGAAATTATCATCCATCTCCTTTCTTAGTTTATTTGTCATCCCTTCCTTCAGAACATATACATAAAAAAACAAAGCTTTCTTTCCCTCAGCACCACATCAATTGCAGTGAAACGTGCCAAGCATCCAGGGTGAGTGGCCATTTGCAAGGGTGATGGTGCTGTCTGGGCACGTGAGAAATGGCATGAGTGTGGCGCATGGTCCCAAGCATGTCAGTGAACTTTGCCCATGGGATAGGGCCACCATATCACGGGGAGGACAGCACCAACCCCACCCCTAAAATGGCACCTGAGATGCAGCGAGCACAGCGTGCAAATCCAGGGAGGGCACAGGTGGTTATGGGTTTGGAAACTACTTAGTGTCAGGACTTAAATCTGCATGGTAAGAGATCTCATTGTACCAGGCGGGTACTGGGTTCCAAAAGTTCTTTGCTGAATAGCTTTCATGTGTTTTTGCTTCTTTAGCTTTAAAAAAAAAATCTTTTCAGATTGTAAATAATCCCAAATCATTTCATGGCAAGTCATGTACATGCCTCCAAACAAGGAACATTCATGCTCTGATGCCAATGGTCATTGAGTGAGTAATGATGATATATAACTAACAGTCAGAACTTCTGTGAATAATTGGATGCCCAAGGCTTCCATGCAGACATGCTATAATTTTAGCCATAGGGAGACTTGGCATTTTCATCAAGGCTTGCGAAATCTTTAATATGGGAAGATACTACTTTTGCAGACTCAGGATTCTAAGGACCCAGGGCGGGAAACCACTGCTTTTATTGGTGGAGGTTTAGGCACCGTAATAAGTAGAAGTGAAAACAGTTGGTTGGTGTGAGAGTTTCATCTTTTTGAGCAGGGTCCCTATTGTAGGGAATAAGGAAACCTATTCTTAGAGTTTTTTCAGTTTTCACAGATGTCCACTCTTCTCTACATTCACTACATTTTCTCATAGCGGCTTCCATGAGAGTCACCAGGGGAGAAGGAGGGTGATATGGGGTTGGGGATAGAACAAGTATGGGGTTCCATGTGAGCCAGAGAGGTCACCCCTCCTCCAACCTGTCTATAGGATCTCTTTTAATTTAAGTAAGTTTATCAGCACTGTTCTGATAGATTCAGAATAGTGACACAGTGATTTAGTAGAACAAATGATTATTACTATTATTACTGTTATTAATGGCCGTTCACATTCGAGAAGCTTGGTTATAATGCCGAACTCCTTTCCAAACTCCTTATAATAACCCTTTAAGGTAGATATTATTTTCTGCATTTTATTGAGGAGATTCCTTAACTAGAAAATGCCGTAGCCACTTTAACATCCGCTCTCTCATGGTATGGTATCCGACCGACCGACCAACAGGGAGACCTAGTTTAAGATTAATAATGGAAAGCTAAGATTCCCTGGCTGCTTTGAAAAGCATGGAGCTACTTAGGATTTACTTGTTTGGTTTGGTCTTTTGCACTGTGATATTCTGGATAGTGCTGGATTCAGTACTATGAAATTCTTAAGGATCTGAAAATTGGTTCCTGGTTCCTCTAACCTTAACTGAGAGTTTATATCTCCCTTCTCTTAAGGAGTATTAACTTGTCACAACATATTATCACTATCACTCCAGTATATAGTTATCTCTGTCCTTCCTTTCCCTATATTATTCTATGGACGCTTTCAAAGCAGAATCTGTATCTTCATAGTCATCATTTTTTTAGTGTAAGTAGTATATGCTAAGTAAACATTGTTAAATTGCTTTTGTCTAAATTTCCATTTAACTCCATAGATGATCCAGTTTATTCCTTCACTAAACATTTATTTCATTTGAGAAGAAGTGAGAGGAGGAGCTAGAAGGTGAGGAAGTTGGGTGGGGACTTTGAAAGGCAACTCAGCTGCTCTTCTAAAACCCAAAGAAAGAAGAAAACCAATATTTGAGCTGAAATTTACCAAAATGGCAATTTCATAAGGTATTTTCCAAAATAATCCATTTCCCAAGTGAAAGCCCATGGCCAATTTTGTTCTGTATATGAATTTATAAAAACTTCAAACAGGTTTCTTCAGCGGTGCCTTTACATTTTAGTTTTCATTCTAGAGCAAGACAGAAGATTATATAATTCTAATTCTAGTTGATAAGATTTGGGGCCATATATGGAAAGTTCCAGAAAATGGAAACTTGGGGATTAGACATAATCATACAATACAACAATCATTGAGAGACACAACAATATTCAATTAAATATTTTTAAAAATGAGATTTGAAGCAACACTTTTTTGAAGATTTTATTGTTTTAGATGTTTTTCAGTTTACAGTAAAATTGAGAGGAAGTTACAAGGATTTTCCATATTCCCCCGTCTTGCTTATGCACAGCCTCCCCAACTGTCAACATCATTCATCAAAATGGTACATTTTTTTTTTCTACCAAGTGCGAACCTACATTGACACATTATAATCATCCAAAGTTCATAGTTTTACCTAAGGGTTCACTCTTGGTGTTGTACGTTCAATGGGTTTACATACACGTTTAATGACATTTTTCCATCATTGTAATATCATACAGAGTATTTTCACTGCCCTAAAAATCTCCTGTGCTCTGCTTATTCATCCCCCTTCTCCCCCTGGCAACCACTGATCTTTTTACTGTCTCTAGAGTTTTGCCTTTTCCAGAATGTCAGATAGATGGAATCATACACTTTGTAGCTTTTCAGATCGATTTCTTTCTCTCAGTCATATGCATTGACGGTTGCTCTCTGTCTTCATGGCTTGATAATGCATTTCTTTTTAGTGCTAAATAATATTCCGCTGTTAGGATGTACCAGTTTATTTACCCATTCCTCTTTTGAAGGATATTTTGGTTGCTTCCACATTTTGGCAATTACAAATCAAATTGCTATAAATTTTTGTGTATAGGATTTTGTGTCGACATAAGATTTCAACTCATTTGGATAAATATAAAGTGCAATTGCTCGGTCATATGGTAAGAGTATATTTAGTTTTGTATGAAACCACCAAACATCTTCCTATGCAGCGATACCATTTTGCATTCCCACCAGCAGTGAATGAGAATTCCTGTTGATACACATCCTCAACAACGTTTGTCGGTGTTCTGGATTTTGGCCATTCTAATAGGTGTGTAGTGATATTTCATTGTTTTAATTTGCAGTTCCCTGATGACAGAGGATAGGGAGCACCTTTTTGTTTCCTTATTTGTCACCTGTATAGCTTCTTTCATGAGGCGTCTTTAAGGTCTTTGGCTCATTTTTGAATCAGATTGTTTTCTTACTGTTGCGTTTTAAGAGTTCTTTGTGTATTTTGGGTAACAGTCCTTTATCAAATGTATCTTTCGCAAATATTTTCTCCCAGTCTGTGGCTCCTCTTCTATGAAACAATACTTTTTTTTTTTTTTTTTTAAAGTAGGCTCCACACTGGGTGTGCTTGAACTCAGTGCGGAGCTTGAACTCATGACCTTGAGATTGAGACCTGAGCTGAGATCAAGAGTCGGATGCTTAACTAACTGAGCCACCCAGACACCTCAAAACAACTAAAATGCATTCATTATCTAAAAACAAACAAACAAACAACAACAAAAAACCTCACTCTTCCCAACCCAAACTTGAGTTTGTGAAAAAGTGCCTGGCATGAAATGAAATCAAGTATACAATGAGTCTATATAAACCAACTGCAAATGGCAGCACTTTGCATACTTCCCTTTATCTTTAAATATGTAATTTGCCTTGTGCCTAAAATACCATAATTTCAGCTTATAAAGAAAGGCATCAGCCTTTTTTTTCACTCCAAGTACACTACACATACACCTACTTTTCCTAGAAATTTTTGTTTTGAAAATGAAATAGTCTTAATTCCTGGTAGTTTGTTATCAATGCTACTTAAAATAGCTGAGGATAGGTTATTAGTCAACTTGTTTCTTAGTGGCAAGGGACTGCTGGTGAAAGAAGTAGTCCTAGGTGTGGGGGTACCACCACTTTACCTTACTCTGTGAAGAATACGGAGAAGTGCTAGCCCTTCCTCCTGAGCTCCTCAACCACTAAGCTCCGGTGAAATGAGAACAGAAAGACTAGACAGGTGACATGTGACCGGCAAGAGCCAGGGACATAAAGGTGGTCTCATCTGGGAGGTAGGAAATGGAAAGGGGAAAAGTCTGACTTGACCAAGAGAAAAGATCAAAGGTACATGATTCTGAAAGTAGGACCATTTATGAATGAGAATGAATAATAGGCCCAAGGTAGAGAGGAATGGAAAAGAATTAAAAAGGAAGGAAACATTTTTAAAAAGGAATCAAGCAATAATTTAGAAATAAATAAGATTTTGGAGAAATGTGGGGGGAAAAAAGATTTAAAAACAAGAGAACATTTATGGAAAATCTTAGAAGAGTCTGATTAAATGTTAAACATTCAATCTTAGATAAATGAAGAAGGAAAGAAATGGGTCTATAGACCCAATATTAATAACCAATAGTGGAGAACATGTCTTTTTTCCAATGGAAACTTTGTTTGACTGTCACAAATAGCCATCAGTTAGAGATACTGGAAAAATGTTTTAGGCTTAAGGTCAAGAAGGATGGGTCATTTTGAATCCTTTGGAATTCAGCAGATCACCCCTTTTTTTCCAAAGAAGTTGATGGTTTGGAAATGTTTGTATCTCTCTGCTTATGTGAATGAGAGTTGGGAAATTCCCATTTTCCATTAGTAGACAATGAACACCATTTTCTTGGACTTTGCAAAATCTCTTTGCCTTTACTGCTCTGACTCTCTGGTGCCACAAATCTCAGTGCTTTTTGCTCCATGGCATAATGGCCACTGTTCTTTTTGGCTGGGAAGACATGTTAGCATTTTAGTGGCAAACTGGTCACCAAGTGCCCATCCTGTGCTTTTCAAAGTCCTCTGTGGACTTGGAATTGAAGGCAGGCAACAGAACAGAGCAGGCAAACTAAAACCAACCAACCAAGCAGCTTAAGGATGATTTAGGTTAGGTTAGAGGCATAGAAATTTTTTATTTATTTATTTATTTTTTTTACAGAGAAAAATATGTTTAAACACTTAAGTTTGCTATTGGAGGAGTTTGCCATATCTCCCTCCGTGGAGGTCTTTAAAATTCTTCTCTGTGAAATGGTGGACTATGTCTTGCTCAGAGCAGGGTCTCCTAGCTGCCTGCCAGCCACCGAGCTAAATTACCCCCTGTGCTGAGAGCTGGGTGGACACATCTCCCTTTCCCTCTCTGAATGGGGAATTAACAGTGATTTCTCCTCACAGAAGGTTAGGGACCTGTGGATAAAGTGACTTCAGAGAATCAGTCATTTGGTAAAAGGTAATTGAACAAGGCAATAAAAAAGGAACTAATGGGAAGGTACACAAGTAAATCCTAGAAGTATATTTCTTTATTCAGGGACATAAGACCTAACCACATGAAAAAGTAAATAACATTTCTAAACAGTGTATGCTGAGTCTTAGATCAGTAGTTTAAATAGTCAGTTGAAAGAAGATGATCTCAGTATCTAGAAACTGCTGGTGGTGCTCCAAGTGGCCTGCATGTATACCTTAAACCTGCACTGTCCAATAACGGCAGCCACCAGCCACATGTGGCTATTGAACACATAATATGTGGCTGGTCCTAATTGAGATGTGCTCTAAGTATAAAATGCATGCTTTTAAAGACTTAGTGTAAAAAATGTAAAATATCTCAATAATTTTTTATGTTGATTACATAGTGAGATGATAATATTTGGGGTAACATATTAGGTCAAATAAAATATCTTAACTAATAAAAACATCTATTATTGAAGTTAGTTTAACCTATTTCCTTTTACCTTTTTATTATTTATTTTTTTTACTATGTTAATCACCATACATTACATCATTAGTTTTTGACGTAGTGTTCCATGATTCGTTGTTTGCGTATAACACCCAGTGTCCTTTTACCTTTTTAAATGTCGCTACTAGACAACTTAAAATTACATAAACTATTTCAGGATCTATATCTCTATACCTGAGAGCTTCTTCTGGAGTTGTGGTAGCTGGAAATAACTGGGAATTAATGTTTTTCCCTCCTCTTCATGGGTCCTCAACCAATAACTTTTAAGACTTGGTGTATAAATACCCCAGCTCCCTTACCTTACAGATGAGATAGTTCCAAGGTGCACATTTTGCACCATTTTCAATATTTTTCCCATAGCTGTCCACTGTGGTCCCACTCTCTTGCTCATTTTCCTTGCTCTTCCCAAGTAAACCATATGCCCTCAGATTTTACCGAGACTACTAATGCAAACTCTGGCAGTCAGGGTAGAAGGCTGTAGAGTTAGACATAGCATTTGAAATGTGGATGGGATTTGTAAAGATAGATGGGAAGGAACTTCATCTGCGTATTTGTTTACCCATGAATTTTATTGATGAATGTAGAGAAAGACAGGCTTTGTGAAGACAGAGATGACCATGCCTGTTAGAAGAGCGTAAGATGACAGATATTTCTAGAGCAAAGGAGACAAGTGGGAGACACAGGTAGGCAAATATGCAGATCCCCAGATGTGGACGGTCTCAGTTGCTTTGCAATCCTGTAGGCCACAGGGAGCTTCTCATTGGTGGTGTCAGATGGTGGAATGACATAATTGCCACAGAGCTTTAGGAGATCTTACTTTAATGGAAATATGGGATGATATGAAGGGAAATTCTGAAAGCAAGCAGCTTGTTACATTTGTTGTGGGATCATGAAGGTCTCAATGGGGGTTCTGGCAAGCAGAAGTTGAAAGGAATAATTATCCTAAATGTGTACGATGTTGCAGTTTATCACACATTTTCATGTGCTCACTCTCATTTTATTCACCATCAATGCAGGGAGGTAAACAAGTGCAAAGAAGCATTTTGAAGAAAGATATGACAAGGTTTGTGTGCAACTGGAAAGGAAAGTAGGAGAAGAGCCCCACAGCAGGGAGAATAGTGACATTAGTGTTCCAACCATCTATCCATCCACACAAATCACTCAGCACATGTTTACTGAGTACCTACTATATGCCAGACACTGCTCTGGGCCTTGGGAATACCGTTGTGAGCAATTCAGACAAAGCCCTTTGCCCCCATTAGGGTTCACATGATAAAAATCATGGGGACTGGAGGAAGGGACAATTATGTTGGGGAGAAGGTGATTTTATTTTTAGACATAGTAACTTCAAGGGATGGTTTCCTAATGATCTACAGGGACTTGGAACTGTCATTCCAGAGAAAGGGCTGGGCTAGAGGTATGCTGAACATTACCTGTAAAGAGGTGGTATTTGAAGCTAATATCACTACCCAATAGCAGCTACGTGTCATGTGTTAGAACATTCAGACGATTAAATTTGCATACAGTGTAAAAAGGATAAACTTTGAGTACTTGAATAGATTTTTGCGTGTGTGTGTGTGTGTGTGTGTATCCCTTGTGTACAGGTATGTATGTATGTGAGTGTTTACACACTAGTATCTTCTTCTCTAACCATATGGTTCCATGGACATCAGCCACAGTAGAATATAAGCCCCGTTACAAAGGAAGACGTGCTGCTTTAACTTGCTCTGTACAGACCCAGCTACACAATGTGATTTAATGCTGTTATCTTTTCTGGCAGTGACAATATTTAGTGTTAGGATTTTGTGTGACTTGCTTAACTTTTCAAAATGCATTCATATAGGTCATGGCATCATATTCTTAAAAGAGCCCGTGGGTCAATGTTTAACGATTATTGCAAAGAGTTAGCAATAGAGGTGCTGACATGTTTTCCCCTACATGCTGTCTTTGAATGTAAATTTATTTCATAGGGATTACTTATTTCCATGTTATATCCCATGAGTGGCAAATGACCAATGGAAACAACGCATTTGCATTTGCACAAAGAATATAACATTTTAACTGACTCTACATCATCTTCCAGATGGGCTTGTTTGACTGATTTAGCCCATCCGTCCAGCCACACAATCATTCCGTTTAAACAGCTGGTCAAATGACCAAAATAGTTAGACATAGATACAGCTCAAAGAAATGTCCTCAGATAGTGTCCCAGATTGCTCCATGACAGATTTTAAATGGTCCCAGATTCCCTGTCACCATAAATCATTTCAAGGGTTTATTTTTCAGACTCTTCTCCATTACATACTTCTAAAGAAACCATATCCTCAGATTCTCATATTTGTTCTCCCTCTCCTCTCTCTTTCTTCCTTACTCTCTCTGTCTTCTTCTCTCCTCTCCTTTTGCTTGTCCATCCCAGTTTAAGCCCTATTTTATTGGCTTCCGACCTCAACTCCATCTTTGTTACCCAGAAATCCCTTTACATATTTGACTTGGTTATCATTAACCAGTACATTCTGTTCCAATTTAATGTGCTGTGTCCTGCACATCCCTGAGTGCACAGAATTGGTAATTGGCAGCCTGGGAAGCTTAACAAAAAGACGACAAGACTTGCAGAGCCTCAATTGTGCTGCCCTTCTGCACACACAAATCCGATTTAGGTCAATGAAAGTTATGTAGATAAAGGCATGGAAAGGGAGCCTTCAGAAAGCAGATTTCCTGGTCTGTATGAGATTCAAAGCATTCTGGGAAGTAGTATGGAAAAGCCTTAGAAAAGCATTTGGGCTACATATCTTGCAATGCATATGCTGGCGTTCCCTTTGGTTTTATTTATTTGCTTCTTTAAGACATGAGTCCTTTTGGTTTATGAAGAAAAAAAAGAAATTGAAATAAAATATCAAGATGGTAAAGATGACTAAGACCAGCTCAACTGTCGTCATCACATATGTGGGAGAAAGAGAAGGAAGAGATGGAGAAGGAGGATGGCAGCAATAGCAGTATTCCTAAGGTGGATCAAGAACCTTGGCAATTTAGCTCATTCATTCATTCACTCATAACAGTTTGATCAAGCTCTGTGGCCCACCGTCACCAACCTTCTGTCTCTGACTTCTAGGCAGAGATGAGTGACATAGAGTACTTTGGCAGAAGGGAATCGTAGATCTGGCAGATACGATGTTTAGTTCATCACTTGGGTTTAGTTTAGTTTATCACTTGTAAATGTTTAGTTCATCACTTGTAAAACAGGAATAATAATACCTATCGCCATAGGGTTATTGATTAAGTGAGATGATAGATGCAAAGTTTGTTCTTAACCTGTGGTTGTTAGTATCACTAGTGGAAGGAAATAATAATAATAATAATAAATCAGAATATCCAACTTCCTCACATACAAAATGGTAGTTACATACAAAATGGTAGTTAATAATAGGATCTAATTCATAGAGTTATTGTGAAAGACAAATTGGAAAATAGATATAAAATGTTTAGAGTAGTATTTGGCATATCATATACCATCAATAAATGGTAGTCAATGTTATTATTACTAGTAGTGGTGGTGGTGCTGCTGGTGCTGGTGTAATCATCACCCACCAAATACAGATTCATCCACCTGCCAGATATAGAGTCATCCTTCATTATGGCTGAAATATCGCTTCCTCTGTGAAACCTTTCCTTCCATTGTCATCTCCTCCTACCTCTGCAGAAGTGGTCACCTGGCCTAGCAGAGGAGAGACAATGGCTGATATCTACAGGATGAGTCCTCCTGATTATTCGTTGTCTTTCCTGTGGTGGGCATGAACAAAAGATCCACGTGCTTTGTGCTCACTTTCATAGTTCTACCAGTATGTCTCTTTCGCAGCCCTCCTTGTTTCCAGTCTTCCAGTCTTACTTCTTCCAGGCTCCTGACCAACCAAGCCTTTGCCACTGCTCACAAGGGTTTCTGTATCTTATGTCAAACCATTATATTGTCTTCACCCCAAACTTATGACCAAATGTACTAGTCAGAGCTCTGCTTTAGAGGAGAATGACCCATCACCACTGTCTTGTAGGCCATTCTTGAGTGATGCTATCAGATCATTTACAGTTCACACCAACATACTGTGCCAACATATTCATGAACCAATCCCAAGTTCTTTCTTCCTCTATCATCTGATCCTAAGGAAATACCCCTACCATGAGCAAATGGTACAGGTTGAGGGGAGGTGTCCATGCAACAGATTGGTTGACTTAGGGATCTCGGCCATCTGTTCACACAGCTTTGGACCTTCTTACACCTGATCCTGAATATACTTACTATTTCCACTGTATGATGATGTGCTGGTCTGCCTATCCAACCTTGTGACTAATGGGTCTACCCAGCTCATGAAAGGCAGCTCCAGTCACACGGTCACTTCGAGTTCCAGGATCAGACTTTCAGTCACTACTTGGGCTCAGTTGCACACCAGGGGCTGCTTTTCAAAGAGCTGTCTCCATCTGCCTCACCCCTCAGAACAGCATGATTTTTAGCCATCTCCACAGATATCAGATTGCCAGCTCAGCCTCGTTGAGCATTACAGTAATTATAAGTGTCCTGCCTTGAATGGTTAAGTGCCACTGTCTGACCTCTGCCATTCCAGAATCCTGTCTTCCTCCCTGAAATTAGAGAAACTTGTTGCAAGACAGCATTTTCTTTGGTTTCCCCTGAGCCATCGAGGACAGCCACCAATGAGTTTCATAGGGATGTCCATCTCACTAGTCTCACTGGTATGTTCTTTACTGATTCAGTGAAGGGAGTGTTCTCTGGGCCTTCCTAGGCAACATACTCAAGTAGTGGGTTCTCTAGTCTCAGATAACAAGTCTATTCTAACATTCCTACCTCCTGACCCTTCTGACCCTTCTGGTATACAGGGCCATGGCTGTTCTACTTCTCTACCCCCATTTGCTATAGGCTATCCCCATGCCCAAGAGTTTAGGAATTAGCCCAGGCAAGCATTAAGACTGGCTCCAGGTTTCTTTGCCAGACCATAATAGAGTCTTCTTATTCCACTAAATTCTTCCTTTATTCGCCTTATTTTCCAACCCTCCTGTTTCAACATCCTTTAGACCCATTCTCATGGATGCTCCATGTTTCACTACAAAAACGTCAGTTTCTTCAGTGAATAAGCTATTTCTTCCTGGAGCAGATCATTATCTCCCCTCTTGAATTCTCCTGAGGTCTAACCCTGGTTATCCGGCTATCAGAAACAAGAGTGGGGACAGTGAATCCTGAGGAGGACAAGCATGATCTGCCTCAGGTGAGGTCTTTGCAGGTGAGTCTAGGTAAGAGGAAGCTGCTCTCTTCTGGCAAAGGGGAGAGTTGTGAGCCTCTGCCAAAGGTAACAGGTGCAGGGGAGTCCAGAAATTCGACATTCATAGGACCATCCACCCAAAGGATTACATTTCCGGTATTAAGGTCCCACTCTTTTTCCATACCTGTTGAGACTATGCATTTAACCTCCTTTGTAGTTCTTCTACCCTCAAAATTATATCATTGGCCTGATTTTCAGCTCTGTCTGACACATGATTGTAGAAAATGAGGGTCTTCTCGAACGCTGCCATAGAGACTGTTGGTTTTCAGACCTGCCTTGGATTGACCGTTGTCTAATTTGAGTTTATCATTTTCTGAAGATTTCCAGATGAGCTAACAAAAGTCATTCAACTCCATAATATTTATAATTACCATTTCCCATGGCCATGCAAATGTCACCGATACCACATGATCTCATGGTTTGCCTTTTGTTTGACCTTCATCCCAATCTACCACAGGTGAGAATCTTAGCACTTGTGCTGCTGCTGCCTGCCAGCATTATCACCACTCCTGCTACCAAACGTCCTGGCCTAAGTTCCTCCAGGAGGAAGAGCAGGGGAGGTGATTTGGGAAATAACCTCAGAGAGTAGAAGTAAGGGGTCTATAGGAAAGAGACACCGTATAAGGGAGAGACATTAGAACCTGATTGTTGAGTTAGCCACTGCTGTAAGCAATCAGTGCTTAATCCCATCTGGAGCTTCTGAGGGACTTTCTGAGATGAACCTCAGAGCTGTCTGCCTGGCTTATAAAGGTACAAGCAGTTTTCCATTAACTTCCATCCCCAGTTGACCAATTTCAAGGTGGCCACAACTCCTCCAATGTTGAGCAGGTTTGTACAGGTTTCTCATTTCGCAACACCAGAGAATTGTAAGGCAAACACCAAAACTATGATGCGTGATCCAAGGAAAATCACTGTCTGTCACCTGCAAAAATCCTGTCAAAAATTTTTGTGCCTAACCGGGTATCGTGTTAATTGTTGGAGTAGATGCTGGCAGAGAGGATGTGAAGTGGTGCCGCATACAAGAATCCACTGAGATCTACTTCTAAGGTCCTTTCTAAACCCTAAGGTGAGTTAGGCAGGGCAAGTACACATTGGGTACTGAATATATTCCTAGAGGAAGAGGTGAAGGAAAAGATGAAGACAAATCTGAGTTGCCATCTATAGTTATTCAGGTTGGATACTGCACAACCCCTTGGGCGGCCATTGACATCACTGCAAAGCAAGTCGGTCCCCTTGGAGTTATCCAGTACATCACCTGCACATCAGTACATGGCAACCCTGAGTGATCTTCCTAACTTGAAAGTAAATAGTGAAGAAAATTCAGTCCACACCCTTCAGATTTCACAGTTTAGTTGAGGCGTCACATAAGCAATTAAGCAATTAGAATACCATATGATTGGTGTTATAATTGTGATCTATATGAAATGCTATGGGAGTTCCGAATAGCAAGTGATGAATTATATGGGATTCAGGCTGGGACATTCATTCAACGTAAATTTATTAAGTACTTAACTATCTAGGTTCTGAGGATACAGTAGCAAGCAAGATAGCTGTAGTCTGTATTCTCATGGAGCTTACACTGTAGTGAGGGAAAATGGACAATGGACAGATGAACAAGAAAAATATCAGATAATGATAAATTCTATGAGAAGAATTACAATAGGGTGATATAACAGCCAGTGGATAGTGACTTTAAAATTGTTGGTCAGGGATGTCTTTTTGGGAAGGTGACATATGGCCAAGATCAGAATGACAAGAAGGAGCCAGTCATACCAAGCACATGGGGAAAAAAAAAAACCTGTCTCTTGAGAGGGAACAACTAGTAGAAAGGTCTCAAAGAACTACTCTGGGCACATTTGAGAAAGAGAAAGAAAGCAAGACTGTCTAGACCAAGGTGGGAGCGGAAGGAAATGAAGTGGGAGAGGTAGTCGGAGCCTATATCATGCAGAACTGTGTGTGTTGACCTTTATTCTAAAAGGGCATTGAAAGGATTGACTGATGAATTGGTGTGGAAGGGGACCACAGCACAGAATAGTTGAGAACCGGGTGATGGTAATGTGGCCATGCCATTCATGGGAATGGAAAGGGATCTGGGTTTTAAAGGGTGGGTAGAAGTTCTCCAGATGGGGGAGGAGGAAGGGTATTTTTAAAAGAATTTTAAAACAACTGAAAAAGGCCAAATACAAAGACTTTCAGTTCTAGGCGCTACCCTTATGACCAATTTGTACCCATGAGAATCAAGGCCAAAGTCAAAGTAGCTATGCCAGAGATGAGACCTTGAAAATATCTAATTAATGAGTATCAACTATGTGAATGTGTATGTCTCCATGAAACTGCATTTGGAATGGATTTGATCCATTGGCGCTGAATTTCTCTGGCCCTGAAAGAGTGTGAAGGGTGCCTCGAGTGTTCATATTTGAGCCTTTATACGTTTGGCACAGGGTTATCTTTTTCCAAGATTTATTCAAAAGACATCACGGACCTTCAGCACGGTTCTCATTTTGGTGGAAGTGTCAGAGACACACAGCCTCCTTTGACAAAGGAGGAGAGAAACATACTGCTTCTATTTGTGCCATTTAAAGCCTAAGTCTTGCTAAGCCAGTTTTCATTCATGTCTGTTCAGTAATGTACCATTGCATCTGTGTATATTTCCATTGTGTCCTATTCCCCTGGACTGTGTTTTGCCTGTTTTTGATGATGACTTGTTGGATGCTGGAGAATAAATTGAGTATGATTCAGGGTTGTCCAAAGTTCAGCTCATGCTCTTTCCCTTAACTGGTTCCATGTGATAAAATGAAAGCTTTGTGTCTATGCTCTGCCTCACTCCCATATGGGTAATGACAGTCCTGAAGAACTGCATGTCTGCACTTCAGGTAGAAGAGCCTTTCACCTGCAGGGAGTATTCTGTGGTAGTCTGCTCACATCTTTTCCCCTGGAACATGCCTTCCTCCTTCCCCAACCCTTTTGTGTTAAGGTATATGAAGAAGAACAAAAAGTAGCCCTCCCTAACCAATCTAATGTCTTTTTAAAAAAAGAGTTTATTTATTTATTTGAGAGGGAGAGAGAGAGAGATAGTGACAGAGAGCACGAGCAAGCACGAGCGAGCAGGAGCTCGGAGGAGAGGGAGAAGCAGGCTCCCCACTGAGCAGGGAGCCCGATGCGGGGATTGATGCCAGGACTCCGGGATCATGATGTAAGCCAAAGGCAGATGCTTAACCAACTGAGCCACCCAGGCTCTAATCAGCAAGATCTAATTTCTTTTCATAAATTGTAGACATTTTCCCCCAAAGCTCTTAGCATCATACTAAACTTTAGTGCTTCCACATGGCCCATCTCCCCCATTTTACAGATTAAGGAGTTGAAGCCTAGGAAAAATAATCCAGCATACTAGCAGCAGAAGGAATCCACTTATCCCTGTCTCTGTGAGCTTTGGGTAGATCTTCTCAGAGCACCATGTGGATTGTAATGGGTCTGGTTAGCTAATAGGATCAATAGACATTTGGGGAATGTGACTTTATGTCGAAACCAAATTATCGTCTTTAAGCACGTGCAAAAGGACTCCATATATTATTTTCCTTGCCCTCTGCCTTGGTCCTAATATTTGCTGAGCATCTATTATATCTAGGCATTTTAATTTTACAAATATTTTATAAGCTCATTATAATTACTCCATTCTCTTGATGGGGTGACTGAGGATTACATGGGTTAAAAACTTGTCTATAGTCTCACAAGTAAAAAGTGACAGAGCTGGGGTGCCTGGGTGGCACAGTCGGTTAAGTCTCTGACTCCTGGTTTCTGCTCAGGTCTTGATCTCAGGGTCGTGATCTCAGGGTCGTGAGATAGAGTCCCGCTTGGGCCTCTGTGCTCAGTGCAGTCTGCTTAAGACTCTCTTTCTCTCCTTCTGCCCCTCCCCCCTTAAATAAATATATATATCTTTAAAAAAGAAGTGGCAGAGCTGAATTTCATGCTCATTCTTTGCCACTTAAACTTTCTGGTTTAAGTAGTTCTTTTAGAAGTCACCACAGGGTGAGAGTATTTTGTATTAAACGCAAAGGGATATGGCTTTCAGCTCATAAACCCAGGATCTATCATGTATACAGTAGGTGCAATCCATTCTGGATCTTCTACTCCACCTTGTTTTTCTATTTTATTCCCCCTCCTTCTTCACTGAAACACTTTTGCTCTTCTCCCTAAAAAAAGAGGATGCCCCACTCAGGTTGTGTCTGTCTAAAGAAGTAAAAAAGATGTAGACAGACATTAGAATCAAAAAAACCTTGCTGAAACTGGGAAGGGTGCTGAATCCGTCCCAAGAGTGTTGATACAAAACTGGAGAATGTAGAGGCGAAGGGAGGCTGTGGAGGAAGAAGCACTCTGTGTGGACATCCACGGAAAGAGCCAGGTGAGAAGAGTCGTGTTGGAGCCCTTTAGGGAATGCCCACCATATCACACGGCAGGGTTTAGAATGGATTTCCGGGCACAAAATACACATTATCGCCTTGGTTCAGCCAAGAAGAAGGCTCTCTGAGGCCACATACATATTCAAGTGTGTAATCTTGCCGTTACTATGGGGAAATAATTTACAGGATCATACAACCCGCTGCCTCCTGTCATCTGCTGGGACCCTGTGGTTGCTGTGGCTGCACGTGGGGACTCAGCTACTGAGTTAATGTCACCTACTGTGTAAAATTGCACCTCAGCAAAAAGAGAAGGCTGATTGGTCTTGGCCAGGGCTACATGTGGTGAAGGCTTAACTAGGAGAAAAGCTATCCCAACCCCTGTGGCTCCTGGCCAAAGGGGTGTCAGAGCCAGGCCTGACAGATCTGCTTTGGTGTCATAGTGTAGGATCATTCTGGCTAAAACGCATGGACATTCTGTTAGCAGATCTATGCTAAACTTCAGAGCATTTCTTTGGGACTCTGTGTTAACATAAGAATATGAGTGTTCAGCCGGGGGAAGAAATCTGGAAACTGAGTCTATATATCCACAATATCCTATTTATTTTAGGGGGAACAGAGTTAGGAAGATCTGGGATGTAGAAAGAGATGAGACAGAAAATAGGAGGAACTTGTCCATTAGATTTCTTTGGCATCCCTAAATATCTGGGCCAGGGCCAGGCAGAATGGCACTGTGGGGGGTGGGGGAGGGAGGTTGGAACCAGTAGCATTTCATGAAAAGATAGATAAACTTGCTGTGAAAAATCTTGGCATTGGGGTGCCTAGGTGGTTCATTGGGTTAAGCGTCTGACTTCGGTTCAGGTCATGATCTCATGGTCTTGGGATTGAGCCCCCAGTCGGCTCCCTGCGCTCTCTCCCCCTGCCTCTCCCTATCGCTTGTGCTCGCTCTCTCTCTCAAATAAATAAATAAAATCTTAAAAGAAAAGAAAAATCTTGGCATCTCAGATCAGATCAGGCCCAGGGCTTAGGAGATTCTCTGCGAGATCCACTTCACAACAAAGCATCTGTGGACCCGAAGCAAACCTTTATCCACTTGGGGTTTCTATGATTTCATCTGCAAGATGGTGAAGTTTGAATGAGATGAACTTCAGGGCCCCCACCTCCCTGACCCCCCCTCCTGCCGTAATCTAAGCTTCTCAGTCTTTACTGTCTCCATATCCCACACACACTGTCCAACGGGGTACCTAGCACATAGTGGGAACTCAGGAAATACTGAATGGAATAGAAGAACACATCAAGTGGCAGAGTGCCAATCTCTCCCGGTGCATCGAGCAGGAAAGATTCTTCTCCAGTGAGTTCATCAGTGTTAATGCGGCCGTGCTCCTTGGTTCTGCTCTGCAATTCCTCAAGTTTTCCATTGTGGGAAGTGATAGTACATTTCAAGGCAGGCAGGAGAGTCTTACAGTGTAAGACTGAGGGTAAAGTGAGAAGCCAAATCTAGGATCCGGGATGACCAGATGCAGCTACGAAGACTTACACGGGTACAAGAAGTAAAGTTTTCAGCCTGGGGAGTAATTAAGCATTGGATCCTTTAGACTCAAAACCAAGCGGACTGAAATCTCTTGGATCTTAGCTTGATATATTGGGCTTCTGATTTTATTTATACGTATTCTTTGCCTTCCCCCCCCCCGCCCCCCCGCAGTGTGTTTCAGCTTTAGTTAATGCACCAGGGTGACTGGCTAGGGAGTTAATGGACAGGTCTCCGAGGAATACAGAGACAGAGATAGCCCCTTGACTTTGCAATCAAGCCAGACGTTAGAGTTAATTATCGAAGGGGATAGGGGAAGAAACCGGTTAAAGAGAAAGTGAGCAAGCGGTCAGCCCCACTGTTCAGGCCCTGCCTCCCGTAGGTGACGTAAGCCTTCCCAGAGAGGCAAGAATTTTTTTTTTTTTATTTGTTTATCTCCACTATCAGGTGGCGCACTGGCTGGCATTCTGCATTTAGACAGCAGAGCAGAGAGGATATACATATATATTTATATTTATTGTACTTTTTCAAGCACATTCATCTGAAAAAGCTTGGGTTGATTAATATTTTCCGCTGTCCGGTAACCATGGCAATAGGGTCAGCAGATATAATACTTAATTTAATCTTCCAGCTGCCTCAGTGTGCTTCACTGGTGTCCCGAATAATAGAAAGCCTTTTGCCTCTCTCTCTCGCTCTCTCTCCCCCCTCGTATATTATTATCTTTGCCAGTGGCTCCCTCACATGACCCAAAAGGAATACACTGGGTTGTTTTTTTTTTTTTTCCCTCACTTCATTTTGTATATGCACCTAAAATAAATTCCTATGTGATTCTGCTTCCCACCGAGCCAGGTCCCCCCTTCAACAACCCAACCACCCTCTTCCCCCCTCCACCTCCACTCCCCACCACTCCCCTCCACCCAACACTTCAGCCAGCCAATCTCCACGCAATGACAGGAAACGTGGGAAGATCCTGATAGCTTTCATAGCCGCGCCGTAAGGTTTATGAAACACACTCCTCGGCCAAATGAACCCATGCCGACTCTCCTGCCCGCCGCAGACCCAGGCGATTGGCTGAGAGCGCCTTGCTGGTCCGATTTGCTCTCCAGGTGGGTTAAGTGCATTGCTTTGTCTTCATTTGGCCCAGTTCCCTCATGTCATATCTCTTTATTTCCTTTCTCTTTCCTTCCTCCTCCTTCCCTCTGATAATTATCTTTTTTTTTTTAAGCTACCATGTTTTTGCACACACTCAATATTTGATTGGTTCTAGGAGAAAGGAGAATTGGTTTTCAAACCTAGATAGACTTTTAGCAAGAACGACTCCAAAGAAAGATCGTCTGGGGAAGATGAGGGGGTTGAGATGGGGGAAGAATATTTTTGTTTTTCCCGCTTTTCAGAAAAGCTGATGTGAATTCTCTGATTTGAGTTCACTTGGTTCTTTCCTCCTTCGGTTTATCATCCTGCCACTGTTTCTTCCAGAGCTGTTAAAAGAAAACATTAAGATTAAAATAGTACTTTCTTCCCAAAGCTGGGGAGGGGGGGTAGGGTGGTGAGGGGAATATTTAAAAGAAAAAGGGGGAGGAGAGAAATGGTCAGAATATGGGTTCTAAGAAAACTGAAACATTTTTTTCCATTTCTGTTTATTTATTAGACTTTTATTAATCCTGTCATTGACTCAAATAATACACATATTTTCCCATTTATGCTCCCCCTCTCTACCTTTTGTTGTTCTTTTAGAAAAAAGAGCAATTTCAAGAACAGAACAGTATTTTTTAAAAATGAGGAAATGAACAACTATCACCCCCATTTCTTCCTCTGAGGAGCATAAACTCCAGTTTATCCCTTCAGGATTTATTTTTCTTTTTGGAAGAAACAGGTAAAAAAATACCACAAAAAGTGCCGATTGTGCATTCACTCATTGGCTTCAGGATGAAATTGGGCCAATCCAGTTGATTACATTTTCCCAAAATGGAGGAAGCTCCCCCATCTCTCTTTGGTAATGTGTGTCATGTAGCTATGCCTTCACCATCTTTGCTCTTCAAGGGCAGCTCCCCGTTCCTTTTGCTCCCATTCCTCCTTTCAGGAAACCGTGCACCCAGTTAAATCATAACGCTCTGTGTAATGGACACGCTGGTAGTTGAAAGCTCAGGGAGTTGGGTTGGGACGCAGAGGAGAAGGGCTACGCAGCTGTCAATGTCATGAAGTAGGTGCCGTTGTAGGGCCACCACCGCCAAGAGCAGACGTTGCAGTCAGTGCCTCTTGCACACAGGTCTCGTGTTGAGCCATGTGACGTTCCTCAGCCAGCTCCTGTATATGTGAACATTTACGACTCGAAGCAAAAGGATGCCCATAGTTGTCAAGATGTTCAATGTACAAGACATCCTTGGAGACAAAGGTACCTGTCGATTTACCTGGGGCTGCTTATGCTGTGTACCTAAGTGCCCATAACATCCAGACCCTGGAACGAAAGGTGCACAAACAGCTACGTGTGGATATATAGACAAGTGCCTCTAGCTCATCACCATGGCTACAAATACCTTCCAGATGAAATCTTGGATCTCCATAGGCCACAGGCCCTGTGGTGTGAATGCTGACTCCCGTCTTAGGTGTGCATCATCTAGCTCTGGTTAGAGCATCCCTCAAGAAAGTGGGAAAGGGGATCACCAGTTCCGCATGCATACAACACAATGGGCTCGATCACACTAGTCCACGGAGACACAGGACACACCAGGGAATGCCCTACAAGCAGTGCTTGCCATCGTGTCTAAACTCTTACGTTAGTGTGCCAGGGTGGGGCTTTGCTGTTATAAGGAGCCAAGACTATCTGAGTTAACCACAATTAATGGAGTCTATTTTAATAATACCCAGGGAAATGAGAAGAAAAGGAAGCCATTTTGTGAGTACACAGCCAAGGATCAGAAAGAACTGGAGCATCACTTGGGGACATGCAGTCCTTCTAGTACTTCAGCATCTAATGGCTCGGCAGCTGTCATCTCCTGGGTCACCAGCCCAGTCTTTCTCTCTGCTTTTCTCAGCCACTGATGCCCATGGCTCCTACTCAAGCAAATCCATCGAGTCCCAGATTAGGCATCTGAGAGATCCACTGATTTCTTTCTGTGCTTCTGTTTCTATTTCTCCTACTGGCCCCAATTCTCTGTCTTCTCATTGCCCATCACTTCTACTTTCTTTCTTTGGGGTTCTCAGCTTCTGCACCACCTACCATCTTGATAGGTCTGAAGTCCACACTGCCCATGAGTGAGGGTCTGGGTGGTTAGTCTCCACGCAGAGCAGAGCAGCTTCTTAGGTCAGGCCACTGTCCCAATATCTATGATTATCTTGGGATGGAGGAGCCCATCTGTGATCTTTTAAACTGTGGTCAATTGTTAGGGCCATAAGATAGAAAGGAGGCATGATGACCCCTTCGAAAGGGAGCATGCTGGGCCCCGTAGGTGTCTCAGCCAATACCTTTAGTCATTGAATGTCCCAGGCTCCCCAACCGAACACCGCCTCGCAGGTCTTCTTGGCACTGGGCACCAGGCTTTATCAAAGAAAAGCAAGAAAAAAAAATGTGCGTTTTCTAGGCCGCTTTCCTTAATGGCCTTTTAGAAGTTCCCATTTATATTCAAAATGGACTAACCACAGGTTTCTCGATCTATGACCCTTTTATGCCCGATCAGTGACTTTTAATGCTGTATCTTCAACCACTTTCAGTGGGTTTACCTCCTGGCAGAAAGAAACAGAAAAGAGAGATAACCTGCTGCTTGTGGGAGGCACAGTTTATCAAAGCAAATAAATGGCTCTTTGTTTTTTAAAAAAATCCTACATAACAGCAACCAAACCTCTTGTCCATAGAGTCTCTCCCGGGAAGTGTAAGGAAGGTACTTTCAGGGGCTCTTCATCTCTCCGAGGGAGATGCTGGGTGTGGTCCCAAATGTGGGCGCAGGCTGACTCTCTGAACTTCCATGTCCCCCACACGGAAGCTTTCTCCCAGGTAACTTTTAATTTTTCTAATTAATTTTGAGAGCTCTTGGAGACATTTTCCATTTTGTTCACAGTTTGAGTCCTGCTCTGAGGTGTTCTCAGTAAATGCCTTGGCGTCTTTAGCAGAATTCTTTCAGTGTAATGGATCCTTTGAAAGAGACTCCTATTCCCATTTAATTTAGATGCCTGATCTGACTGTCATTTTCAATCCAACGATGGCTTTGATTATCGATGGTAACCTATAAATCATGAGCACTCACGGCACAGTTCAGAGAGGGAGGAGGGAGACTGCTGGTTAAATATTCCAGAATTAAGGAGCTCGGATAGGATACAACTGCTTCTTGTGAAGGGCTGGATTAGTTTCTTCTAAAACAGTTGGCTTATTTCATACTGAAGACAGGTCTGTTCCAGAATCTCAGATTGTGAGTGGGGTGTGTGGGTGTGTGTTAAGGAGAGACAAAACAGGGAATATTTTTAATGTAGATTTTTGTAACCGTTGTTACAAAATAGTCTCAATAGTCTCCACTCATTAAGCTTTTATCTGGATTTTCACAGATCTGGTCTAGTTGATTCTAGTGTAAAACCATGCCTCTTCCATGTTTGCGCATCAGATGGATATTTGTACCATAACATGAGGAACTTAGAAGGCAATTCAGCTGTTTTCCCAAATGTGTAACTTGGAAAGATCCAGTATTCCTCAGTGTGAAAAACACAGATGTCCTCCTCCACTTTAGAGAATGCCTGTCAGTCAGTTGCCACTTGTTCAAGAAAGGGAACTGCTGAATGCAAAGTGGCAGCTTGTCACCAACTTCCCAAACCCTAGCACACTCGTTAACTCATGCTCCCTCCCGAAAACTCATTTGCAGCCCACACAAAGATGCTTCTCCGTCTAACATGGCGGTACTCAGGGGAATGCCCCTTGGGTAGATGAGCCTGCAGCTCTGATTGTCTTTCTTCGCTGTGACCCAACAGGAGAGGTCATGGGCTTGAGGGACTAGAAGGTGCCCCTGAGTTCCTCCCCCGGGGCCATCGAATTCTCTTTAGCTACATGGGATTTGCAGGCTCGATGTCCTGCTACCTGGGATTCCAAGAGATCCTTATTTAAATGAGCTACTGTAGTTTTGCCCATGATTATAACCCTAACTCCAGGTCCTATAAGCACATAGCTCACAAATTTTGGGTGCTGGAATACTGTTAGGGCAATGTGGTGCCTGCTCCTTCTTGCCTCCACCCTGTAGTGGAATCTTCCAGCACCATCCAGATCTGTCCTCCACTTTAGAACAGAAGCATTCATTCCCCTGGCTGTTGGAAATGTTGGAAGCTCACAGCTCTCAACAGAATCCTCTCCCTAGTAGTTGCCAGAGGGTAATACACTCCTTTCAGCAGAGGCAGACTACATCCCATTCTGGAGCTCCCCCTCACATGAGGCCTTGGTTTGATCTGCATCACAGTTCAACATCTTCCTTGACCCGACCCTGCTTCCTTCACCCCACCAGAGGCAGTGTTGATCCCAAACACACTGCTCAATAAACTTTGTACCTGGATGTACCCCTCACAGAGTCTCCTTACCTGAGACCTGTTCCTGTTAAGACCTTCAATGTGGTGCCCAAGAGGTGATTCCAGGCATCTCGAGGCAACCCTGAGACCCGAGAGCCATGCTCCTTGTGAGGTGCCAGCTTCCTTCTCCCCAGTAGCTATTCCTCGGGCTAATTCATGTGTCTTCCACAATGGCCAAATTTCCGGAAAATGCCCATCCTTTAAAACGATGGGGTAGCCATCATTTTTCTGTAAAGGAATATCTCTTCTTTAGCTGTTCAGGGGTTGAGGTTGTAGTTCTTTTGGAAAATGATTTTCATGTTTTTTTTTCCAGTGATGTGTGCATACATATAATAAAGAGCACAGGCCTTAACTGTACATCTTACAGGTTTATTCATATATATATATATACTGATGTAACTAAACCCATATCAGTATGTCAGACACCTCCAGCATCCCAGGAAGCTCCCTCATTCCCCCCAGCCAGTTTCCTCCACCAAAGGCCAATACTGTTCGAACCTCTACCCACATAAATTAATTTGAAAATGATAATCTTGTGCATTTTGAGTTTCCACCTTTCATTTCCGATCTTCAGAATTGGGTGAGTGCTAGTGGAAGTTATCGTTTCTGTTACGCTTTTAAAAAGCAATATTTAGCAAGCTGCACACAAGGGGAAAACTCACAACTCAATATTTACACCAAGTGCTTAGAAGTCTAAGCAGTGACACTGTTAATATTGTACACACGTAAAACCAAATAGGCATTTATAATTTGCAGAGAAAATGGTTGCAGAATGCTATACAACCAAGATGTCAAATAATTTATAACTTGGTGGGATGGTTAGGTTGGAGTTGGAGTCGTCGGTAGGCTGGGATTTTGAAGTTAAATTAGGATACACAGTCTAAGCTCTGAATATTATCACCATTTTGTTTTGTTTTGTTTTCTAAAGGAGTCCTACATTTTATAAGGTATCACCTTGTAATTCTTATAATTCCTCTTTCCCCAGTGCTGTTGAAGTTGTCTGCCTTTTTCTCACTATATCCTTTGGGGTGTGTCAGCCTTCTGTCTCACTCCTTCCAATGCTGTTGCCAGGATTCCCAGAAAGTTTCAAGTTGCACTTACTGAGGACCCACAGCCGAGGCTCTCTTTCTCCAGGGGGAAGAGGAAATAAAGGTATCATGTAATAAATGTGGTTGCGGCACATTTGTCAGATGATCCCCGAGACGCTGAGCACTGGGTGAGGCTGGAAGCAGATTTGGATTTTGCTCCTCATCCATGTGTTGATCAGTTGGAGATGGTGGCACAGTCTCCACGCTTCCCCGCCAAATCAGTCAGGTCCCAGCCAGAGGAAGAGGGTCTGTGTACTTAATGCAGGGAGGTTACTATGGGGTCTAGTTTCAGAGGTGCTAGAAGGGCCCGGAGGCAATCAAGAGATGAGCGACAGAGGGAAGCCTAGAGGAACAAAGGGAAGAGGCAATGGCACAGAAGCCAGGGAACAGGCTGGCTCTCTGGAGGGAGTTAGAATCATGAGAGGGCAGACAGGTAGAAGCTGGAGTATGCAGGACAAGCAGCAACTTTCAGCGGAGACACCAGGAGAGGGGAAATGGGAGAAATGGGAGAATCCCAGGTCCCATCCCCCAGGTTCCTGCCACGGCCTCCCATTGGCTGATCCCCACCAGAAGCCTTTGGCAAGGGGAGCTCTTGGGAAGCGGTGTTTGCACAGGGCGGTCCTCTGGGATGCGGAACCCGATGGGGGAAGGAGGGTTTGGCTCTGAGCGCACCATGACCCATGACCAACCCACCCCCATTCCCGTACCTCATTAACTGATGAAGAGAAAACCTTCCTACCACTTGGATGTAGAGTTCATTTTTTAAGATGTGTTTCTCAGGAGAGCAAAAGGCGAAACATTTAGTGTGTCTTTGTTTTCAGGGTGTGGGAACTTCCAGCTGAAGCCCATGCTAAGGGGCTCTGTCTCTTGTTCTTTGGGAGCTTATGGATGCAGCGCCTTACTTTAGGATTTACAGGCTATCTCAGTTTCATAAATCAGCAATGTGTGCTCCGCATGTGAGAGTCTGCAAATTCTAAACTAATATGTCGCTCTCTTTCTGTCTAGCATCATATTTATGTTAAGGCTCCATAAATCGTGCTGTATGTTTCTGCAGCACAGCCATGATGAAAAGTGATGGAACCAACAATAAGAAAGAATGGAAATTAAAATGCAAGAAAACAAAATGAAATAAAAATTCATGTGACCTGCGATTTCAAACTACTTATTTCAGAAATGTGCACTGATAAAGGGAAGGGAATCAAGGATTCAGTCTGCATTTAGTCACTTGGCCGCAAAGCCATTCACCCTGTCCCGCCACATCAGAGATGCCTCTTGCCAAGGCCCTGAGGATTGTTGCTGGATCAGAGGTGATGGTGGGGAGATTTTGAGCCGGAATGTCTTTTCTGCGGCAGAATTTCCAGAGGGATCTTAGGGGCCAGGGTATTGAGGTGGGATTGTAAGGGCAAAACTGCCACTTTCAGAGACCAGATTTTCCCACCCACAGGTGAAGACAGAAGAGGGAGTCAAGGAAGCATTTCTCAGGATTGAGGTAGGAAGTTGGCTCTTTCCTGCCTAGCTTCTCGGACCAGAGCAAGGTGGATTTCAGCTGCTCTGTTTTAGCTCAAGCATTTTTGTCATACAGATTTCAGTGTCTTGCATACACACAGATCTCTTCCCTCTGTATCAAACTTGGAGAAGGCATGAACGTACCAGAGTTAAAGAACAAGCCTGCTAAGTGGTTCAGTTGGCTGGTAGAGGGCAGTGATTTCAAAGGGAAGCCACCCAGACACAGAGCATCTTCCTTTTCTTTAGGGGTGTTTGCTTTTCAAGTTTGTTTATTACATATGAAAACCAACTGAAACATCAGGTTATGAATTAGACCAAGGAATAAAAGGTAATATTTTAACATGCTAAAGGAATTCTGCCAGCCAGTCATAAGTATCAATCCATCACAATTATGAGAAACAATGTACTCTGCAGCAGTAAAGAGATACAGCCAATATGCAGGCGCGCACTAAATAAATTCCCTCTTCGACTGGCTGTTTCCTCCCCTGCCCTGACAGATGCAGAAACTGTTTATACAAAAGAGAAATGCTGAGAGGTGGAACTCAACAGCACACAGGTCCCCCTTCCCCTCCCCCACCCCGGGTCTCATTCATTCCTGTAAAGTCTCTGAATAGAGCTTATATCAGCACCCCCATTTCCCTCTTAAAATCACAGATCTGCTCTGGATTCAGGGGGTTTTCTATACACAGAATATGATTATAATACTAATGATTACATGTAAGCATCAACGAAACAGGCTTTGGGGAGGAAGAAACTGAGGGGTGGATGGAAGATGCAAATTGATTCAGCCAGAAAATGGACCTCACCTAGGCATTTATGCTCATGCGATACCTGCTTTTGTTTCTCTTCAAGTTCCTTTCTTGTCCAGCCATATCGTCATGAGCAGGGAGAATGCTGGAGGCAGCCCCTCTTTCCTGTAGCCATTTGCTTTACGTAAACCAGCTAGCAAACCGCTCCGTTAGTATTGATGTGGACATTACCACAAATCGCCACTTAGGGACCTGAACGAATTGACTAACTGGTTTCAGATCCAATACACATAACTTGATCAGACACAAAGTTTAAGTACACTTGCAGGCGTGCCAACTGCACCTACCAGGAAGTGACTCTTTGGCTTCCAGCTTCAAGAGGCCCTAAGGGCAACCCAGGAGGAAGGCTTGCAGACCTAGGGGTGAGACAGCGAGTCTGGAGGTTTCAAGAAGCACAGCCCAAGGTAGAAAGAAAGAAGGCATTCAGGGCGGGAAGTAAGGCAATTTCAAAAGCCACATGGATCCTTGAGGCCAGGGTGCATTTGATATAATTTCCATTAATTTGGCTTTTTATCCTGCCATCCAGTGACTCTGAGGCTTGGGAGACCGAGCGTCAGATGACTTGGGAGATGACTGAACTGCGATCAGAGAGAAATCTCAGCTGATCAAGGGTCAGCTGCATGTGCATCTGCCTACCAGGCTGCCAGGCTCCCAAGAACAACGGCTTTTGAGTTACTTGTCTTCTCAGTAGCCAGAAAATGACTTGGCAGAACTGGGCAAAGGCCTTGGACAGACTGAACAGCACTGACCCTGAGAGGTCAGGGCTGGTGCGTGGTGGGTGGCACGGTGGCGCTGAGGGCCACACAGGCATGTTCCACCCAATCCAAAGGTTGAAGCATCACCTGCTTCTTACTCCTTTGGGGGTAAAAGTGTTTGCTTTCCTCCCTTCACCCTGGGAGTAGGCATGCTGCTTTTCTGTGGCATGGGGCTTTCCCTCAGAAATTGTGTAGTAGAATGCTGGATGTGCAAGTGGAGGCATAGGTTGGATGTGTAGTCATGGGAGTTTCTGGAAAAAAAGAAATGAGAAAAATCTGTCCGTTCAACAGAGGTGCATGAATCTGTGTGTATATGTATATATGGGGCTGGGGACAATATTGATAAAGGTGAAGGAGAGAGGGTCCTGGCAAGAAAGGAATGCACAGTCTATTAGAAGCAGACCAGGCTAACAGCTGCAGAACAGTCGGTGGCTCAGGGCAGATGGAAAGTTAGAACGGAGTGGAGCAGTTAGCTGCAGGGAGAGAGGGGGATATGGGGGGACTTCAAGAAGAAGGATTGTATTGGAATGGGAAGCCTTTAAAACCAGAAACAGAAATCCTGGTTTAAACAGAGGCAAAAACACTTATTTCTTGCATTATCATGTATTTATTATTGTATGTATATTTAATATTTTATTTTATTACTCATTTATTTAAGCTATACTTATTGACCACCTACTCTGTCGTCAAAGCATTGTGGATGCAGTGAGAAATAATACAGACATGGTTGGCGACCAAGTAGAGTTTACGGTCTTACAATGTTATCTGTGAGCAGATTATTGAAGGCTTAAGGCATTTGGCAGTGCTTAATCCTTACAAATTGAAATAATTTAATGTTGAAGGTGATTTTAAAAGTGATCTAATAATAACACAAGCAAATAATTGTGAAACATATTGAGCACCTAACTGTACCCAGGAATTGTGTGGTAGATCTCTGTATTATATCACTTAATTCTCATGACCATTTTATAAGGGAGAAGCTTTTAGTCCTATTTTATATCTGTGGCTTAGAGAGGTTAAGGTACATCCCACACGTTATGGAGGAAGACCTAGGTTTGGAATTTAGGCGTACCTGACCCCAGATCCTCCCCATTGTTCCATTCTACTATGCAGCTTCCCTGGTGGTGATGTGGAAGTTGGGTCAGGGTGGAGAGAGACTGGAGTTAGGGAAACCAACTGAGGGGATAATAATATTATTACTCTATGGGAGTAACAGTGAACCTACAAGTTGTAGAACATACATGGCGCGAGGGGGATGGCGAATAGTCTTGTCAGGGCTACCTACAGAATTGGGAGGCATCTGGAATTATGAAGGTGGAGTCAGGAGTGGCCCTTAAGGTTTCCAGCTAGGGTGACTAAAAGGGTGGGAGGTCTGTGACATTAGAGAAGGTGGAAACAAGGCAAAGAGGCAAGAGATGGCAATGAATTTCATTTTGAACAGATTTCATATAAAGGAGGTGGTTGGACATCCAGATAAATATAACTGAGACATAGTTGGATATATGTCATTTGAGAGAGATTAAAGTTAGATGTACAGATTTAGAAACCATCAACAAAGGAACCAAGAAAGCAGGAGGACATGGCTGAAAGCAAGCAATTGTTCAAAAGCACTCAGTGGGCCTAATGGGCAAGATGCATTTCATGGACCATCTGGTAGACCAAGATTTCTCAAACTGAGCTCCATTGACAATATAGGCCAGATAATTCTATCTTGTGCACTGTAAGTTGTTTAGCAAAATCTCTGGACTTTACCCACTAAATGCCAGTGGCAACACTCCTCTAACTATAATGAAAATGTCTTTGGACACTGCCAAATGTCCCTTGGGGGACAAAATTGCCCCCAGTTGAAAGCCACTAAGGTAGATGAAAAAAGTTCATTCTTGTCCATATGACTATTTATAAGTATGCATATCATGATATATAACTTCTTTATACATGTTACGTATACCTTTGCTACTTTTCCAGTCAGTGGAAAATGGACTCAATGTTACCCTTGTAATTGCACATGAAATGAAAAATGACTCTAATATGAAATGTTCAGAATGCTGCATATTTCTGAATGCTTTGACTCCAGTTATTTGCTGATGATTTGAAATCTTTTGAGGCTTGTTCAAGCTCACTTAATTATACATTTTCCTTTTAGTGTCTGTGTCAAAGAGCGTTAGAACTCACTTACTATCCATGTGTTCTCTTACATTTCTGAGACAGAGGAGTTAGAGTCAGGTGACTAGTTCTAGTCAATGGATGGAGAGAAAGTGACATGTATCACTTGTGAGCCGAAACAGATAAAAGCCAGGTGCCTTTCCATTTCTCTTGCCCTGACACAGTGGCACCAGATGCCATATTCCAGATGACTTAGCTTCAAGATGGAGAAGGAGTGCCTGAGCCATACCAGACTTTGCATGGATATTATGTGTCAAGTCACTGAGGCTTGGGGTTTCTTTGTTATCACAGCAGAGCTTAACTTTACCCTGACTAATAGAAATCTCCTAAGTAGAAAAGGCAGGAGGAACAAGAATATTTTAATGAGGTTTTGCCAAATGTGTATCCACTTTATAAGAACATGACAACCATATATAAAAACTATACCTAATTGGGGTGCCTGGGTGGCTTAGTCAGTAGAGCGTCTGACTCTTGATTTCAGCTCAGGTCATGATCACAGGGTCATGAGATGGAGCCCTGCATCAGGCTCCGTGCTCCATGAGGAGTCTGCTTGAGGATTCTCTCTCTCCCTCTGCCCCTCCCCCCTGCTTGTGTTCTCTCTCTCTTTAATAAATAAATCTTTAAAAAAAGAAAGAAACTATACCTAATAGAGTAGTAAGATAAATGTTAGTCACCATGACAGATCTGACATCATATTATATATCCATTCAAAGAAATATCAGTTAACAGTCAACTCTAGTTTCCTGGTTTCAATGGAGTTAGTTTTTATTTTAAGTTTTTATTTTATTTTTTAACACAAGATAATTCTGTTAAACAGAGCTTGTGTCAATGAAAGGTGGAATTATGTAACATACCAATTCAGTTTTGATTTCAGATGTATCATGTGCACCTTGACACTAATTTCCCCATTGCTTCCACCAAAATAAAAAGTTTGCTGGTTTGAACAATAAGGGAATTATCTACGTTTTTTCCCCCCCTATGTGCTTTAAAAGTTTTAAAATAGGAATTGGGCAAAACTTCACAACTCTGTTACCAAAAAATATGAAAAACATCCTGTCTTTGGAAACTACACTTGTGGAAGTAGAATTAATGTGGAATTAATGTGACGATTCTTGAACTGGATATCTCCGTTATTTCTCCATTCTGAGTGGCAGTAGAATTCTTCATAAAATCATTAGCATGTTGGCCGATAGTATTTTCATTAATTTTAAGGTGAAAATATAAATGTTTTAAGACACTCTACTAAAAGGGTTGAATAACTGCAATGAAATTTTGTGGGAAGAAATTTGTAACAATTACTTAAATGGTGCATCTTCGTTTTTACACTTGATAGGATGTTTTTCATATTTATATAGCATGAGTGGAGATGCTTTAATCATTTTGTGATTTTATTGAAGTACAGATCAGACATCTTGACATTGTGGAACACAAGATTTAAGTGACTGTTCCCTGTTCTTAAAAGAAGGCTAATAATGTTGCAATTACTATGAGCTTTGTTTTATTCAATTGAAAAAAAAAACCTGAAAAAAATTGTTTTAAGCATTCTGAATCAGAACTTTGGTTCTTATTATAAAGTGCTTTTCCCTATAATACTACTCTTAAGAAGGGGGAAATTATATTAAACCAGAATTATTTGTGAATATTTTCCCTTA
>NC_058418.1:43886796-43902539 GCF_002201575.2 Neomonachus schauinslandi
GGGGGAAATTATATTAAACCAGAATTATTTGTGAATATTTTCCCTTAGAATTGATTTAGAAGAAAGCAAGATTTCTAAGATAATGCTGCTTAAGGAAAGTTATAGAAGAAAATTGCTAGCAGTAGTATTTGTTGCAATTTGGATCCAGTGCATCAAGTAACAAGGGTGTATGATGTTAATTATTGAATTATTCCAGAGCTTTGAAAGGCAAATTTCAGTGCTTCTATGAATTATGCTGGATTCAGCTGGAAAAAAGCCCTAAATGGGATGATCTGGAGAAGATACGGAATCATTTCTACGTTGTTCATCTTACTTTGTCATAAAATGATCTTTTTAATGAACTTTCAGTTCTTAAATCATATCTTAATGAGAACTTGCTAGCCAGATGGGATAGAAATAAAGATCAAATATAGTTGAATGTGCATATAGATTTTCATCAGGAATATATTAGAATCCCAAACATAAGGAAATACAGAACTTTCTTCTCTCCCTACCAGTTTCAAATGCTGTGATCAAGAGGGCATTTTCCCTAATTAATATATTTTAGATATCAGGAAGATATTGATGGGATTCAAATAGTGAGATCTTTGTGGATAATCCAAATGAATTACTCAGAACTTTGAGAAAATGTGGAGGACTAAATAACTATTGAAAATAATGATAATATAGGGGCGCCTGGGTGGCTCAGTCGGTTAAGCATCTTCCTTCGGCTCAGGTCATGATCCCTAGGCTCCAGGATCGAGTCCCGCATTGTGCTCCTTGCTCAGTGGGAAGCCTGCTTCTCCCTCTCCCTCTGCCTGCCACTCCCCCTGCTTGTGCTCTCTCTTGCTCTCTCAAATAAATAAAATCTAAAAAAAAAAAGTTTTTTTAAAGAAAAGAATGATAATATAAAGACTTTGCTATGTGCCAGACGGATATTGTGTGAAACACTCTGAATATGTGATTCTTTAAAATCATCACAGCAACCATATGAGATAGGAACTATTGCTATTTCCATTTTGCAGATGAGGAGACTGATGTTAAGTAAGTTGCCCAGGGCCAACAGCTAGTAGGTGGTTGAGCTGGCATTGGATTCTAGAACAGATGCTCTTAATCACCATTCTGTGTTCGCCCCTAGCAACTAGCCACCCCGTTGGACATCAACTTCAATAGTGTATGGGATGATGAAAATAAAAACAAAAATAATGTCTAGGCTGACAACTTTTGCTGGGTTTTGTATGCCCTGTCATGCAGCTTTATTCGTTGGGCATCCCATGCTTTCTTAAATCACAGCCACCTGCCTGGAATGGAGGAAACTTGATCAGTGAAGTTTCTTCCCAGTAGCGTAACAACCCCCTGCCCCCCGCCAATGTATTCTTGCCCCAACAGAACCCTAGGAGGCAGCCATGGAGATTTCCATGCTGTATTCATCCATGTCAGTATCAACATCTACTCTGTTATCCTTGTGGCTCTCCCAGCGTGGACCTTGCTACTGGCCTGCCATCTGGCCATGAGATCCCTGCTGATGTGGGTTCTGTTATTCTTTACATCCTCCTGGCTTTCCCTAACCCCACTCCAGCTAGTGCTGGTCCATGGTGCTTTTGTCATTACCTCCATAGTGGGCTGTCCCTCCTTCTTTTGCCACCCTCTTCTTGGCTGCTGTCCTTACCTAGCCATGGTATTGCTAAAACTCTGGGCAGACAGCCTAAAGGATGGCTCCATTCTTTTAGTTTTCAGTTCCTAAAAGAGTAGCCCTGTTCTCTCAAGTTCTTCTAGGCTCTGCTCTTGAGGACCTTGTATCAGTCATCTATTGCTGAGTAATAAATAACCCCCCAAATAAGAAAATTAGAACAAAAATGCTATATTATTAGTCCATTCATCTGTATGTGGACCATTTGGGCTGGGCTCAGCTGGAACAGCTCATTTCTGCCCCCACATAGTGTCAGCTGAGCTCTGAGACCTCAGTTGGGTCAACTATAGCTGGACCTATCCCTTCATTTGGCTTCTCCTTCTCAAGACTAGCCTAGGCTTCTTTCACATGGGGCTAGAAGCTTCAGCAAGCAGCAAAAGAAGACAAACTCCAGTGTAGGAACACTTTTCAAACTTCTGCTTGCCTACATTTGCTGAAGTCCCATTGACCAAAGCAAGTCACATGGCCAGTCACAGCATTAATGTGAGAGGGTCTACATAATCACGTGGATCACACACAGATGTGATTCACTGGGCCATTGCTATAACAGATCTTTATCAAGGTCCTTCTGGAAATGGTTCAGAAGACATTTGAGTGACTGCCCTATCATGCCAAACCCAAACTGTCCATCATCAACTAAAATCTTCAGTTTGATATTCAAGGCTCTCTCCAATGTGGCTGTCTTCCAAAACTATCCTTTTATAAAACCTCTTCAGGAATCCTGTACTCTAGCCACTGATCCTATTCACCGTCCCCTTCCCATTTCCTCAAGGTCAAACCCTCGCTCTTTCTAAATAGCAAGCTATTTCAGCTTAAGGAACACTATTCTTCTACCAAACTCCAATCTCTAGTTCCATTTCCCATCATTTCATTTCTGTTATTGCTGTCATCTCATAAGCCTTATTTTTCCAAGGAGGTTTTATGCTCTAACACATGTATACCTAAGATATAAACACTCAGGAGCCTGCACTGAATTGAGCTTATGATGAAAGGAATTTGCCTCACTGTGAATTCCCTGCAAGGGTTGAAGTGGTCTTATTCTGGGTTATGGGTAAAGCCTGAGATCCTGAAGTGCACAGAGCAGGCACAGGACACAGAAGGATATATTCTTTGCAATGTTTGTAGATAAAAATGAATTCCATTTCTGAAGAGGAAAAAATAAGGAAGGGAGGCCCTAGATTCATCAGGAAGTGAGGAAGGTTCTGGGCTAGAATGAAAACCACATGACAAAACCCATGAGGTCAACAAGCACCATTGAGCTAATTTGGTATTTGGACTACACACCGGTCTATCTTTGTGTTGGGGGCTTGCTGGGATTCTTGAATTGATAGGCTTTCTGGCAAGCAGAATTCCCCACTGCAAAAATAGAGTAGTGGAGAAGTGCTATCAAGTGACACTTAAGGCCCTCTATTAAGCTGTTGGAAATCAATTAAGCTTTTGGATAATCACATGGTATTTATTTAACACACGTTTATGGCTCAACTACTATGTGCCAGGCACCGTGCTAGGTAATGGGGGCACCATGGTGAACAAGAGAGAGGCGGTCCCTGCTCTCAAGGCGCTTACAGCTTCGGAAAAGTGAACGATTAGAGAACTTTCTATTAAGTTCCAGCACTGGACGCCGTGAGAGCACATAGGAGAGGGCTTGCCTCAGACTTGGGGGCTCAGAGAAGACTGTCAAAGGAAGTAGCATCTAAGTGGAGAGCTGAGGAGGAGGACACAGATGAGCCAGCGTCGGGTGGGTGGGTGTGTGTGTGTGTGTGTGTGTGTGTTTACAGGTGCCTGCATGATAGAGTAGAACACTGCACAGGGACATTCGGGCAGCCAGAGGGTAGTTTGTGTTGAAAGTAAGAGGTGAGAGAAAGCATGCTGGGTTCAAGACACTGAAACCCGCTTCATGTGGTTGGATTTCTGAGGCAGGAAGGGGAAGAAATGAGGCTGGAGAGTTGGGATATGCAGGCCTTGTCAGCCACGCCATGAGGCAGAGCTAGAACAACAGCTCAAACACAGTCACAAAATGGAGGGTTTTTTGTTTTTTTTTTTTAATCAGAAACATTTTTTTTTTTGCTTAAAAAAGAATTTGTAAATGTTAGAATTACACCCCCTCCCCACCGTCTGTCCCTGGTTTCTCTCCATAGAGACTTGAACCCCGGATTGTACCCAGCAGTGGAGCATTCTTTATTTAAAACTCGCCAGGAATGGAAGGGGTCAGAGGAAGCTGCGGAAAGAAACCTGGGGCCAGTTGTTTTCCCATCTACTGAGTGGGGTCTGAACATTACAGAACAAAAAGAAGCCAGGATCTTGGGCCCTTCCTCTCCACTCAGCTCCATTCCCTAGATTGGTCCCATCTGCGGTGACAGTGTGCAAGCAATTTGTCATTTCCTTTTACTCAGTAGTCAACCCTCTGCTTGACTTTGCTATGACCTGATCTGTTTTTAGTCTTTCTCGTGTTTTTGTTAATTTTCCAAATGTGCGCAACTTGCCATTAGTTCTCTCTCTACCCTTTGCAGGATGAAACTGGTGGGATCCTTCTGTACCTGTGTCTCTGAGGGTACTTCAAACCTTATAAAACAACTTTTTCTTGTTTTCCTAATGGGAAATGCTTTCTGGTTTTAAAGGTGTGTTAGGTGGCTGTATCTTTCCAGTTAGCCAAGTGGAAGGTTCCTATTCCTATCCATGTTTTAACACCGTACATTTATGAAAGGGAAAATAAAAATAAAATGCCACGGCAATGCATAAAATGTCCCTATGCCACGGGAGGAATAGAAATGAAAGACCTATTTCCAGAGAGGCCTTTTTCATCCAAGGCATTCCTCTGGCAGAACAAACAGTTGCTAAAACAAGGGAAATTGGAAGTTGATTGCTTTGAAGTAGAAAGTGCTTTGGGAAGTTGTTTCTTCACACTGTAGCTTTTCGAATACAGTTCTAGCTGTCCCCTCTGATGCCATGCCTCTCATTTGGGGCAATTTGGCCCTGAGCTGACCATTCCCCTTCACTCCTCTGTGCCACACAAAGGGGTGAGCTCATCCCAGCGTCATCTGATATTCCAGTGGCCCATCTGGTCACCAGTCACCCAGCTCCTGGGAACATGGAATTAGGCCATCTCAAGGGAATGCCCAGGGCGAAAGTCTCCAAGCCTTTTCTGCAAGAGTTTGGGGCTTAATGCATCGTGATTGAAGGTGTCCAGGCTGGGTATCTGAATTGTTAACACATTAAAGGCAGCCAGAATTTAACAGCCTTTCAGAGTGAGACGGAAGACAAAACCCAGCTCTGTCCGAGGAGGCAATGTTCTCAGGACCACTGGAATAAGGCGAGGACACTTCCTGGAAAGAGCACTTCCTCAGACACATCAGTTCCAAAGCCTCTGTCATCCCCCATGGCTCTGAGTCATAACATTTGCCCCAGCACTTTTGTGCCTTTCTTACCTGCAGACCTGGGGCTCCAGCACAGAAAAGACGCTCTTCCCCCTATCCATGCTCTTTCCCCTTGCAAACGTGACATTATTGCAATCAAGTCCCTCACCGTCTGGGGTGGGGGGAATTTCAGACTGTTTTCTTATTACTAAATGGAGAGGTATTAACAACACAATGCAGAAATTAAAAAAAAAATAAAGGCAGAGGGTGAGGAGTGGGGGGAGAAAAGAAAAGACAGCCGCCTGCTCTTTTCTTCTTGGTATTATTATTTGTGACAAAGCCCTCGGTCCATTTTTCTTCATAATTTGCAGGACTCCTAATGGGAACAGCACCTCCCAATTACCATGGCTGCCAAAGGCTAATTTGGTTACCCTCCGGATCCACAATAGCGAAACTGTGTCGAGCCTTTGTCGATATTTGCATACTATACATACCAGGAATGTAAAACAGCTGCCTGGCCCCTCTCCCACTATCATGGCAATTATGGGTCATTAGCTTACCCCCCCCCCCACCACCCCCTTTTTCTTGTTCTCGTCTTCCAGGGTCTGGTAGGCAGTGGTAGGCAGCTGACGGATTTTCAGAGACAAGAAACGAGAGCGCGGAGCTGCGTGGCCCATTTGTGGAGCGGCTGGGGCTGACGGACTGCCTCCTGAATTGCGCTAACGCGGCCCGGCGCTTTTATTCATGATTACCTCCTTTTCTTCCACCCCGCCAGCCCCCTCCCTGGCTCTCCGCTCTGCTTTCGGAAGCTCTGGGAGGGTCAGTGCGGGCCCCGCACGTGTCCTTGCGTGTGCGCCCCGCACGTGTCCTTGCGTGTGCGCCTTCGTCCCGGCAGCCGGGCCCGGACCTCGGGGTGACGCGTGTACTGCCACTTGGCGCTGGGGATGCGCGCTTCTTGGGGACGTGCTCTCCGGGGGACGCGCTCTCCGGGGGACGCACTCAGAGCGATCAGACCGGCCCGGAGGCCCAGAGCACCCAAGGTGCTCCGCCTCAAGAGGAGCGGAGGCTTCCCTTCTCAAGTTTTCTTACTAAATCTTAGCCCCGTGGAGTAGGGGGGAGGGCAAGGGGGAGGCGAAGAATAAGAAAGGGGCTTCGCCATGACGTGCTCTCTCCTTTGGAACAATGTGTTGTGTCTTGCGGTAGTTAATGGGAAGTTATGGTTTTGAATATAATTTTTTCCCCCTTCAAGCTGCTAATTTTATTGACAATATGGATAGATTGAAAGACCCAAAGCTTTTGTGTTGTTTTGTTAAAGCAAATAAGTGAGGCACAAATGTAAATTACATCTCCAGGTTCACATTAGAGGTTTGCAAATAATACTGAGCTAATGGTTATTGCAAAGGAAAATAGCACTGGGATCAATATTCTATACAGTGGAAGGCGATACCTCTCTCTCTTTTAATCACCTCATTGCAGAAATGGCATTGAAATTTGAAATCTCATTTTCTCCATTTGTACAAATTGAACATAAATCACCATGAGTGAGGGGAGGTGGCAGGCAGCTTCACTCTTTGCGGGATTGCATTACTAATTAGTGTTGGGCTAAAGCCGTGCACGGGCTGGGAGAGGTTTTGCTAGACCTCTGGCCAAAGGCAGGATGCTCTGGAAAGCCTGGACATGTGGGGGAGGGGCCCTGCCCCATCTAGTGGGGAGTGAGTGAGGCCAGGGTCAGCCCTGCGGGAAAGAATGGAGACAAAGGGCAAAAAGCGTTCAGACCCTCAGTGGCTTAGATCATTTTCTGTGCCGGGATGGCAGCTCCCCGCCAATCCCCTTAGATGTCAATGGGTCAGAATGTGTAAGACATCACTGTTCCTAATAAGTAGCAGGTGAAATGGGAGCTTTCAAGCCTTATCTTTGTCTGTGTCTGTAGGGATAGTTCACGGGGTGTGTGAGATGGAAGAACCCTGCCTGGACATGGGCACCCCCATGTTACTCCCCCCAGTCTGCCTCCTGTCTACCAACACCAGTCCCCGCTTCCTTCTCTCTTGCCTTTCCCTTCTGTCGTTCCTGGCTTCATACACTTGCATCGAGGGGCTGGCACAGGTCTGAGCTGGGTGACAGATATTATCTACAAAAGATACTCCGAGATGTCAAAGGGCCTCCCGTATTCAACCCACTTCAGTTATATTTTCTCAGTGTTACCACTTACTTGACCTTGACTGTGGGGTCACCAGGGGAAAAGAAGTCAAGACCTCTTTCCCTCCTGTTGAGCCCATGCTCAGGAGCTTCGGGATGGGCAGATAAGAGGGAAGAATGTCTTTTCTTAAAGGTGACAAAAGGTGGGTGAGAAAGTTGGTATCTGAAATGTGTTGGAGGAGAGAAGAGAGCAGGGGAGAGGGGCATCAGCTTGGCTGGTGGAGCTCCTGGGTTTAGGACTTTGTTCTTAAGGATTTGGGAAGACCTCGTAGGGAAGAGTTGTGCAGGCAGAGCCTTTGGCACGTCTTTGCAGCTGGCCACTTGCCCTCTCACTTGGAGTAAATAACGTTCTGCTGGGTGATGAGTGGAGGTTGTTTAGCTCATTAAACTTGATATCCCAAGGGCAGGATGGACTGGTAAAATATTTATATATTTATATGAGAGGTTGCTCCCATGGGGCCTGTGTGTGCAGATTAGCCCCAAATGGGACAAGCTAGTGTCCATCAAGGTGAGGCCTTGGAGGTCACCCCTGACACTAGCATCCCCTGATGCAGCCAGTGGGTCATCATTAGGACGAAGAAAGACAGCTTTTCATTGCCAGTCAGGAAGGCCATTAGGAAGGCCAGAGTGCGTCCTGCTGTGGCTCAGGAGGATGGCCGGCCAGTGTGGAAGGCAGCCGGGGCACCTGCAGCATCCCAAGCGTACTTGCGCCCTCTTCTGCCTGCCCCTCCTTCTCCGTACCTGGGGAGAAAGGCGGAGGGACTCCCATAGATTAATCAACACCCCAGGAATTTTCCATCCTTTCCCTCGCTCTTAACAGTGGCAGGAGGAGTTAAAAATAGGGGAGGTTAGGGGGAAAAGTGGAAGCAAGATTCATTACCTAAGGTCCTTCTCATCCATTTCAATAGATGAAAGCAGAGAAAATACAGCAAACCCCATCCAAACAGTAAGCAGGTGGTGGCCGCTAATAGAGAAGAAATAAAAACCTTTTAGAAATCAGAGCCAACTACAAAAAACACTGACAAAGTGGAATGAAAGTTCTGAACAATCAGTTCAAAGAAAAGGGTGTTTGAAATAAACCCTTAAAAACATTTCAAATGGTGAAGAAGAAAAAAAGAAGCTGTTTTAGATATTTGAAGCCGGGATGACTTAATCTGGAGAGAGGATTTTTTTGGATTCTACTTAAAAAAAAAAATAAAACAAAGAAAGCCTGATAGGTTCTTGGAGGTGGTGGGGCTTGGAGGACAGACATCCATCAGGTGCACACAGACTGCCTTGATTTCCAGTCACAGGTCCATAACCAGCTCCTGGGTTGACCTGGGGCTTTTAACCTCCCCATGCCTCCATTTGCCCAGCTATAAACTGGGGTTGCTAATAGGCATGTCCTCTTACCCCCCAGGTCCCTGAAGAGGTATAATAGGATAATGGCCCAGATCCTCTTGTTGGAGAATGAGTAACTGCCATTTTGTGACCTCTGCCTCTAGAGGCCAAGCAGGTATCCTTCCAGAGACCTTTGGGGGACCCTCCCCTTTCTGGTGAGTTTCAATATTCATTAATTTCACATGAGGTGTGCCTGCCATAGTGATACAGTGGTATATGATGACAAAATGAGGGGCGCACACTCTCCCCTCTCTCCAGTTGATCGCAGGTTGAAGGAGGCAGGCAGGTTAGCAGGTGACCATAACACAGCGTGAGAGAGAGCAAGCAAGGGATATCCAGGAGTGTAGCCCGGAGGGGCTTCCTGGAGGAGGTGATGATTAAGCTTGTTTCTGGCAGAACAGCAGAAGTGGCTGGGTGTCAAGGCTGGAAAGGCATCTCAGCCTAGGGAATAGCATGTGCAAAGGATGAGAGGGGTGAGTTTTGAGAGCAAGAGTCAACAGGACTCCTCCGGCAAAGGATTTGGGGCACAGAGGGCAGAGTGGAGATGGAGGAGCCTAGGGTGGGAAGCAGAAACTACGCCAGTGAGCACTTGGGTAAGTCAGGAATTGCATTCGGTTGTGGGTCTGGAAGTTGGCAATTCACAAGTGTGGAGGCTCTGAGTCCTCAGCAACCCAGGATCCTTTTATTGTTCCAAGCCACCTTCCTTAGCAGGTGGCTTTGATCTTCAAGTTCTCCTTGCAGGTGAGGGGGAAGAGTAGGAAGGACATGGCATAGGTAGCGAGCAGGCTCTAGCACAGCCTTTCTCAACTTAGAAAGGGGCGCATTTGTCTCGGGTGTGGTCTGTGATCATTATCTCATTGAGACGCGCATTCATCTTGCTTTCACACCCTATCAGATATTTGCACCTCCCTCTTGTGTTTCATGAAAGGCCTAGGAGTCCGAAGGGATGGACGGGCTCACAGAAAAACACTTAGGGGAGAAGAGGGTAAGACATCTAGAGATTTGCTGCAGTGAAAATAAAACCCAAGAGCCCTAAGACCTAGGCTGACAGCACACCTTAATTTGCCCAGGGGAGTCCTGGCGTGTGCCTATTTCGGTGTCCCATGCGGCTTAGCATTTGTCCCAGAGTTTGCTTTTATTATTTTTAACAATGTGTCATTATTAATTGTTGCATTAAAATAAGCCAGGAGGAGGGGTTGGTAGATCTTCATTTTGTTTCATGGGCTCCTGCCAAGGTCTTATCCAGCTGTGTGTGAGATGCGAGTTCAGTGGACAGAATTCTCATTGTAACTTTTGGTGAAGGCTGAAAGACTACCAGGGGGACTGGTCTCTGTTCTCCCGGTTTGTTCCAGACTCAAGGTAACTGACACTGCCTTGCCAAGTGCAGCATGCAGAGTGTTTGCTGCTGAAGCAAAGTGTGCTCAGCTGTGAGCACTGGGGTTCATTTACTCCTCCGGGGCTCTGGTGGTGGTGAGAAGCCTCTGATGCGCTATTCCCACTGGTGACCTGTGCGTGGAACCCACGGGGTACAGCAAGCCTCTGTGATGCCTGTTGGCAGGCTCTCTGGGAACTGTAGGAAACTGGAAGTGTCGTCATGTAGGAAAATAGTGGTCCCTTGCAGGAAACAGAGTCTGAGCAGCCCTCCCATAGAACAGAGAATGCTCTTGGAATAGCAGTATTGTCTATTATCATTTAAATCCACAATGTTTATTTTATTATTTGGTAACACTCTTATTTCAAAATAAACCCTTTTGGCAGCAGTGAGCTCCAAAAAACCCAAAAGTACATGTTTAATGAAAAATGCATTACTGAGTTTCTTATGAAAGTTGATGAACTTGCACAAAATGTTTATCAACAGTTTCCATCCATTGTGGCAAATGATTCTAGGAAAAACAGGAGACAAAATTTGCTAACAAGACATCAGCATCTAATTTTAAGAATTGGTAGTTATTTTAAGAAGACTCTATAGATGATGAATCTGCAGAAGGTGGGTTTACAGATTCCTCTGCAGAGCATGAGTTTTCATTTGTATCAAACGTTTTTTTAAATAGATTTCACTCATTTTTTAATTCTAAGTCTTCTTAACACATGCGCAAAATGTGAAGTGTTTGCAGTTAATAAGCTGGCACTTTAAGCAGAAGAAAAACTGCAAATACTTCAAGGCTATCAGTTTTATTAGTGCTGTGAGTTGCTTCACAAAGAAACTCAGTTAATTCTAGTAATTGGTTCAAATTTTTACTTCCAATGGAGGAAATGAAAATAAAGTTTCTAGAAGTTTATTCTGAAGAAGGTGAAATATCTGGCCTTATTGTTAACACTACTGTCAAATTCATTTTTTTAAAATAAACTTTAGCTTAACATTGAAGATTAAATGATTAATTTTTTGTAGTGAGAATACGCATTTTTACATTGCTTCATGGCAAAAGCAACGTCATTACAAAATTAAGAAACTTATGGTGCAGAAATAGGTTTGAGATTAGTTTTGGTGTTCATGTAACTCATACTTTCCTCCCACTGAGCTGCAGTGTTAGATCAATTAAAATAAAAGTTGCAGTGGTTTAAATTTACACATTTTTTTGTATATCCTCTTAGAGTAATTGAACCACAAAAATTTTGTGATGAAGCTGATGGTGGATATATAAAAAAAAAGATGTTCCTGTCTCAGTGCGCACTTTCTCTTTGCTGCCCATCACCTTTTTAAACATTTTTGCACCTTCAAAGAACTTTTTGCACCTTTGAAGAACTACTTTTGTAAATCAACCTACATGTTTTGCAATGGTATTGAACTTCATTCACAAACACATTTCTCAGTTTTGGTTGCATTTTATTCAACATCTGTTGGATAACTTGAACCTAAATTTCCAAAGAATAGAGTGTTCACAAAACTTTATTTTAAAGCTTTGAACCAATTGCAATCTTTGAAAACACTGCGTACAAACAGGAAGAATGAAATTTTTTCTTAGAGCAGAAAGGAAAAAAAGTGAACAAATTAAATGTGGAGAGCTCAAAAAGCAGAGAAGACTTTAGTTTCAAAATTATAATTGCTCTTTGGAATATCTTGATCTATTGGAAGACTCTTATGACATTTTAATTTTTACTTGCATAAAGTTATATTCTTGCTGTGGAATGAAACTGAATGGCTTATGATTTGGAATCATAGACACAACTTATTTGAAGAGTTTTTCCCTCAAAAAATATCTGTGAAAGATAACTACTCAGGAGATTAAAAGGCAATATCTGAGAAAGCATGTGGGCTAAAATATTTACACATTTTAATATGAAAAATAGAGAATTGGAATATACGCTAGTAGAATTTGCTCTAAACTTACAAGGCATCTTAGTAACTAGAGAAAAAGTATTTTTCTCAATTAAAAAATAATTAATCTACAGAGGAGATTCAATTGAGGATGTCGACAGTTTCAAATTTATTAACAATAAAATGCAACATTAGTACTTTCCAGTATGTAATACTTCAAAAAGCTTTAAAAATGCAACTTCGAAGATTATATGCAGTTTTATGAAACAAAAAGATTAAAAAATAAATCTGTGTTAAAAAAAATTCTTGAGGAAAATACCATGACATAGTAATAATGGAAATAAATATGACTTTAAAAACCATGAAAATATATGAATATATGCCAAGCACCCTTATTCTGCTAATGGTATTGTTTAATATTTTGATAATAGATGGAACAAAATAAATTATTTCTAGTTTGCTTTAATGAACACAGATAAATTTATTTGGTGACAATAATTTCATTTTTGAAAATAGGTTTTAAACAAATTCCACCAATATAAATAAAATCAGGCTATTGGTCAATAAATTAATATTTTCAATTATAGAATTTTGATTCCTCCTAGCACTCCCTTTGACTCTCAAAAATGTCCTCATCCAGTTGATAAATTATGTGACCTCCCCAATAATAGAAATAAAAGCTGAAGAAATCCTCAGCAAGAAGAGAGAGAAAATGGATTGAGGAGTTAGCAGAGGGAGGAACAGGAAGGAAACCCATGGAAGCACAAAGAGAGGAAGGGAAGAAGGCAGAAAAGGAGATGGGGAGCCCCAAGGGAGCTGGGGCATGGCACAGCGCTCAAGAGGACTGCCTAGGCCAGGAGAATCTCAGATGTCAGGCAGATTTTGCTAATTGCGGGTGGTCTCCCATTATCTCCTACCTTATTCTTCTCCTTCCCCTCATTTAAATGGAAGTGACCCCATACACAAGTCAGCTATTGTAGGCTGTTGTTCTCTGATACAGTTCCACCCAAGGGTACCCAAGAGAGCTGGGGACACCAGGGTATACACCTGAGATGAGGATGGGGTAACAGGGAAGAAGCAGTAGTGAATTCCCATGAGCTCATAATACAGGTCCCTCTGGTGGTAAATACCCATTCCTCTTTCTGAAAGAAATCACTCATCAGCTAGAAAGACAGTGCTCTCAATTCCTGATTCTTCCATTAACTATTTCATCCCTACTCATCCACTCAATCATTCATGAATTCATTCACCCAAGAAGCATGTGTTGATTACTTACAGTGTGCCAAGCACCAACTAGGCACTGGTGGGGCACAAAACAGAATAAGGCAAAACTGAAAGGTGTGCATAGGTTTTGGTTCCATAGATGGTCAAGAAAGCTGCCAGTTGGAGTGGGGGCATGTTGGAGGCTTATAGGGTGCCCAGAAGGAGCATCTGCTTAGAGGGGTACATGGAGAGAGGGTGATACCAGTTTCTCCAATTAAAATAATCTTCCTCCTCATCCTCCCGCTCTGCTGCCTCCTCATCCCCAGCCTCCTACCCCATGCTGTAAGGTTTTTATGTCAGAATGCAAGCCACTGCCCTTTGCTCTTGATATTTTTAATAGTAAAAGAAGAGCAATAACACAGATCCCTAAAAATGATTCTCTTTGCTCCTTGGTGTGGCTTCCAACTGTTGTTTCATTCCTGTCTGGTCTCAGACAGTGTCCTGGAAAAACTTTTAGGACCCAGTAGCTGTTTCCTGTTCCAGGTTCCTCATGTGTTGTTTCTGGGCACAGAAACAAATCCAATTCAAGCAAATAATGCTGTCATCAGGATCTTGTGCAGGCGTTGGGGGGGGGGGGGCACGAGGCCTGGCCAATGGAGTGCTATGTTTAAAATATCTTGAGATCTTCAGGAACATTTGTTTTTGTTCAGAAGTGTTCATTTGATGTTTCCCTGACCCACGCAGTTTCCCTATGGGCTTAAGCTCCCATTTGTTAAAGAAACAGATGGGAAAACCAGTTCAATTTGTGTTTGTTTTAGCATTTAAGACAGCTTACCGTGAGTTGGTAGAGTTTGGACATTGCAGATAGTGACACGTTATATTTAGCAGGCATGAAAGGGAACAGAATCATGTGACCAATTTAGAGAGGTAGAAGCCGGGACCTGCCCAGTTCCACAGGATAAATCACTGGTGGCACTGGGAGTGGAATCCTGTGATCCTACTGTGGGGTCAGTTACCTTGAGTGGGATGATCTAGGGTGGACCAGGGGAATCTCAAGTGTTGGGCAGATTTTGCCAACTGCTGATGGTTTCCCATATATCTCCTACCTCATTTTGGCCCTTCTCCCTATTCAAATGGAAGTGACCCTATACACAAGTCAGTGAATGGAGGTTATCTGATACAGCTCCAACCACAGGTACCCCAGAGAGCTGAGGAGTGCCCCAGCCCACAGGGATGGCCCCTGTCATAGTCAGTGTCCTGGAAGGGAAAAGCCAGCATGGTCAATATGTTAATCTGATGAAGAGAGTGTAACAGTGGAACTGTTTGCAAACGTGAAAGGGTAAAGGGTAAAGGGAACTGACAAAGGATGACTAAGAACCTCAGAGGATTGAGGTGGCAAGAGGAGAGACAGAGTTTCTGGTCTCTGGTGAGACCTGTGGCTGTTGGTAGAGGGTTTGGCAGCCACTGCCAAAACCATGGCGAGGTGGGGAGGGGATCAGAACAGCCAGTACCCTGACCTGTGACCTCCTTCTGGGCCTTCCCATAGGTTAAACCCAACTGTGAGCTGCAGGACAAGCTAATGCAGGGGGTGAGTCTGTGGAGGTCAGTCTCCCAGGACACAGAGCAGGGTGGAGAGGGATGGAGGCGGGCAGGTGGGTCTGGGGGTGCAGCACACCCTTTACTTTTACAACGCCCTCTCGACTCAGGCATCTATGATCTATCTGAAACACCATGTGCTGTTGCTTCCATTGCTGGCAGAAGCAGAGAGTGTACCCTTCCACCATGGTGGGGCTTCTGGCAGTAAGGAGAAGCTTTGCAGCTCCATCCCAATGCACAGTGGAGACAACAGCCTACAAGCCAGCTAAGGGTGACTTCATCTTGTGCCACCATAGGCAGGAGAACCCAAGAGCTATTTCTTTGAGTCTTTCGGTTTGCCAGTTTTTGGAGATTTAAAAAAAATAGAGTTCTGAATTAGGAGTCAGAAAACCTGGGCTTCTGTTCCAGTTGGCTGTGGGTAATCCGCTCAGGGTGTTTTCTCATCTGTGAAATGAGGAAATTGGGTTAAAAGCTGGCTTAAACCTCTGTTGGCTCCAGCATTTAGTAGGACTTTAAATCAAAACCAAAAGACGACTTAGGAGGAAGGATCCATGTATGCAGGGGAATATCTGAGCATCTTCAGACGTGAGGGTATGAAGGAGCAAGAGGTGGTTCTGAAATGCTCAGGCAAATGACCCAAGTCATTTGAACCTGTAGTTAAAGGTAGATCTGAAGACAAAGGAGATTTAGAAGGGCGGTCATGAAGTGCCTGTCTCTCTTGTCCAGCTGAACACAAGTAGGGGATGACTAGCCTACTTTGGCCCATCTCTTTATCTGGGATTCAGACTGAGAGGTGGTGCAGTGGTCAGCATGAGCCTGCAGAAAGAGGCGGCTGGGCTACACCCACCACTTTGTAAGAACAGTCCCCCAAAGCAGCTCCAGTGACCCATCCTAAGAGCAATCAAGATTCCTACGTGGCACAGTTAATTGTTGACTATGATAACACATCTTGTTATCAGTTTTTCTTTAATGAATTCCCTAATAGATGTCATTAGGCATTAAGTGCTACATTACTTCCCCTCCAAAGAAATATTTAAGGAAACCACACACACACACACACACACACACACACACACACACACACACACAC
>NC_058418.1:43902549-44182060 GCF_002201575.2 Neomonachus schauinslandi
CACACACACACACACACACACACACACACACACACACACACACACACACACAAATTCTGCATTCTGAATCAGCCCCAAATGCCATCCTTAGCAATCACAAACCATGCTGTGGAATCATGTTCTTAGTGATGTGCTTGTGTTAGCTTCTTTGGTTTCTGAGAATATGTGTTTCTGAGGATTGAATTTGAAGCTACAAGTTGACGCTCATTCAAAAAAAGGGGGCAAAGACTTTGAATTCTAAGAAATTCACTGGATCTCATAGGAGACACAGAGCCACGATGAGAAATAGATAAACAATCTCAGTTTGTCAGCACCCTGCGTAGGGAATTAAACTCACAACTTCCATGTTAATGACACTTTCACATTTAATTTCCTGTGTGCAACACTGAAAATGCATCCGCTGGAAGTGGAATTTCAGTCCACAGAGCTGTCTTATTAAGTGAGTGTGTGTGAGGTTATACCTGTCAAAACAAGATTCTGGAAGCTCATTTAGAACTATAATTTGGAGGGGGGTGGTATACAGAGGAGATTGTACCATGTAGGACTATCATTGTTTTCTTGATGTCATTATTGGTATTAGTAAGTGGTTACTTATTAGCACTAAGCATTAATGATTAATATTAATAAGAGCTGTATTGAGCACCAGTAACCTGCTGCCTGCTATGTCCAACATGGGCCATTCTAGATCATCAGCTTAGGGGATGACGTGCTAAACATGAAGGCAGATGTAGAGCAAGCAGCAAGGAGCAGAGCTGGAGTCCTGTCAGGGAGGGTCTTGTTACAGGGGCGAATCTCCTCTGGCCTCCAGACAGCCTTGCGTAAGTAGACAATGCATCAAAGCCCCCAGGAGGATAGCAAAAATGCACATTATCTGTAGGAGAAATGCAAGAGTCAAACTTGCTACTCAAAGTCAAGTGTACCCCCAAGATGGGCAGCATCAGCATCACCTGGGAACTTATTAAAATGGGGTCTCAGGCCTATCCTGGACCTTGTGAAGAAGAATATGCATTTTGCATAACCCCAAGGTGACCGATGAGCACCCTGGCTCTAGATTCTAGTGATTCCCTAACTTTACTGCATATCAGAATCCTACTTGGAGTTTTGAAACATCCCAATGCCCAGGCTTTACCCCAGACTAACGAAATCAGAATCTTGGAGGTTGGGACTAGGCATGAGCATGTTGTCAAAAGCCCCAAGTGATTTCTGTGGGTTGTCAACTTTGAGAACTCTGATCAAGAAGACTGTGACAGTAGATTAACTTAAAATCTTCGAGAACCTTGAGAACTTACATTCTGATTCTTGGAATAGACCTGAGACTGCCGTATGCATTCAGGGGAGCTACACTAACCTGCATGCCGCCTCCCCAGACCCAGCATGTCTGTGTCCATTCTTCCTGCTGAGGCCTCAACCACTCACAGATAGTAGGCTGACCTTTCTTGGCCCCATGTTTTCCTGCTGTCTCCTTAAAGTCCACTTCTGGCTTTTGTTGCTTGTTTTCCCCTCCAGTTGAGATCACGTGTTTAGAACTCCTCTGCTCTCAGGCACCATCTGTGCTTTTCAAGGGTTTAGTTATCCGATGGAGGTAGAGGGGCTGAGTGGTGGGAGAGACTGGGGAAACTTGCCCTGTGTTCCCATGCATGTTGTCAGTGGCCTCTAAAGATAAAGACCTCATCAGCCTTTTGCATTTAGGGAAGCCTCCATTTCTTATCTCCAACATGATGGTGGCAATACCCACCCCACACTTTGGTTATTCATTTCTAAAACATTTATTATGAAATTTCTTATTTCTTGCTCCTCCTCACCATATGATCCGGCCAGAAAGGACACCATTGTCATGGAGGTTAATGGGTAAGGTCAGAGCTGACCCCATGGGAAGACAGAGTCAGTAGAAAATTATAGATTTGTGTTTGGAGCTTTCTAGAGAGACATTCTCCCTGCCTTTGAGAGAGACAGCTGTCCCCGCAAATGCTTTCTCCCTTTTTTCATAGTAATATAACTTCTCTGGCCAAAATCAAAACACAAGAAACAACAAGTGTTGGTGAGGATGTGGAGGAAAAGGACCCCTTGTGCACTGTTGGTGGGAATGCACACTGGAGCAACACTCTGGAAAACAGTGTGGAGGTTCTCAAAAAATTAAAAATAGAACTACCCTAGGATCCAGTAATCACACGACTGGGTATTTACCCCCAAAGTACAAAAATACTACTTTGAAAAGATATATGCCCCCCTATGTTTATTGCAGTATTATTTGCAATAGCCATATGATGGAAGCAGCCCACGTGTCCACTGATGGGTGAATGGATAAAGATGATGTGGTATATACAAACAATGGAATCGTATTCAGTCAGAAAAAGACTGAAATCTTGCCATTTGAAACAACATGGATAGAGCTAGAGAGTATAATGCTAAGCAAAATAAGTCAACAGAAAAAGACAGATACCATATGATTTCATTCATGTGGAATTTAAGAAACAAAATGAATGAACAAAGGAAAGAGAGAGAAAGAGAAAGAGAAAACAAGAAATAGACTCTTAACTATAGAGAACAAACTGATGGTTACCAGAGGGGAGGTGAGAGGAGGGAATGGGTGAAATAGGTTAAGGGGATTAAAGAGTACACTTATCATGATGAGCACTGAGTAACATATAGAATTGTTGAATCACTATATTGTACACCTGAAACTAATATACACCATATGTTGACTACACTGGAATTAAAATTAAAAACATAATAAAAATGAAAAAAATTATAAAAAAAGTAATATAATTTCTCTGTTGGGCACAATGCCGCTGAGAATTAGAACTACATTTCCAATCTCCCTTGCAGCTAAGTGTGAACATGTGACTAAGCTTGCATATCAATTTCCAGGAATCTTCCTTAAGAGATAGCTTGGACATGCTCTTGTATTCCTTCTTTTTGTTCCTGCCATCATCTTGCTGCTTGGAGTATGGATGCAGCCACCTTGGACCTTGAAGAGGGGGACTATCTATATCTTAGGGGTTTTGGAGCAGCGAGGTGGAAAAGACAAGGTTCTTGAAATGTTTGAGGTGCAGAGTCATGGGCTCCTTGCATTTGGACTCTACGCATGCGATCGTGAAATGAACTTCCATCTTGTTTACTGCAGTTGTTTTCTTTCTTTTTTTTCCTGTTTGATGTTTGCAACTGAATCTAATCCCAATTGATATACCACCTATAGTTTCTTCTCTACTGGCCAAAATTCCACTTCTTAAGATTTATTTCTTTGGATGTTAAAGACTTGTATCACTCATTGGGAAAGATCTAACAAAATACGGATTCCATAGCATGGGTTCATAGCTTCAGTCTTTACAAGCGACATTCTTAGCAGGTTGTCCAATGTCGGAAAAGTGTGTGGACAGCGCTGGGGGGCTGAAAGGCAAGGGGAGACAGTTGAAGAAAATCTACCCTTTCAGTATTGTGCCAGCTTCCCTTGGAGACAGCTTGTCTTGAGACAGGAATTGATTATCTTGGATATTGTTACCTATTTTCGCCCAATTTTTTATTAATAAAATTGGCAAACACATAAAGTCGAAAAAAAACATTTCGTGAACGCCCATACACTCACCATCTATATTCACCTGTGAACATGGGAGCATACTTGTTTTATCTATTTGTCCCTTTGCCCATCCTTTAGTCCATCTTTTTTTTTTTTTCATTGCATTTCGAAGTAAGTTACATGCATCAGTACACTTTCTCTTGACTCTTTCCCTCTTCCTTAAATTTTGCTCATTTTTGTAGCTTTTTTGTTTCTGTTCAAGCCCATTTCCCTGCAGGGAAGGAGAGCAGGAGCTCTAGGGCCAAGAATTAGGACTTAGAGATCTGCAGAGATCTTTCCCTTGACTCTTTCAAACACCCGAAGTTATGGGGCAGTGAATGGAAGACAGAGATGTTGTCGTTCTGGAGATATCTTGCCTCCTCACTCTCTAGTCTTAAATTTGCTCTAAGATTATTCTCTAGATTCCTTTGAGCCCTTTTTAGGTCTTCCTTCTTGCCTGACTCCTGCCATTTACTTCCATGGCTTTTTGAGGTACAAAGATCATTCCTCCTTAGCCAGAATCTTCTCCATTCTCTTCAACTAGATCTTCCTCCATAAGCTCTGCAGTGAGGCCTGCCTCGCTTTGTCCCCTTCTTAGAAGGGCATCACCCAGCTGTTCTATCCATGTCACTCTAGAAAATCAGTTCACCTCCCCTTGGCTCAAAGCTCAGGTTTTGCTCTGTGTTTCCTATCTTAGTGCTTCCTGTGGTTGCAACTCAGTCTTTTTTTTAAAGATTTATTTATTTATTTATTTATTTGAGAGAGTGTGAACAGTGGGAGGCGCAGAGGGTGAGAAAAGAGAGAATCTCCAGCAGACTGCCCACTGAGCGTGGAGCCCGACCTCACAGCCCCCAGATCATGACCTGAGGCAAAACTGAGAGCTGGACGCTTCACCGACTGCGCCACCTAGGCGCCCCACAACTCAGTCTTCAGTGGAGCCTCAGTCTCCTAATTGCCCTCTCTCTCACTCTTTGGAAACCCCAGAATATCAGACTTCCTGGAGCTGAAGAGGGAATGAAGAATTCAGGATTTGCTCTCAGAATTTTCTGGCAACAAGATAGGTACCTAGAGTGATTAGTTTGATTACAGTTGCCGCTGGTTGAGAACTCACAATGTGCCAAGCACTTTGCATGCATGCATATTACCTCATTTTATCCTTGCTGTAACACTTTAGGGTAGGTACTTTTATTTGTCTTCCTTTTATAGATGAAGAGGCACAGAGAAGTTAAGTAACTGGCCCATGTTTGCACAGCTAATGAAAATCTTCTAGTATGTTTGTATCAGGGAAGCTCAGGTTGAAAAGGATGATTTTTATGGGGAGTTTGGATCTACTGCCTTGTAGGGCTACATTTATGTTTATATATATATATTTTAAAGGTTTTATTTATTTATCTGAGAGAGAGAATGGGAGACAGACAGCATGAGAGGGGGAGGGTCAGAGGGAGAAGCAGACTCCCTGCTGAGCAGGGAGCCTGATGTGGGACTCGATCCCAGGACTCCAGAATCATGACCTGAACCGAAGGCAGTTGCTTAACCAACTGAGCCACCCAGGCGCCTCTATGTTTATATTTTCATCTTGCAGGGTTTTTGTTTGTTTCTCAAGGCAATGTTTTTCAAGCTAGAATCTTTGGACCCCAAAGGTTCATGAATATTCTTGTGTTTTACTACATTTTCTTTCCAAGGGCTGTGTGCATTCTTCCAGTTTGAGAAACACTGGCGTACAGGCTAGGGGGTGGTGTCTTCCTCCCAGTCCATCTTCTTCTTGTTGTCACAGCCCCCAGACTTACTCCAGGCCATGTCCTTAGCTCCTCTCCCTAAACTTAGGTTTCACAGTCCATTTGGAATAATTTTCTTATCCATCTCATCTGCACATCAGGCTAGAAGTGGGGCGAAGAAAGAGGAGGAGGACTCAGAGAAGGGACAGGTTGTATTCCAGTTAGGAGGCAAGTCAAAGCAAAGGCCCAGAGGTGGGAATTTGCTGGAGCTGTCTAGAATAGTTGGGAAGGTCATCACCCGTGGTTGCAGGGCTAAGGGTAATGACTGGAGGAAGGTCTGCAGGCAGCTCATCTGTGGAGCCTTGAATGCCAAGTTATAAAGTCTGGACAGTGTGGTTGGCAGTGGGGAGCCAGAGAGAAACAGATGAGCAGGACCCTGCTCTGGTGCAGTCCCCACTGAAGCCTCCGAGGAGACAGGGGAACCTGGAGGAGACGGGCAAAATGGCTTCCCAGATGGGCGGAATAGAGGTGAGGAGTAGACAGGGCCATGCTGGCAGCCCCTGATCCAGCAGCCCTGAGCTGGACCTGCCTAGCCACCAAGGGGAGCCAGGCGAGAGAGGAGGCCCTCTCGTTCTGTCCCCCGACCTGCGGCAAGGAAAACCCGAGCCCTGAAGATCCTCGACTCTCAGACCCTAAATATAGTTGTTAGCTTCCTTCTTCTGAAAGAAAATTACTTAATTCTGCTTCCTGAGCTGCCCTTTGCTTCAGTGCAGCATAAGGCGAGAAGAGAGAAAATAACTATTAACCCGGAGAATTGAAATCATAGAACTGCAGTCAGTAGTTGTCCGTGTTTCTTGCAAGCGCTGGAACTCCGCACCGCTCTCGCGTGTACTGGGAGACCACGCACGCGCAGCTGGGTCTCCCGAGCTGGTGGCCACAGCAGCCCTCTCGCATGTTCCCATCCAGCCCCGCCTGCCCCTAGGAAGGCAAAAGCCCCCCACTCTGGCTCAGCCTCAGCAGCGCCCTGTATGTTCACCACCGGTATGTTCCCACCTCCCCAAGAACCTGAATAAAACCAACAGCGCTGTGGAGGACACACTGGGACACACCGGGACACACCGGGACACACCGGGACAGCGAACTTTCCCATGCGGACAAAGGAAAGACAAGGAGAGCGGGACCCAGAGGCAGGTCAGGGACTAAGTTAGTCCCCAAGCCCCTTAGCGTGACCAAGCCCCAGCACAGCTGTGACATTAGCAGCCGGCATTTGAGGCACAATAATAATTCTTCAGATCAAAGCAGCTCCGTCTTTAGACAATTATAGTAAAATTGAAGCTCTCCTCTAAAAGAAACACATGCTCTTGTTGTTTTTTGCGCCCCCCCCCTCCTTATTTTATTCTTTATGAACAAATTGGTTTTCAGGGCTATAGAAAGAACCGATTGGAAGCTTAAATTCTCACTGTCTACCCAGGGGTGGATTCGCAGGGGTGGACATGGAATATCTGAAAGCTGATTTTTTTTTTCTCTTAAATTGATATCCAAGAATAAAAGAGAGAATGGTAGGAGAAGCTGATCAGGAATGAATAAAGTCTCCTTTTAAGCTGAAATAACCCCCTCCCCCCATCTTCCCTCCAGAAAAGCTGGACTGTAATTGCTTGCAATCACTCGGCACAAATTGTCTGCTCCTTTTGCTTTTTAATTTTGTATAATCTGGTCCATTTCGCTCTCTCTGCCTTTGAGCTTAACCTCTCTCTTTCTCTCTCTCTTCCTCTTATTCCTTCTCTCTTCCTCTCTCTCTTTAATTCTTCAGGGCTGTTCAAAAAATTAGTAATAATTCTCAATGATATTTGATGGCTTTTACCAAGCAAAGGCACTCAGGGAAAAAGAAAAAAAAAATACACACACACACACGCCAGAATAGAATGGATCCGGGCTGCATCTGCCTACATGTTCATTTCTGCATCCAAAGTATTGTTTATTTTAGTGAATTAATACGGTTTTTTAAGGCAGGGTAGACATTTTAATTAAAAACTGGACTGACCCCAAAGTGGGCAAAGAAAAAGCCAGAACAAGAGAGGTGATTTCTCAGAGTAACTGTGCAGGCTTATGTCAACTCGTCCCGATAGATCCCCACTTGTTCTCGCTCTAACGGGTGCGCATTCTGTTCAACGTTCTGCTGCATCCATCCTGCCGCCTCACCAACCAGTGCCTACCCCTCTTCTTCTGCCTGTGCTTCACTTATGTGGGGCCCGGTGAATCTGAAAGGAGATACATCACTTGGTATTGCTTCCTTTCCAGCTCTACAGAAGGTGCTAGGGAGGTGGGGGGCCATTTAGATGGGGAAAATCCAGAGGGAAAATTCTCCATGAGCAGAGAAAAGAAGGAAAATAGAAAAAGCAGTGGGTATGAGGAGAAGGTAAACAAGATGAAAAGCACAGGTTATTCCAGAAGCCAGGGATGTGACTAAGACTCAAATATATGCTTTCTATCAGCACCACATGCCCCGGTCTTCTGAAAGAGACATTATATGCCAAGAAAAGGAACTTCAGTTGAGTCACGTGGCGAAGAGTTTGATTTCTGTCCTGCTTCAGATCCTTACTGTGGGTTTGTTTACAGCTGACTTCTCTGTATTTCAGTTTCCTTTTCTGTAAAATTGGAATGACAATATAACCTTCCCTATGGGGTTGTTTACGTGAAACAACACATGTAAAGTGCATAGCAGGTACTTGGCATATTTTAAATGCTCAGGAGCTATTAACTGTTATTATCATTATTTCAGTTTAATATCAGATCACTTAAGATAGCAGAATTCAATCAAGGAAGTAGATAAGAGTATTAGGAAATAGAGACTTTATTATAGGCATTAGAAGTTGCACACTTGTGTAAGAAGCTGAGGAAGTAAGATCTGGAAGGAGAGTTAGAGGAACAGAGAAAAATTAGACCTGGTGGTTTCACTGCAGAATTCTACCAAGTGCTTAAGGAATTAACAGCAATTCTACATAACTTAATCCAGAAAGAAGAGAAAAAAATACCTCCCAATTCATCTTGTGAAGTTAATAGTATCCTGATACCAACACCAGACTAAGACAGTACAAAAAAAAAAAAAAAAAAGGAAAACTATGGACCAGTATACCTCATGAACATAGATGCAAAAATCTTTAACAAAATGTTAGCAAATACATTCCAGCAACATACAAAGAGAATTTTATACCATAACCAAACAGGGTTTATTCCAGGACTGCAAAGCTGTTAACATATTCAAAAATCAAACAATATAATCCACCATATTAACAGGCTAGAGAAAGATTGCATGATTGTATCAACTGATACAGAGAAAACATTTGACATAATGCAATACCGATTCATGATAAAAATTCTCAGAAGAATAGGAATAGAGAGGGACTTGCTCAACTTTATAAAGAGCATCTACAAAAACCCCACAGCAAACATTATACTGTTTTTTAAGTAAGCTCCACACCCAGCGTGGAGCCCAGTGAGGGGCTTGAACTCATGACCCTGAAATTGAGACCAGAGCTGAGATCAAGAGTCAGACGCTTAACCAACTGAGCCACTCAGGCACCCTGCAAACATTATACTTAATGAAAAGACTGAATGCTTTCCCCCAAAGATCAGGAATAAGGCAAGGATGACTACTCTCACCATTCCTGTTCCACACAGTGCTGCAAGTTCTACTCAGTGCAATAAGGCCAACGGAGGAAATCAAAGGCACACAAATTGAAAAGGAAGAAATAAAATGATCTTCACTTGCATAACACATGATTGTCAACATAGAAAATCCTTAGGACTCTACAAAAATTAATGATAAAACCTTCTAGAATGAATAGCAAGTTTAGTAAAGTCACAGAACAGAAGATACACATACAAGAACCAACTATATTTCTATAGGCTAGCAATGAACACATGAAAATAAAAATTAAAAATACAATACTATTTATAATAGCTTAAAAAATGAAGGCTTAGGTATAAATCTAACAAAACATGTATATCTTGTATGTTGAAAACTACAAATGCTGATAAGAGAAATCAAAGAAGACCTAAATAAATGGAGAGAAGTACTATGTTCATGGTTTGGAATATTCAACGTGGTAAAGATGTCAATTTTCCTTGAATTGGTATATACCTCAGTGTAATTCCTATAAAAATTCCAGCAAGATATTTTTGTGAATATGCACAAAATTATTCAAAAATGTATATGGAAATTCAAAGAAACTAGAATAGCTAAAACTGTTTTGAAAAAAGAATAAATATGTGGCAGGAAATCAATCTACCCAATATAAAGACTTCTTATCTGCCTACAGTAATCCATGCTGTGCAGTATCGTCACACACATCAATAGAGAAGAATAGAGAACCCAGAAATAGACCCACACAAATATGCTGAAATGATTTTTGACAAAGATACAAAAGCAATTCAATGGAGGAAAGATGGCCTTGCAGCAAATGTTGCTAGTGCAATTGGACATCAATGGGCAAACAAAAATAAACTTCAACCTAAGTTTACAAAATAAAAATTAATTCAAAGTGGATTGCAGAGTTAAATCTAAATCATAAAATTATAAAAACTTTTAGAAAAAATAGGAAAAAGTCTTTAGGTTCTAGGGCTAGGAAAGATTTCTTAGTGTTGACAGCAAAAGCACAATCTATATAAGGAAAACTTGATAAATTGATTCAACAAAATTAAAAACTCTTGCTATGTGAAAGATCTTTTAGGATGAGATTATAAGCTACAGAATGGAAGAAAATATTTGCAAACCTCGTATCCAACAAAGGACTAGTTTCTAGACTATATAAAAACTTCTGAAACTCGATGGTAAGATAAAGCAAACGATCCAATTAAAACGTGGCAAATGACACGAAGAGTCATTTCACCAAAAATGATATACAAGTAGCAAATAAGCACATGGAAAGATGTTCAACATCATTAGCTATTTGAAAAATACAAATTAAAACCACAATGAGATATCATTACACACCTATTAGATGGGATAAAATTTTAAAAAAATAGTGACAATACCAAATACTGGTAGGGATGCAGAGAAATCAAATCACTCCTACGTTGTTAGTGGGAAGACAAAATGATACAACTGTTCTAGTGAAGAGTTTGGGAGTTTCTTAAAAACTGAACATGTAACTAGACAACCCAGCAGTTGTACTCCTGGACATTTACACCAGAGAAACGAAAAGCTATATACCCTGCAAGAGCCTGTACATGAATGTTTATAACAACTTTATTTGTAATAACAAAAAGCTGGAAATAACCTAGATGTCTTTCAATGGCTGAGTGGTTTTTATCAAGAAGGAAAAACGTACAAAAGATTGGGGGATAAAGGTTGGGGCAAGAAACATGGAGAGGTGAACTACAGTAGGGAGAGGGAGGTGATGAGTATAAGGACAAAAAAACAAGAGAGTCAGAGAAGCTCAAAGCTCGGGTATAAGGATTTTACTTGGGTATCTTAGGCAGCAGGTAAGCACTGTGGGGCTGAAAATTATGTTTAAAAGGAAGAGAGAAGAAGAAAGAGGGGGAATAATAAGAAAGAAAAGGAAGTTTGAAAGAGGGAAGGAGAGAGAGTTTTTTAAGGATAAATTTTTTAGTTGACTAAAGAGGGGACAGAAAAAGGAAAACCAACAGCTATTACCAAAGTAGGTAACTACTGGGGATGAGGGTTGTGATGATGTGGGCCAAAATGGTTCAGGTACCTTTCTGGGACACCAGTACATAGAACGTGACCGAAGGACTTTTCCAACAACTGAGCTCAAGCTCAGGTATTACCAGTCTTAGAAAGAAGTGTCTTCTTCAGGTAGTGTCAGTCTTAGAAGGAAGCTGTAATGGAATGCAACTCCAACCAGGCTAACATGTCCTGAGCTAGGCTGTGTGCAAAGAACCTTCCATGCACTATCTCTTTTAGGCATCACTGGGAAGCAGGTATTACTCTCTCATTTTATAGGTGACTGAATGAGGTTCAGAGAGGTTATGTAGCTCCTGCAAGGTCATTCTGCTAATAAGGAGCAGATCCACATGGAAAGACACTTTCCAGCTTCCACAGTGCAATCAAAGCCAGGTGCTTCAGGGCTGCTACTGGTGGGAGCAACGTTCTATGAAAGGAAGGCCAGATCTCATGGCCTCCATATTTGATGACCAGGATTTATACTCCTGCTGGAGGTGTCTCATCATTACCTCTTGACCCACCAGGCTCGTTTCAAGGGAAATGCTACCCCATGGAAGAAAACTGTCGGTTTCCTCAATAAAAATCCTCCAACCATATTGGCTATGGGGGGTGGGGAAGGTACAGAAAAGGGAGAGAAGTGGGTCTTCCAGTCTACTCAAAAACATAAGCCACTCTCCATATGTGGTGGTCTTCCTTCATTTCTAACCCAGAGAAGTCAGTGGACTTCTTCCCTTCTGAATGTTATCTCTAGTGTGTCTGATCCTAGAGCCCAGGATCCTTACATTACACCATACTGAAGGGAACTTATGAGGCAACACTCTGACTGACCGTTCAAGTACTTTAGCCTGAAAGGTGATTACAAAATTTGAGAGAGAGGTAGGCAGAGAATTATCAATACCTAAAGTGGGTGCATATGGTTTTCAGTAGTTGATGGTTAGTAGTTTTTTGTTAAATAAATAAATTATCAAATGCAGCTTGATTCCATCTTTCCATCCAGATAGAACATAGGATGACATCTGGATCCCATTCTCCAGGCCTTGGAGTACCTCCTCATTCATTTCAAGGTTGTAATTTTCATTTTGATGTCAAGGCAACTACTTTTAGAACCGAAAGAGAATAGATGAAAACTTGTGATTTTTGAGTGGCACCTGTTTTTTTTTTTTGCCATAGACAGTTGGCTGTGGTCTTTTGTATCAGAACATATTGTCCTGTGTTTTCACAGTTTTTAGCAGTAAGTGTTCTGTGTCAAGAAAGTAACATTTGCCCAAGAGATTCGATTGTTGTGGATATTTTCTAGAGGATATAGCCCCAGGGACACTTTGGTTTGTATTTATCTTTTTGTTTTGTGTAGTGTGGAAGGTGACCTCTGTAACTACATGGGCTTTCCTGTGTTGCAGAAGGAAGGAAGGGAGGGAGGGAGGGAGGGAGGAAGGGAAGGAAGAAGGAAGGAAGGAAGGAGGATGGAAGGGAGGAAGGGAAGGAAGAAGGAAGGAAGGAAGGAGGATGGGAGGAAGGAAAGAAGGAAGGAAGGAAGGAATCTTTTTAATTTGGAAATTGATCCCAGTCTCTAGCTACTTTAAGAACTCAACAAATTGAGGGGCGCCTGGGTGGCTCAGTCATTAAGCGTCTGCCTTAGGCTCAGGTCATGATCTCAGGGTCCTGGGATCAAGCCCCACATCAGGCTCCCTGCTCTGCAGGAAGCCTGCTTCTCCCTCTCCCACTCCCCCTGCTTGTGTTCCCTCTCTCACTGTGTCTCTCTCTGTCAAGTAAATAAATAAAATCTTAAAAAAAAAAAAAAACTCAACAAATTGAGAAAGCTTTATTTTCTTCTCTTTCCAGGGACTTGAAAAGGGAAATGAGGAGCAATTCTAAAGTGTCCCTGTCTCATGACCCTGCCAGATTCTCAGGGAAATGAACATATGGGAGGCCACAGGATATCCTAGCAAAAGAGGCAGCAGGCTTCTGACTCTTGAGAAGAACTCTGCCCCCTCCTGCACGTCCCGCATTGATGGGAGGGCTCTTCTAGCACCCTGATCTTTTCTGGACTGTTCCAAGTCAGCAAGTACGGTTTCCTAGACTGGAGAAGTCTGACTAGCAATTTTCCCCAGGTAAGTGATATTTCTGCTTCAGATTCTAAGACTTCTAAAGAATAAAAAAATAAACACTGCATTGTTTGGGAAAGGGCACCCATTGCCCAGGTGCTAGGGCATGTACCACAAGTGGAAATAATGTTGGAAGCTCCTACCAACCTAGGCTAAAGGATCTCTGTAGTTGTGCCTCCTCACTCCTTCCCAAATCAAACGTATTCCCTCTGTAAAAATAAATTGGTACCTGCTTCTTAACAAACAAACACTTTGAGGGCAAAAAAAAAAAAAAAAAAAAAAAAGCAATATTAAAAAAAAAGGAGAAAATTACATGTGTATTTTCTCCTGACACAGTTTTGAAAGCTGTTTGTAGCTGATTTACAATGCTCGTAGTATTCAGCTTTATTTGAAATTCTAATAAGTGCTTTGAATGGGTTGGAGCTTGTTAGGAAGTAAAGGGAATGAAATGTCTTCATTGAATTGTGTGGTTTTACTGGCTTCCTCATGGATGTCCTAGTTCTCTCTTAACTGTCACCTTTCTTTCCATGGAATGCTGTTGAGTTGATAGAACAACGAAAGCCAATATGGAGTCAGAGGATGACCATGTGGAACCATCATGCATGTTCCATTTTTGCAGTCCTCTGGGTCTGTATGTCCACCCCTTGGTCTGCATATTCCTATGCTGTGTAACTGAATTAGAAGAATTATTTTTTCCATCCTCCCCAAGAAATTCTCCCCTAAAAATACAAATATAAGGTCTCTGGGAAGCATTGGGACGTCTCAGATCAAAGGAGCTATTTTTATGGACTAAATGTGTTCACCTTTGTTGTAAAAGCAAGTGTTGGCTGATGTGAAAATCAGGCCTTAGCAGATCTTGGTTCCTATCAATAGGCCATGCTGTAATTCTCCAAGCTGCCCCATCTGTGATGGGCACCAGACAAAGCCATAATGATTTCTAAAAGGCAGTCAAGTCAGAATTTGTTAACGATATGCTTCCATTTCTAAATCATTTAAACAATAAGTAGCATGTTCTTGGCATCAAAGGTCTAATTCTCATTTGGTCTGACCTTGGCAAAGATAAATCAAGGCCCAGGTTAGTTTGCTATAGGAGTTCTTTTTACTGCTTTATGTTCTAATATTCCCGCTTTCCCAACACTGTTATTATAAATGATGGAAAAATCTTGAATATTTGCATAACATTATAGAAGATTTGTGACTGAAAGGATGGGATGTTACTTATGCAAACTGTATATATCTTTTCCTGTGTGTGTGTAGTCACTTCTCACTCCTCTTCCTTAGCCACACAACCTCTTTCTGGGGGATGACTTTCTAACTTGGAAAAAGAAATAGGAATTATGAAGGGTTTGAGTAGGTTGAGGAACGAATAGAAGGTGAAGAAATTGAGAACATGTAGTTTGGCAATTCTGAGAAATTTGGCTGTGTGAGTAAGGTGAAAGACCCTTGGTATTTCCTAACTAACCTGAGTAAAATTTCTGGAGAAATGGCTGTATTTGGTAGGTCTAATGGTCTCAACACATGTGAAATCCTCATAAGATATTCCCTTGGGATTGTCATCAGACTAGTTTTATTGTCTGCTGTTTGCTTCAAAGAACATGCCATCTTTATATCATCTGTAAAACAGTTTCTGGTTGTTTAGGGTTGTCTGGATTTTTTTCTCTAGAATAAAAGTAACAGGGATCTAAGATGGTGCCAAAGGCATGGTTGCATATTAAAGCCTCTTAGGATTTTCCAGGTATCTTTTGTTGCCTTACAAACCACCCCAAAAAGCAGAGGTGGTAAACGGCAATGAGTTTATGACTCCCATGGATTCTGTGGGTCAAGAATTCAGATAAGGTGCAGTGGGGATGCTGCTGTCTCTGCTCTACAGTGTTTCAGGCTCAGGGCTGGTTAAATAAGAAGAGATTCTTGGCTATGTTGGATTCAATGGCTGTGTCTTCATGTGACCATATTTCTGGCATCTGAGGAGGTTGGAAAATGTTTTACGTACCTAGGATTTCCTGTGTGAATTAGACTCTTTGGTGTCTTTCTGCCAGCTAGAAGAGTTCATTATATTTTTAATGTGATTAAAAAATTTAAATAAAATACTGATTTTTATATATAGATGTTGATGAAAGATGTATTTTTAAAGCAGTAAATTAAAATCTCATTAATATTTCAGTGAGAATAGTTTGTGCTTATCTGTTTCATTTCTATTTTTGACCTATGGCTTAGAGTTCACAGCATGAAGGAGATGGTGAAATCTGTTCACCATAAAATGTTAATCGTAAGTAAATTACAGCACAAACGTTCAATCAGCCACATTAATTCTATATAAAGTGAATTATTGTAGCAGAAAATTTTGAAATGTGACTGAATTTTGTAATCTTCAGTTTCCTTTTTCTACCTTTTACGCCAACTCTGATTCCCATGTGTTTATCCCAGAAACTCTGAGCTCTTTGTGTAGAGTTGAGCTCATTCTACTCACTGTGCTTTGAAAGTTAAATACAGCATGCACCCCCCCCATCTCTCCAAATGATTCTGATTTGTACATAACTCTGTTTGCCCATGGCAACTTAAATGAAAGCTTTGATATTTTTCAAGCAGAGTTTGGCTTTTAAATGAAGGTGTTGGGTTTGTCATATGAAAGAGTTCTCTCCTAAAATATGATCAAAATATCCTCACATATGTCATATATATAAAATTGTCATTTTTCTCTCGGATTTAGATCTGTTTTAAAGTTGTAAACTTTTTTTTAAAAAATTGCTTTTATAGCCAAAACCCATTGGATCTTCCACCTGGGATCATCTTAGTCACAGAAAAATACTAAGGGAATCAAAAATCTTAACCAAAGAGTAATAATAATTTAGAGAATGCTTAAAACATCCAGACTGCATATTGCAGCTAAGCTAATTGTTCATTAGAACAAAAATACATGAATGGAGCACTGGGTGTTATACGCAAACAATGAATCATGGAACACTACATCAAAAACTAATGATGTAATGTATGGTGATTAACGTAATAAAATAAAATTTAAAAAAAAGAACAAAAATACAGATGCTTCCTCAAATAAGAATGCCTCAATATGTTCATTTTGTAATCAGAAATAGAGAAGCTACTCATTATTAATTATTAATGCAGTGACTAGATGCTGTTAGGTACTGTATTCAAAAGCAGACACAGATTTTGCAAAATACAAGGGGGGTTATGTTTTTATTATTTGGTACAACTAACAGTCAACTGAGTTTAAATAAGTAGCCTAAAGGAATTGCGTGGTAGGGGTTTTCAACTCCTAGTTGTCTTCAGGTCTAAAGTATTTTGTGATGGGTGTGGTGTGCCTCCTTCCACTTATCAAGGTCTAGTGTATCCTAGCGGATCTAGAATGTTTATGTTGAAAATTTGGATCGTATTCTGGAGGATCCATTTCAGATCCCTAAGACAGAAGCTGCCACCTCTCTCCTGGTCTCATCTCCCCCACCCCCCACTGTGCGAACATTGTTACTTGGGTATCTACTCTGTGACCTCAAGAGAACTCCGTGACTTAGGGGAGCATAAAGAATGGCACATGTATTGTTACCTGCCAATGTCTGGCTTCTGTCTGAGAATCAGTGTCCCCATTAGTTGTAGGAGGTAGTCTTTGTTCCCTCAAATAAACCATTCCATTTAACACTCATTAACTCAACAGAAGACTGAAGCATCCAAGAAAAATGGAAATGCTCTACAGACTGGATTAATAAAGGAAGATGCAGAAATGGGAATCATAGTACTACTAAGAGAAAAAGGCTCCCACTATAAAAGGGATGAGGGAAAGAATTTCCAATTTGCTAATGGAAGAAGCTGTTAATCTGCAGATGTATGCAGGCATTGGTGAGTCCGCCTTTGACATGCTCAGGAAACCTTGAGAATTAAAATATCTGAGAGAGTCAGAATTAGGGATCTGGTAAACCATTAAGAGAAAAGGAACATCCACTTCCTAAGAGGCTAGATTTCCTAAATAAAATAGCAGAATAAACAATGTAGTAAAGTTGAAATGACAGCTACTTTAATTTGAAACCATAGGGAAAAATACAAAAAAAAAATAAAAATGATGTGATGCTTCTATTATAATTTTCTCCCCCTTTCTTTATGCCCCAATTTCCCAATCTGAGCTCCTAGTATCTTCCAGTGTCTACTTTCCTTTTCTGCCATGTACAAAATCATAAATACATTGATAACAAGGTGATAGAAGCCTGTATTTTTCTTTTATAGAGTAGTGACTACTATTTTTGCAAAAATTGTATATGTTCACATTATAAAATTAAAAATAGTAAAGTACAAAAAAGAAAGCAGAATTTCACAAAAAAATCTCACCACTTAAAACCAGTCATCTTTCTTACCTGGTGAACATTTCCCCAAGAATTTGTTTACCATGTACATAGAAAAAAGAAAAACGAGAGAGACAGAGACCGTGAAAGGCTCAGAGGCTGAGAAAAAACTGAGATTTTTAAACAGGCATTGTGTATGACAAAAATAACAACTACTAAGTGTAATGGTACCAAATTATTTTTTGGGGTACTAAATTATTATATCAAAATTTAACAGAAAAAGTTTAAAGGTGAAACTGAAGGAATTTTGGATCCTTAGTGGGGGAGGATATTTTTCATTAGAATATACTTCTTAATTGATCTATCTATGATTAAGAAAAAAGATTAGGAAAAAGCTTTGTCTACATTCCTTATTCCTTTTTCATGTTTCAGTATTATATAATAGCGGTTGACTCCCTGCTTAATAGATGAGAAAAATAGCACACAACCACCCAATTTCCTTCCTGTTTCCTGGTATTTACTGGTTACTGCTTTACTTTGTCATAGTGGTGACATTTTGTCATCTTGTTCTGAACCATGAATAACACTTTAATTTTGTCATATTTTTATACATCTATATTCAAATAACAATTCAATGCTCAATTCAAGTTTTTAGATCTGTGTTCTTACATTATTAAATTCTATTTCTTTTTTTAGTTGGAGGAACTTTATCTTTAAGTAGACTTTTAGAAAATATTTAAATGCCACATTTTAAGTTCTTGCATGCTTGAGAATGTTTGTTGCCTTTATATTCAAGGTGTAGTATGAAGGCATAGGAAGTAAAATAAAAATGAATAAATGAATAATTAAAAGGACACTTCAGCTGGTGATAAAATTTTCAGATCATGCTTTCTTTCCTCAGAACTTTGTAGGCCTTTGTTCATTGTCTTCTGGCTCTGGGTACTGTCCTTTAATCACAAAATTGTCATTCATATATTGTTTGATTGCTAAATAGACTCATGGATTCCATACTCTGAGTTCCTTCATATTTGAGAATATCTCAATGTTGTGTTTGTATGTGAACATCAGCTTGAATGGATATGATATTCTACAGAGCATACTTTTTTCCTTTAGCATCTTGTAAATATTGCTTCCTTGTCTCCTGCAGTTAATGCTATGGAGGAGACTGAGGCTCATCTAATTTTTCTGTTTATAGAGAACTTGATTTTTCTACCTGAATAACTAAAAAACTTTTCTCTTTATCCTTTAAACTCAGCAACTAAACCAGAATATGTCTAGCATCAACTAATTAGTATCAGTTTTTCTTAGAATATACTGTGTCCTGGGGCGCCTGGGTGGCTCAGTCGTTAAGTGTCTGCCTTCGGCTCAGGTCATGTCCTGGGATTGAGCCCCGCATCGGGCTCTCTGCTCCGCGGGAAGCCTGTTTCTCTCTTTCCTACTCCCCCTGCTTGTGTTCCCTCTCTCGCTGTGTCTCTCTCTGTCAAATAAATAAATAAAATCTTTAAAAATATATATATACTGTGTCCTTAGATTGATAGATCTATTTCTTCCTTTTTTAAGGTACTTTCCCCCCCTGATATATCTGATATTTTTATACCATCTGTTGTATTCTCTGCACCAGGGCCATTGATTATTTTTTCTTTTTCTCTTTTCCTTTTCATTTACTAAGATTATCTCAAGCCCTTCCCCTGTGCCATGAATTCTATTTTCGGTCATGTTATTATATTCTACTTATGCTCATTTATTTATTCATTATATAATGATGTTTTGATCCTCTGTTTGTCTCCAAAGCTCCACAATCTCTTTTTCTTATATCCTTTTGCTACTTTAATAGCCTACCATTTAGTGACTATTTTAGTAAATTTGTGACGTATTAAACTATTCTACAGCATGTAGTACTCAAAAAGAAATTTTGTTTTTCCTTGGGTTGTATTTTCTTCCGGATGAGTATTCCATTGCTCTTTTGCATGTCTTACTTACTTTTTAATGTTCTTTAACATGTAGTCCTTTGAGATCCTGGCTTAATGTGGAGAGGTCTCTTACTAGATTCATTACCCTGGATGGACAGTGGGCATACTGATACCTCTCCCACCTCACATATAGCTAAGCTGTCAAAACCAAAATCCAAATTCATGAATTTGGCAAATATCCTCACTCACTTTAGCCAGTGGGCTAAAGAGGGGCTCTTGCACTCCATATTCCTTTCAGAGTTCTGGAAGTCTCTTTAGTTTGATCAGATCCTTGATTTCTCATCAGTTCTTCAATGCTTTTAAGATGTTTTAGTGTTTTATCCTGTATATGAAGTTGATTTCAGCAGGTCTAGTCTAAAAGAATTAGTTTGTCATTATTGAAAATGGAAGTCCTCTCATGTTTTTTTTTAAATTATTCATTCATCTATTCTAGCTTAATATGTGAAGCCATATGGATGTCTTCTTTTTGCACGGACAGTTGTTGGATAAATCTTACTGACCCCTTCCTATTTTATCTGAGGCCTGTTTTTTCTCCTACTAACAGCTTAATGTTCTATCCTGTTGTCTATATCCAAAGTACTTTGAAGGAGGGATTATTCTGATGGACTTTCTCTCAGAGAATCAAGGACTTAGCTCTTCACCTGAGATTTTGTTAAATGTCCCTCATCAGAGTTCACCTGACCAAGTTGGGAATATATCTTACTATCTTGAAGCCCTCTCTCTAAAATATTGAGCCTGGGCAGTTTTTCCTGCCTCAAATAAGACTGAAGTCTTATAGTGATAGGGCTTCTATTCTCAAAATTACTTTCCTGACTCAACCCAAGATGCCTAAGCACACCTTTTGTTTGTTTCCAAACTGTGAGGTATTCAGGGAAAATTCTAAACATTTTCTTTACTTCTTTCTGCTCATTCTGATGTTCAGGGTCTAGTTGAAAGTAGCATTGAGCTACATCAAAATACATTTCCTCCTCTTCTCAAATGATATTTTTTGAAGTTTATAGCTTGAGGTTATACCGTTTCCTTTGTTTGACTATCCCTGGTGAGCATTTTGCTGGTCTTCACTACTTTTTGTTCCTTTGGGTAGATATTGGAGCAGGGAGATTCTGTGTTCCAAATTCACTCCACCATCTACCCCCTCACACGCAAATCTAAGATTCTTCATTTAAGAGAAGACCTCTTAGCAATATTGATGCTATCCCAAATGAATGACCACATTGTCTATATTTGTGTCCTCTCAGAAATAGACCCTGAGATATGTATCCAAGTAAAAGTAATTTATCTGTGGGTGATCCCAGGAACTAGAAAAAGTGTGGGGGAAACAAAGCAGGGAAGGGAAGGTGCTAAGAAAGAGTATATTAGCAAGCAAGTTGACATTGTGGGCAACAGAAGCTTGATTTAAATAGCAAAATTCAGGGAAGAATGGAGAACACACACTTCACTGTTATCCCACCTAAGGGAAAAGGGAGCTGGTGTATTTATACACTAACTCCTGTTATTTATTGGTTGCTCCCAGGGGTGGTAATTTCCTTTCAGAGTTCTACCTACCACATGTATAAGCAGTATAGCAGGCTGAGATGGCCAAAGAAAGAGCTCAATGAGATCGTCTCTAGAAGTTGAAAGTTGGGCTCTCATGCCCTGAAATGGTAAAATTCAAGGGAAGATAGGTAGGGCATACTGTGTGATTGTGAATTTTAGGCATCTTGGCACTTGGGTAGAGCAAGCCTGGGAAGAAAAGAGATCATCCCAAGGCTGCTCAGTGGTACCCCTTGGGTGGTTTCCTACTTAATACCAAGTGTAGATCTTAGGCAATGGTCCCTTCTAGTTTATATAGTTATACCATCTCTTTAAATTCAGTGGATGCACTTATAGAAAAAATAAGGGGAAAAATCTTAGGAGTCTTAAAAAAGGGGAAGGGGCAGTTGTTTTAGTTAATAAAGCTGGAAAAAACATGGATACTTTCTAGTATTATATATATAATGACATATATTGAGATACACAGAATTCTATCCATTGTATATATGAAAATATTTTTATAAGAGGTGAGTATAGGTGGAGTGATACACACAAAATAAATATATGATGCAATATGTTGTATGGGTGCTATATGGACACTGTAATTGAGAACATTAAGCATGTTGCTGAATTATATTCCCATCTGTTCTGATCTGACATACAAGGAAGGGATCACATAGTTCTTATGGAGGCTACCACATAAATACACTCACCCACAATCCTACTTTCAAATAAGCCCTCTTAAAAAGGTATACTGATTTGAGTTTTAGAAGGGACACTGCTTTTGACTGTTATACATGTCATATGTCAGAATGGAGTCCCACAAATCCATTCCTTTCCCTCTGTGTGAACTACCTAACCTAGGGGCTAAAAAGTGCTCAGTTACATTACACCTGAGAGGAAAAAACTAAAAAAGATATTCAAACTTAATGATTAAGTTAGAAAATGATCATGTTAAGTATAACAAGTTGGGGAATTCTAGTTAGCTCTTTTGCATATCAAGTGCATATACAGAATATTATACTTTGAAAGGTAGGTGTATTTCAGAAGTCCCACACAAGGGATTAAAATTGTGTATATATTGATATGGTAAAAAATACCAACTTACTTCCTTCGTGGTACTTGACAAAATGATCCACACTAGAAATCCTTATTTAAAAAAATGTTTTAGTGTTCTGTGTATGTTTTACTGAAGAAAAGCTAAATCTAGGATGTCAGGTGGGAAAGGGGAGAATGTTTTGATATTTATTTCTATTATTATATATATATTACTATGTATAATATAATGTAATTATTATATATTGTTATATTTGTTTGTCTTGTAAAATAAGAGAAAGCCAAGGAGTAACTTAAGTACTCACTATATTTTCTGTGGGTATTTCTGAGTAATGATTCTCCATATACATAGAGGGAGGAGGAGAGAGAAGGAGGTTGGGACTAGGGTACCTGGAAAGGAAGACTAGCAGGGAATGTGAAAGAATGAACTCACCAAAGTCATGAAGCCTTGAAATTGGCTTTGGCCAATTAGGAAAGGGTATGTATAAAAATAATACTGTGGATTGGCATTATAATTATTATACCCTGTATTTATATAGCATTCTGTCTCTGTCTCTCTCTCTCTCTCTCTCTGTCTCTCTCAGGGGTTCGTAGTCATTTGCAAGCAGTGGGCCTTTGGCTTCCATTAGCAAGAGATTTGGGTCAGACATAAGAAACAACTTTTTGGTAAGCAGAGTAGATAAATCAACACAGCAGATCTCTAAAGGATTTTGTGGAGAGCCCACTTCTGAAGTGTTTTAGGGAAGAAACGACCATCTTTTATGAAAGGCTTATGTGAAAGGGCTAGACCAGAATTTGAACATTATTATAATGCCTAGAAGCTCTGATTATTCTGCAAAGGGGGATTATCTCTTGTTTTAGGAAAATGTATCTTCAGAAGCACATCTCAGTAACTTCCATCCACAAAACCATCTGCTTCACCAAACTCCTTAGTCTCCAGATCTTTACAGTTATGTCACTGAACATTTGGGCTGTCCATATGTTTGCAGATCAGTTTCTTCCACTCTCTACGTGTTGCTGTCGCATGAGCTCTAAATCCATCTATGAATTTCCATGTTGTTATGGGCTAACTTGTGCCCCCTCTCTCCCTACCCCCAAATTCACCTGTTGAAGTCCTACTCCCTAGTAATTCAGAAGGTGACTGTATTTGGAGATAAGGTTTTACAGTGATAATTAAGTGAAAGTGAAGGGGGCTTTAATCCAAGATGGATTAAAGTGTGTGGCAGTGTGGACACAGAGGTGTACAGAGCGAAGGTGATGTGAAGGGGGGAGATGGTCATCTATAAGGCGAGGAGAGAGGCCTCAGGAGAAACTTGGTGACTTGATCTTGGACTTCCTGCTGACTCCTTGATCTTGGACTTCTGGCTGCCAGAACTATGAGATAATAAATTTCCCTTGTTCTGTGCTACAGCAACCCTAGCAAACTCACATGGATGCCCTTCCCCTTTTATCATGTCTTCCTTCCCTTTGCCTTCCCTTGGATGACCAATTAGGCTCACATTTCTCTAACATTTCTTTTTCTTCTAGCCATCCTTAAAACATACCCCACCCTCCCTTCATTAGGTTCCCATTCCCGTATCTTCCATCAGAGCTGTCATTTCCTTGCTGCCCTACCCAGGCCCCCATTGAAGAGGAGAGAAAACAGTGTGAATCCCAAGACTCTGACTGCTGAGCAAGTTTTCATGCACGCACATGTTGTCTTCCATCCTTTCCGTTTTAGAAAAGGTGCACATTTTCGAGTAACTTCGGCATCTGTGTTTGGCACACTGCAGTTTACAAAGCATTTTTGCAGATGTAACTTTGTGCAATCCTTCCCGCATTTCAAGGCCGTGGTTTTTCAAGACACTGAAATTCAGAGAGGTTAAGTAACTTGATCAAAATTACACAGCTGGCAAATGGTAGAGCTGGAATTTGAACCAAGGTGGAAATAAGTATTGTCATTGATTCCCAGTGCAGGATAGTCAGAGAGCTGTTTCATGGTGTGACTGCTTTTTCTCTCCTCTGAAGTGGCCATTCTTGAGCTTTGTCTTGGTACGTACGCATCATTACCTCTGGCCACATGTCTGCTCCAGAATCATTATTACCCCAAATAAATTGGAAACTCTGGGGAGGCAGGTTCTGGGCTATGCTTTCTGTTTAGTTATAGTGTTTGGGGAACATTTGTTGATTGATTGGTTAAAGGGACTTTTTTTTTGCCAGAGAATTTGGCACATTTGGCATTCGGTTTTCCGAAGATATATGCAAAAGTGACAGGGATCTCACAATATTGATCTGGTCATTGTAGATGAAGATTAGGAAAGGGTATGTATAAAAATAATACTGTGGATTGACATTATAATTATTATACCCTGTATTTATATAGCGTTCTGTCTCTCTCTCTCTCTGTCTCTCTCAGGGGTTCGTAGTCATTTGCAAGCAGTGGGCCTTATCCTGCTGCTAAATAGAAAATAAATTGCTTATCTCTTGGAAGAGAATTAACTCTTTCAGGGCACTGGGGTACCATTTAGTAAATTAGTAATCCTCTAAATGGCACTCTAGACACGTAAGATCCCCCATATAAACTGGAAAATGAACGTGTTCCCAGTGCTTAAAAGAAATCAGGGCATGCCTAACAGAAATCAGACAGCAAGCTTAAAATATATGTAATGTACTTATCTCTTTCCTCTAATAACTTTGTGTTCATTCTCATGGAAATCTGTTTGTGACTAAAGATGAATCTATTTGCTAAAAGCTGGCACTTCTGATCTTTTAATCTACTAATATGAGAGCAATAAAGGGGAAGAGGGCAGATGATAGGAAAAGTAGAGTAGTGGTGTTTATATGCATGGGATCAGTGATGATTTGTTCAGCTACACGTATTTTGAGAAACTGATGAATTAAAAAAAAACCCAAAAAACATTTTAAAGGCTGGTCTTGGTAGTTCCTTAGGTCCTGAAAATGTTTACTACCAGAATAGTAGTGAGTTGGAATTAGCCCCGTGGATCTCCTTGGAGCCATCTAAGCTAGGTAGGGGCCCAACCATGAATCAACAGTCGCTTTAGAAATTCACCTCTCAAGCAGTCAGAAATGAAGTTTCGGAAATTAACACAAACTCATAGATGCTGGAGATTTTCCATGGCTGGCACAGAGAGACAGGAATGGTGAATTGGTACTGGACTGGACCATTTTTTAAAAAGCAGATCAACTGCAGGCTTTCTCTCGTTCTCTCTCTCTCTCTAACATCCCCCACCCGCTGCCTTTAAGACATTACTTCCAAAATTATGATCTGACCACTTCATCTCATTTAACATTTTTGGAGCTCACTCGTTGACTCAAATGCCTCTTGGACGCACTTGCTCATTGCGATGTTGCTACACTGAATTCTGATTGTAATTCAGTAACACATTATTGATTGTTGAGACTTTCGGTTTATGTGCAATGAGATAGAATTTGGGAACTGGTGGTGTCTTATTGACTTTCTGATTTGTGCTGCTGGGAACCTCATTGGATGGTCAGATGGGTTGCCGCCAGGCAGTTTGGCAGTTCAGTAAACACTCTGTGGTTATTCCTCCACCTTGTGTATCATTCCCAAGAGTACCCTCTCCCGCAGATCCCACGCACTCAGGAGCAACGCATTTGACGACTAACTGCCACACCTGTTCCTCTCCCTCAACCCCGCGTCGAGAGTTAGGCTCTCTTGAAAGCATCATCCTTCCTCTTTGGGTTTTTTTTTGTTTTTTTTTTTTCCTTTCCTCTTCCTGCCCCACTGACAGCCAGTTGCCAGGGGCCTCTTTACACAAGCCTCAGCCTTTCAAGGTAAATATGCCACGTCAGTCCAATTTCAGCAATCCACACACTTCTGAGCCCCTCAAACTCCAAGGAGCATCCTTAAAGGGAGGAATCAGCAGGCTTCTGCAAAGAAATCAAAGGAGATCAGCAAAATGCTTTGAAAGGGGGAAGGAAAGATGAGCCACAAAGACTAACGGCCTTCATTTTTTCCAGTAAGCACTGTGACTGGTGACAAAAATAAACACTAATGGGGAAAGTGTATATTCAGTCTAATTGTATAATTGCGGGTTGCTTTCTGTACGTCACACGGGGACTGAAGTAATGTAGCACCAGCAAGTAGCTCAGTGGTTTCCCTCCTGCATCCACAAACATTTTGCATTTAGTTGCACTCTGGCGTAAGTCAAAGTCCAAATGGACCAGGTTTGAGGACTCTGTCACCTATTACTCACCATCTCAAGATGAAGGTCAGTGGCAACAGTGCTCTGAGCTCAGAGGTAGCAAAGTGAGGTGAACAAGGCTGGCAGGAGAAAGAGCCACTCATTCATCTCCCAGGTGGCCCTTTTAATATTCCGAACCACATTTAATCATCAAGCAGGATGTTGAACCAAGGAGCCTGGTCAGCAGTGTCCTTCTGCTGACTGACTTTTCAAACTTTCGAGCAAGTAGGGAAGCTGATGGATTTCTTGTCTCCCCCCGCCTACTGCTGATACCAGACCCTCAGAGACTTTTCCAAGGATGGGAAAGCTAGGGTGTGTTCATTTCCACTTGTTCTGCAAGGAGGGCAAAAACCCCCATTTCGTTCCCTCCTAGGATGGTAGGAGACAGATGTGCTCCTCTTGTCTAAATGCCCATCCCTCCCCTTTGGGCATTTTATCGCTCACAGGTTTTCACCCTCCTCAGCAAACACAGCCACCTCTTCCTTGCTCTGAGCCGTCAAGCCCCCTTTGTCTCTGATCCTGGCTGCCATTTCCTTTGCTGTTAGTGACCCTGATTTCCTCTTGAGTGGAAAACACCATCACAGCCTGGGCAAGTGGGAAGTTTTTAGAAAGGGGGACATTTGCACTGCTGTTGTTACGGTAATGACCGCATTTTATTTCCAATTTTTCAAGAGGAAGCTGGGACTATGGGAAGAGGTTGAGGTTCTGAAAATTCTGATTTAACACAAGTAACAGTTCTTAAGGGTTATCGTTAACACGTTATTGTTTTTCCACTTTATAACTGAGAATTTTTTTTTAATTCCTGAATTTTGTATAACCCAGAGGCAATGCATAGATGAATACTATGATTTGTTATTGTTTCCTGTCAATAGAGAAAATTGCTAATTCACAAGAACTTAAAATACATTTGGATGATTATTTCTTTCATCTAGTTATATGCGTTTTGTAATTTGCTTTCACCTCCTCTTCGCTCATGATTTTTGTGGCTTTATTCAAATGGCCAAGACTGCCTTTGAGCCACTGAGTTCATAATGATTGATGGACTTATCCCAGGGACCGAATTATCAGCATCTACCCTTCTGCAGGGAAAACATCTTTACCAGGGAAGATCCAATTTTTGTTTCCCCCTATTTGTTGTTAATCTGACTTTGTGGTAATGTCATCAAGCCTTATTCTGTACTTTTTCTTGATGAGCTGGAGTTCTCTGGAGCTGAGAGTTACAGGCATGGAAGAGAGTGATAAACTGGGACCATGGAATTAGGCAAATACACTTCTGACATTCCCCTGCCTCAGACGTAAAATTGATGCATCCACACTTGACATTTCATAGGTTTAGGGCACTTGTCATTCAAATCAAGCTCTTGTTACAACATCTGACTCAAGAAAAGGAAGCCAAAGAAAAAGTTGAACATCCATGTTGAAAGAAAATATTGCCTTTACTTTCAGCTTTTTCTGGTGCCCATTGGTTTAAAAAAGAGGCATAATATTGAGAAAGACCACAGATGAATTTTCAAGGACCCCTTTGGTCTGCAAATACTTTGAAAAATTAACAGGCATTAATGCTTCGTGGGTAAAAATGGCAAATAGGGCATATCTAGAAACTAGTGAGTTATAACTTTCTTTGATTAACATTTCCAAGTCAGAAACAGTGTTACCCTCCAAAAGCTGGTAAATGTAGACTTGTTCGTGAAAATATTAATAATAGATGATCTCATTTATTCAGAAATTACATACAGTACTACTGACTATTTAGAACAAAATAAGCTCCAGGTAATGGGGGGTGAGGGGAAGCCTTCTACAGAAAAAATGGTATGACACCAAATGCACACACTAATACTGATTAGGTAAAAATCTTTGACATATTCATATTTAAAATGTTTTAGAAATATATTCTTAAAAATATTTAAAGTGAGGGTTGCCTGGGTGGCTCAGTCAGTTAAGCGTCTGCCTTCAGTTCAGGTCATTATCGCGGAGTCCTGGGATCGAGTCCCACGTCGGGCTCCCTGCTCGGCAGGGAGTCTGCTTCTCCCTCTGACCCTCCCCCCACTTGTGTATGCTCTCTCTCTCTCTCACACTTTCTCTCAAATAAATAAGTAAATAAATAAAATCTTTTAAAAAATACTTAAAGTGAAAGCAAAGCTTTGGTGCTTGAAGGCATAAGCTTTAGTTTTCCACCACATTCATACATGAACAACCCTTAATCCCATGCCAATAAAAAAGGCACTGATGTGCAAGACCCCTTTCCTAAAATTAATTCTACATGAGTAGCGTTATTTTCTACAACACTTTTTGTAGTCTGCAAGTTAAAGATAGCCACCAGGAAGGGAATTGAGCATCTTGTTCTTTCCTTTGTTACTTGTTAGTTGTGTGACCTTGAGCCAGTCATTTAATCATCTCTGACCCTAAGTTTTTTCATCTGCAGAATAAAGTATTTCTCCAAAATTAAGTTTCTCCTATTTGTAAGAAGTCAAGTGATTCTTCTGCATCAGTGGTTCTAGTTGATTATATCAGGCAGCTAGTGGGCTCCAGGCCTCCCCAATGTCTCTTTGGCCAAGAAACAGAGGAACTTTCTGTGTCTGAGAAATGAGACTAGCTTGAATCAATTATAAGACAGAAAATCATGAACTGGAATTCTGGAGAGCAAGTGACACGGATGTGTGCTTTGGGTCAACCTCTCTAAGGCTCTTGTGTGAATCCAAAGACCTGTTTTCGGTGCAGCTCTGTACCACCTCTAGAGAATAGGTTGGATTGCTCTGGTGTCCATCTACTGAAAACAAACCAGAGCCATTCCCCCCACTTCAGCTGGGATATCACCTGGCTTCACTGCATAGATGGTCTCAGATAGCCCTGACGTGGGGCCCTGATAGCCACAGTGGCAGTGACGATGGATAGCCATTGCCTAGCACTAAGGGAGAACTCAGCACCCATTTGGGGAGCGTCAGCAGGTATGTTCTGGTATGGACATCAGTACTGGGAGGGCACTGTCGAGGTCTGGAGGGCAGCCCAGCCGTCAGTGGCAGAGAATCACTGATAGGCTAGAACTGCCCAAGAGGCAAATAGCAGTTTCCTAAGGTAGCTGTGGTGACTCCCGTGTGAGTTCCTGTAGGAACCAACCCAATGAGCAGGGACACTTGAGTGGAGGCCAAGTTCCTATGACAGCGTATGAGGGCACTATGAATATGACTGTATCTTGGTGGTTCTCATCCTGGGCAGTTTTGCCCTTTGGGGGCATTTGACAATGTCAGGCATTTTTGGTTGTCATGACCGTGGGGAAGGGAGGGCCACTGGTATCTGATAGGTAAAGGACACCAGTGTCACAGGGTGCAGAACAGTCCCCCAACAAAGAATTATCTGGTCCAAAATATGAATAGTACTGAGACTGAGAAACCCTGAGAAACCCTGTCACGCAGGTGTGACAGAGGGAAACACAGATTCTACCTACATACACCAGGAACTTGAATATGTGCCATATAGCCAAGCAATTTAACAGTGAGGATGATTCTGTGGTCAGAGTAACATAAATCATATCACTAATAATATCGCTAACATGTATTGAGTGTTACCTGTTACCTGTAGGATTCTCCTAACCATTATATAGGTATTCAGTCATTTAATCCATATCCCAAATCTAGAAAGTAGGCATGATTCTTATCCACAACTTATAGACAATTTAAATAGTGTTGCTGGCAATTTATTAGAAAGTATCAGCCAAACTGCTTGTTTGACCACTATGAGTGATCAGCTCCGGCAAACGATCCGTGCAGAAGGCACCATTGAAGTCTCTGACCTCGCTCCTCTCCACCACTGTCATGGTGGCTGGGGAGCAGAAGGCTTGCCCAGCACACCCACAGGCCTGTTCTGCATCTTGAGATCAGCCCCGATGATGTGATCTCACCACCTCCAAAAACAGAGTGTTGTTTTCCGTGGGGTGGGACGGGGGGGGGGGGGGGGATTACAAAACTGGAGACAAATCAACACAGCACAGGGTCACATGGAAAGGGGTTGGCAAGAATCCAGTGACTCCAGGTATGTGTTAAAATGGATCATGAAGCCTCTAAACTCTGTTTTTGTCTCAGTTATCCAAACATATGCAGATTGTTAGTAAATTACCCAGATACCTGGGACACGCTAGCCCTACTCTGATTTTATAGGATTTTAGTAGATATACTAATGAGATGGACTAAGTAGTTCCTTAGTCCATTGTGCTGTGGCACCGGGGTCTTTAGAGGAATTCCACAGCCCTCCCATTCACCTTTTATCCCAATCAATCGTCTTGTATTTACTAAGGGCCCCAGGAGGGGGGCGCGAGAGGTGTAGATCATTCAATTTGTCACAGCACATATTTTCAGTATTATGATAAGAAGACAAGGGACTCTGCATTTTGTCAACTCACAAGGCCAAGATCGATCTGCAAATAGATGGGCCTCCCCGTATTCTGAATTACAGTGTGTGTTTTTTGGCGGTTTATTGACAGTTGATAACTACTGACCACTAGTCCTGATAGAGTTGCAAAGGTCGGGTCAAAGCAGGTCAGAGCCACAAAGAACACCCCCCTGCTCCTGGAATCCACCGCCCTCCCTGAAGGGATGTGCTGGTCAATAACTGAGCCACCTGTAGGGTCTGAAGTCTTTTCCAGACTTTCTCCTTCTGGCTGTGCCATGAACCCACCCCCGTGCAGCCCTGTTCTCTCTTTTTTCACCCCAGCATGGGTTCTGTCCCGGGGGTCCTGCAGGTGCCTGCGAAGCCAGGACCCCACCCGCAAGGACAGGAGGTGCCAGGCCACGGTGACGTGGGCTTAGCTCTACATCCCACCCCAGATGCTCTTCTGGAAGGGGTTGCCAGCAACGGCCATGCTTCTGCCCATGACCTCAGAGAGTTAAGGACACATAGCTTTATGGCTCCCCCATGAGCGCCAGCCCTCCTGTGCGCACACATACCACTCTTGGCAATCAGGAGTTTAATTAAAAGCCTCTCAGAACGCCTCTCCAGCTGGGGTGGGCCTCGGCCGCCAGGAGGGGCCTTTATCAAGTGGATGTGAAAGCATACAAATGATAGGCCTTGTTCCCAGGAAATGTCATCTGGTCTGCCTCACTTGGTGCCTTGCTGGGGAGGCGAGGGGAATGACTGTGCCTATGTGTTTGATGCAGCATCCATTGTCTACCTGGAAGATGCAAATGAGATTCAAATTTAGTTCCAGCCTACAGGCTGCTTGCATATACCCCACAGCAACCCTCCAGCAAGTGACTAATGGGAACATGTGTTCTTTCTATTTTTATAAGGAGGGGAGGACAAGGGGATGGAGGGCTAAGCTTGTGGGGTTTGAAATCTCTCTTTCCAGGGGACTTGCTGCTGTCTGGAATGATAGTAATACCCAGTGGCAGCTCCGTGGCAATGGCCCAGACCCGCCTAGATGCTCTGCTCCTCAGAGGCCCTGGGGCTGGGTAAATGGCCCTGCCTCTCCCTTCCATTCAGCCAGAAGTAGACAGACCAGGGGACACCAGAGGGCTCTTAGGACAGTGGCAGAGCCCCCTATCTCTCCTTCCTGATGGCTTGCCCACATATCCGTCTTGGCAGGCCTTTCTCTCAGCCAAAACTAGTGGAGTGCCTGTCCTCAGCATCATGTTGTTGGCACCACCTTGGTCTGGGTTTTTAATTAGATGATTTCTGCTAGGAGAGAACTTGAAGGTGCCTTTAAAAATACCTGTGCCTATCGAAAGCCTGTAGCTTCTTATAGCCCAAATCAGAAAAAAGTCAAAAGAATGATTCTATCCAAGCCAATCTTAGTATCCAAACTCCATCGTTGCGGCCAAGTCCCCATTGCTGATACTGTTGCCAAGGTGGTGGTGGGCCTCCCATGTCGCAGCTGCTTCTGCTTACGCCTCGATCCCATGACCTGGAGTCAGGTGCAGAGAAAGAGGGCAAACAAGAGGCAAATGAGCTCTTTTCTGTGAAAGGGGTCTCTTGTTGTGTGAATGACAGTGTGCAAGAATCTTGACATGCTAGGATTTGGAGGGATTGAAATAGATCCATAGGATTGGCGACCATCAAACAGGACCCTAAAAAATCTTTTCTGAGGGGAAGGCAGTGGTTTGGGCTCTAGACTCCTCACCCCTTTGTACAACAGTCTAGCTCCAACTGATTTGTTGTATATTGTGTATTTCTATAGCCAGACTGTAAAATGAGTTATGTGCTAACTCCAGTCGACTGATCCAGGCTACCTACATGACTGTGATGAGAACCCAGAGGCCAAATCCAAGATCTTTGAAAAAGAGGCCTGGAATCACCAGGTACAAGACTGGGGAGTAATGGCAATATAAACCATGCATTCGCTATCCCAAGTGTCAACTTTTTTTAAAGAAATGGTTCTGAAATTTTTAGAAGTTTAAAGATCATCAAACTCTATTTTCTTGCATTTAGATAGGAATCTTCATTGAAACCTAGGCAGAGGTACATTTTGATCTTAGTGATGAATTTTACAAATGCTCATGGTAAGCCATTATCAGCTGAGGAGTTCTTAACAATTCTTGGTATAAGGACACCAACTGGCTGCCTTCATAAAAAATCAAACCTGCACTTTCCCTTTGCCAAATGGAGGAGAATGTTAGAGATGAGATTGGGGTGTCAAGATCTTGTTACTTCTTCCTGTGTGGAAACCCATCTCTACTGACATTAGTGGAGGTCCCAGCTAGTCTCAGCAAGGCCGTTGGGTGTCTCTTTACACTTGGTTATAATGATTCCTAGAGGTCTGGTGCTTTCTATGCCTCAAGAATCTTAACCAAAGTGCATGCCCTTGACCGGACTTCTAGGATTTTCTCTCCTGAGGAAATAAATCATGGAATCATATATAAGAAAAGAGGCAATCATGTATAAAAAGATGCTCATCACATCATTGTTGCAAATTATTTTAAAATACTGGGATTAACTAATTGTCTAACAGTAAGTCATTGGATGTATAAATAATGAATATTTATGGATTTTATATATGTGTGTATATATATTTATACATACATAATATATATATTTTATATATATGTGTGTATATATATACACACATATATGGAATAGTATAAGGCATGTAAAGATCTTGCTTTTTTAAGAATATGTTTTTGAAAACTATTGAAGTGAAAGAAACAGCATATGAAATTAAATAAAGTAGGATCACAAATTATTGTATATATGTATAGGTATATACCTGAAGGGGCGAAGTATATATACAGACACGTGTATACATGTGAGAAAAGGGGATAGAAGAATGCACCAGATATTGACAAGGACTATCCGTGAATGTAGGAATTGTGGGTGACTTTTGGGCCTTTTGTAATGTTTCTCTATTTTACAAATTACTTTTACAACCAAAAACATGTTTACAAAAAAAATAAAGCCCAGGCTCCCATAAAAATTAGGGTCTTTTATTTTTATGGATATCTCTGCACCAAAGTTCCTAGAAACAAGTTGCCTTAGAGAGCATCTATAAAAGCAAAGTGAAGTGAATTTACTTTTTTTTTTTTTAAAGATTTTATTTATTTATTTGAGAGAGAGAGTGCACACAGAGGGAGAGGAAGAAACAGACTTCCTGCTTAGCAGGGAGCCCGATGTGGGGCTCGATCCCAGGACCCTGAGATCATGACCTGAGCTGAAGGCAGACACTTAACTGACTGAGCCACCCAGGTGCCCCATGAATTTACTTTTAATATCCACTTGGGGCTAATATGTAAATTGCATTATTCAGCCTAAACAGAAAACCCCTCTTTCTCTGATGTTAGTTGTTGTTCCTTCTTTATCAGGGAACTGGCTTCAAATTTTTATTTCTCTTTGCTTGTGTGGCAAGCAAACTTCAAGTCTCGTCATGTACTAAAGCAGGCAGAATTGGACCCACTAAGCTGGCCCACTGCCACATGCTAGGCACGTGCTAGGCACCGGAAATACAGTGATCGTTAGGATGCCATCCCTTCCTTGGAGGGATGTGTGGATGAAGGGTCCCAGAAATGAAGAAGAGTAAAGGTCAGTATTACAGGTCACCTGTTGTGATGCCTTCCCCCCACCTACTTCCCTCCCGGCTTTGTCCTAGGACCATACCTGAGAACATTACTGCCTCATATGCTCACATCAGCCTGCAACGCAGGTGCTCTGACCCCTTTCTGAGATGAGGGCGAGGACCCCTTGGGGGCTGGCTGGCAGGTGGTAGAGCTGGGCCTCAAGGACTCCTCTGCTTGGACTGCCTTCTAGTGTAACTCTTGAGCCAAGTGGATTGATGTCGGAACAGAAGATGATACCCTTGATTTGGCCTGCAGACCCTCGCTCCCTGTGGAAAGGGCTTCTGCTCCTGATTTTTTTGTTTGGGTCCACCTTTTTTCCTGCTGTATCCCTCACATCTAGATCTGCATTCATTCATTCTGCATGCATTCATTCTAGAACGGTGCCTGGTAAGAATGTAGGGGGATTGGTGCTGTAGCAAAAAGGTAGGGTGGTCAGATGGAGCAGAAAAAAAATAAAGGACACCCAGCTGAATTTACATTTCGTGTACGCTGTGGATCATTTGTGGTGTAAGTATGCCTCAGGCAATAGTTAGGGCATACTTATACTTCAAAATTATTCTCTGTTAACTGGAATTCCCATGATCCCGGGCCTCCTGGTACATCTGGCAGCCCTGAGCAAGTGAGGTAGGTTGTACTGAGTTGGGTTGACGGCAGGTGGGACGGCCGTCACCGATTACAAGAGACACACAAGACAGAATTGTGAGCAAGGCCGGAAGGGCAAGGATGTGGCTCATTTGGGGAACTGTGGGCCCACATGTCAGGATGAGAGTGGGGAGCAGGCTTTTTGTGAGGAGAACGGTGCATGAGTAGATTAGCCAGAGGTTTTTATTTCCAAATAACAACAATCAGTAAGTGAGTAGATCTCCCTTTCATCCCTTTTGCCAGGGTGATAAAGAAGGCTGAGCCCTCTGGTCAGCTGCACTGTCCTGGTGCTTGCTTTGGCTGTATATTCTCTCTTCCTGGACCAGACAAGCTTCGCTGTTTGCTATGCCTGTGTGACCATGATTGGATTAACTGCTATCCCAGTGTGAGGTGCCTGGGGGAATCTCTGTCCTGGTGTGGGGTGACTGAGGGAATTGCTACCCTCGATGTGGGGTGACTGAGGGAATTGCTACCCTCGATGTGGGGTGACTGAGGGAATTCTTACCCTCGATGTGGGGTGACTGGGGGAAGTTGTTAGCCCCAATGTGGAGTGACTGGGGGGGGATTGCAACCCCAGTATGGGGTGACTGGAGGGAATTATGACCCCAGTATGGGATGACTGGGGGTAATTGCTACCCTGGTATGCGGTGGTTCAGAGAAGATGAGAAAGTTAGGAAGGAAGGAAGGAAGGTAATGTAATGCTGGTGACGCCATGGAGGATGGATTGGAGCAGACAGTGACTGACGTCAGTACGGAGGCCCTTGCGGTAGATGAGGATGACAGGGAGAACGGGTTGTAGAGGACAGCCTAGATAATTGTCACCCATCTTCGGGGCCTTGTAGAAGGGACTGCGTGCTTCCAGAGTGTTCAATTCCCCTTATGAGCCAGTTACTACTTTGTGAGTTCAAGTGGAGACCATGATAGGTTTAGGGGATGATGACAAAAAGTGATCTATATTCATTCAATCTGTCTATTTGTTTATCAGTAATTTATTTATGGTGAGTGAAGAAGGAAGAAGGCCACAGATGGAGTCAGAAATAGGCATGATCCCCCCATTTGCTCTGCCAACTCCCCTCAGCTTGAGGAAATGTCGTTATTCTCCTGCCCTGTGTGTCTGGCTGACCCAGGCTGTTCTTGCTGCTCACCGGTTGCTGGGGGCAGATGCATTCATAATGGAAGAGACGAACTCACCATCGGGGGTTGGAGGGAGGGCATCCCGTGCTCACCCGATCAGGAAGGAGCATGGGGAGGTATTTTCTTCTCCAGTAATAAGATTGTCAGGGCCCCTGCCTGGCCTGAACGGACCAATGGAGGCTGCCAGGATGGCGAGCTCACTCTTCTTAATTAGCCCTAATGCAGTCAAGGCTGTTTTCTTAGCCTGACCAAAGGGAATAGTAATTAATACGGTGGGGGAGACAGACGGAGAGTTCAAGGCCGGCATGTGTGCCCCTGACCCTGGGGTCGCGGGGAAGGAGAGCCTGGAAGACAATAGCCTGGCTCCCGCAGGTCTGGACAAAGGCTGGCCCTCATTCTCAAACCTTCGCTCTCCGCGGCCTTCCCATTAATGAGAAATTCTGTCCTCCTGCTTCTGGAAAAGGGGCTTAGCAGGTCTCCTGGCTAAGGTGTGTGGATGTGTGTGTGTACCCATCAGTCAATGTATGCATTTTAGGGGATCATTTTTCTCCCACTTAAACTGCTAACTTCACAAAGCCTGGGGAGGTCCTTCCTTCTCAGTGCTAGTGCACGGCTCGCATTGGTGATGGTGGGACCTGGGTCTGTACCCCCAGTGGACAGAACAGAATGCAGGTTCCACAGTAACCATTTCACCCTGAAGCCTGCACAGCATCCCGGGCTGAGAGCTCAGAACTGAGGATGGCCTTTTACAAGCTGGTAGGAGGTCCCCTGAGGGGCACCAGTCGTCAATGGGCTGGATTGCAGGCAGACTGACCCTCACGTGGCAAGGGCTGAAGCTGGAGGAGGTGCCGGGGAATCCCTGCAGAGAGGCAATGGGGGCCAGTGGAACAGTGGTGCGCGCCATCTAAGTGATCGTCTCCCTCATCCAGGATGACCTCACCGCTCCAAATGACAGGTGGACGTGTGCGCATCCTGAAGAAATGAAAATGCATTGGACTCTCAGTGCCTCTGCCTTATTTCGAGCTGCTGGTTTGCCCCGAGCTGAATTTGGTTCTTTGAGATTTTGCCCTCGACTTTCCTTACTTAGGCTGGTGGTTCGTTCTGTTCTGTTCTTTTCTTTTCTTTTTTCTTTTCTTTTCTTTAATTAAATATTGCTGCCTGACTCAGGCCAGCAGCAATGTCTCTAGCATCAGCCATGAATCACAGCGAGCTGACATTTAAAAAATGGCATCATCGGGGCAGCAAGTGCAGGCCAGACACCCAGGCACAATGGCTGGACCCCGTAAATTACACTAAAAGTCTAATCAGAATAATCAACACACTGACATCTTTATGCATGTGGACAGAACTTGGGGAAGGGAAAGGCACTGCCTTGGATTTCTCTGAGATTTCCCTTGCGGCAGATGCAGACGCATTTCGAGGACACGGAGAGAATCCTCAAGGTGTATCTTGGAGTACTCTGTGACCTCTGTCTTCGTGTTGACGTTGTGTGATAAAAACAGATCTAATGAGTGTGTTGGTTGATAGGTACCTCGGGCAGCACAGCCATCTATTTTTTGCCTGTTAAACGCCCCACATCCACATATTTCTCCATCAGGGCAGGTGCACATGAGCGGCTCACTCTTGCACACACACACAGTCACACACAGACACACTCACCCAGTGAATATGATTGAAGACATTCTTGCGTGCTTCTGGCTGTAGAACTATAGTCGAACTCTTTCCTTGTACGAGTTTCCTTTCATAATTCTGACCCAAATTCTTTACCGATCCCCATGAATGTGATTTCCTAAGGCCAGACAGGACAGCCACCGTCTGGCTGAGACCATTCATCAGCCTTCGTACTCCAGTTTAGTTTCTGACCCTTCCCTTTCTCTCCTTTGAGTCCTTTCTCTGTCTCTCTCTCACACTGCCCCCCTCCTTTCTTGTCTCTCTGGTTAAAAAAAAAAAAAAAGAACCTCTCCCAAAGCTTTGGGCTCCCTGCCTCTAATGGAAGGTCAGGGGTGCTCTTGGCCATACATATGCAGAAAGAGCGCCTCCCGGTGATTAATTGGTCCTACCAGGTCACAGGCACAGAGAGCCCATTTGTCACCAGCCCTGCTCTGGCCATCACAGCCAGGCCGCCCGGAGCTTGTGGGCGGCCCAGTGCACACCAGCTGGGACTAGCCAGTTAGCGCCCAGTGAGGTGTGGCCAGCAGGGGCCCCAGGGTGAATGCCATCAAGGGTGGCATGGGAAACAAAAGAAAGAAAGAAAAGAGAAAAAGCAAAAAAAGAGGATCACACTCGAAAGATAAAAAATAGAAATGTTTTCTTAAAAGATAAAGATAGTGGTTTCTGTTTTGCTTTCGTTGATTTCTCAAACATTTGAGTACCTACTATGCGCCTTAATCGGGTGCTAGACTGTTGTTGACCGAAGTGCTTTGATAGATTTTGCCCACCTGAGTTTTGGGATGATCTCCAGGGAAAGACATGGCTGATATTCATATGCTAATTCTTCAGATAGGTACACTGAGCCAGTGTCTCTGTGATTTGCCCAGGGCCATCCTGAGAGTGGTGATTTTACCTCTTCTTCCAGAGCTGCTGCTTTTATACACACACAAGAGGGCATCCACCAGGATGACTCAGTTCTGCCATGTCCTTGGGTCCTCCAGTATCTTCTGACCAAGGGACAGCTCGCAAACCCTTTGGCTCCTGAATATAAAACGTTTGGGCTCTGGTTTGAGTTTTGACTCCTTTACGCATCAGCCATATGGCCTTGGACAAGTCACTTTACCTTTTGCATCCTCAGTGTCTCCATCTATAAAATGGGCTTCATACCCTTACAATGGTGGTGGTTACATGAGATACTAAAACTTGGGGACATTGTGTCGGGCGGAGATTAAGCGATTAGCAAATTGCTGGGTATGTAAGGTGCGTATTTATTTATGTATAAACATTCTTTCTGGGCTGGGCCGTTTGGGCGCCCCCAAGTGGCCACAGCCTAGGCATGCATCCAGGGCCACAGTCTGGCCAGGGAGTTGAACACAAGGACAAATGCCCCACAATGCAGTTTCCAGAAATATGCTTCCCCAGCTTCTCCTTGTCCATCCTCCTATCACCAGTCTCTCCCCAACCTTTGTTACAATGATCCCTACAGCCAAGCATTTGTTCAATAAGCACTTGTGGGTAATTACTTCTGGAAAGCACTATATTAGGAATTGTGGGGCAGGGCAGGTGGAGGATGAGGGGGGGAAACCAAGCAATGAGAGAAATAACAAAGTACAGGAGAGGGTGGAAGTAGGCAGGACACAGTCCTGAGACCCCAGTTATGAGACCACCATGCAGATGTGTCCTGCTTAAGAAAGCTCCATATAGGGGCGCCTGGGTGGCTCAGTCGGTTAAGTGGCTGCCTTCGGCTCAGGTCATGATCCCAGCATCCTGGGATCGAGCCCCACGTCGGGCTTCCCTGCTCAGCAGGGAGTCTGCTTCTCCCTCTCCCTCTGCCTGCCTCTCTGCCTACTTGTACTATCTCTATGTCAAATAAATAAATAAAATCTTTAAAAAAAAAAAAAAAGAAAGCTCCATATAAGAAAGTGCAGCCCAGTGAACAATTTCAGGAAAGGGTGACTCCTACAGGATAAAACACACCTTTTTTTTTGCTAAAGAAAGAGGATTGACTTTTAGGTCAATAGTTTACACTACTTGACAAATAGTTGGTTGCAGAGTTCCTTGAAATAGCAAGCCACCTTGGTGAATTTGATTATAATTCTGCACACAAAAATATCAGTAGCACAAATCATGAGGCCACTCTGCTTATGAACATATATGTGGGAGGTACAAGAAGAGTGATTTCCAAGATACCAGAAGCCCCCAGAAGAATGAAAGGTAGTAACAGGTGTTTTTGAGCACCTGCGAATTGCAAGACGATGCATTGATCTCACTCAAGTTATATAATAATGTTGGGCTATGACTATTATTATTGCTCTTTTACAAATAAGGGAACTAAGGCACTAAGAGTGACTAGTGAGTGACTCATAAGTGGCCTGAAACCATTCTTTTAGTTAGGATGATTTTAGATGAAAGTGGTAAAAATCTACTTGAAACTGGCTTTAAATAATAAGAAAAAAATCTTCATCTGGTCGAACAACAGTTGAGTGTTAGGGCAGGCTCTCCAGTGGGTGGATTTCATGGTTCAGTAACGCCGTCAAGGACTGGACCTTTTCAGTGTCTCCTGAACAGTGCTGTCCTTGTGTTATCCTGCCCTTACTTCAAGTCCCCTGGAGGTTGCAGTAGGGCACAGAAATTCTAGCCATCATCCTGAGACCCAATATGGTCCAGAGGTAAAAAGGAAGCATCACTTCCTAGATTTCTTAATAGCAAACCTTTGCCCAGAAGCCCCCAGCGGACTTTCCTTCTCTCCCTTAGGCCAGAGTTGGGTCACCTGACCAGACCTAAAGCAATCACTAACAAGTGAGAGGCATGACCAAGACAGTGCAGACTGGTCAGAGGAGATTGGGACACAGGCGCACACACAGAGGAAAGACCATGTGATGACACAGGGGGAAGACTGCCATCTACCAGCCAAGGAGACAGGCCTGGGAAGGGCCAATCCTGCCAGCCCCTTGATCTCGGACTTCTAGCCTCCAGCACTGTGAGAAAGTAAATTTCTCTTGCTTTGGCTCCCCAGCCTGTCCCACTTTGCTCCAGCATCCCTAGCAAACTAATACAGGAGAAATGACAGATTTATAGTTTTCCTTCCAATCCGTAGTATTCACTGCAGATCGGGAATGACAGGGGTAGTTTGGGAAGAGAGGAGGAGGACTGTGAAGAAATAGAGGGAAGGTGCAGAGGAAGGATTGCAATCAAGGACTAGATAGGAAGTGTGGATGTGCTTCTTTCTGCAAGTTGATCCATCAGACAGTAAATTCAGACCTATGCCTGGGTGCCTGGAACATTCACAGCGCTACTGGCTTACTGGGAATTTGAAAGGGAGAGTCGCTTTGGATGGAAAGATGGATTTAATTTAGGGAATGGTCTCTTTACTCTTTGGTAACTGAAATAGATAATTTAGAAAATTTCCCTGCCAATCACTGTGCTAGGACATGAAGATGGATAGACGGTGTGACACCTGACTTCAGCAAACTAATATTTACTCAAAAAGGAATGAGTTTAGCATTAGTGGGGGGAGGAAAATTAACATCAGGAATCTCACTGCCAACCTCCAGAACTCTGTCCTCAGAAAGTTTAAGATATGCTGGAATCATTGCTCTTGGTAAAGACGCATGGTCCCATTCAAGGGTGGAGCAGAGGGAAACATCTACAGAGTTTGCCTCTCAAATAGAAACCAAACCAAAACAAAACAAAACTTCTTAAAACATTCAGTTCGGTTTCCATAAATGATGTCTTTGTGCTTCCTCAATGGAGGGAAGGAGTGGAGAAAAGGTGCTTGGATGTAAAGTAGAAATGGGTAAAAAGCAAGGACTTCCAGGAGCCAAAATATATTACCTGTTGGCCCCCCCGAGCATGGTGAAGCAAGTACGCTTCTCTGATGAGGAAACCCAAGGCAGATGGTGGGTCTTCTTGCAGATCTGTGCTTCATCGTGCGATCTTGCAGGTTTTCCTGGTGGACTCCCGAAGATTCCTCTGGTTGAAGGAATTGGGGTTGGTGTCATTTGTGGCTTTTTTGAAGTTCCAGCAAACCTAAGGCTTTATCCAGAGTAAGTCAAGGCAGAGCACTGTCTCAGGTCTCACCCTGGGTATGTGTGCTTCGGGAGAGAGAAGACCACATCCTGCCTTGCATCCCTCCCCTGCCAATCTGAAGTCTTCGAGACAAAACTATGGTGGCCCATGGATTAACAAGCCCAGGGCATCTGAAGCCCCACCGCAAATGCAAATTCTGTATCAGCCAAGCCCAAAGGGGGGATTTATGGCAGTTCTACAAAGATGACAATTTATTTAGGCTGTCCTGCCTTGAATTTCTTGCCTTTTTTTTCTCTTGATTTTTATTGGCATAAAATGTTTTACATTTACTTTTGCCCATTTGTCACTGTGACAGCGATGTTTGGATGATGACTGTAAATGAAATATGTATGCATCCTAAAGATATTTATGTAATTTAGCAAAATTATTTTTCAGGTTCTTTGAAAAGAATCTGCTCAGTTCATGTCTTGCTAGCACCACAAAAAAACATTTTACTAATCGTACCCCTAATGTGGGAATGAACACACATTACTTAAACATACCAAATATGTGAATGTATAAATAGTGTTTAAAATATCTCTTACACAATAAATTATGATCACTATGTTGAAATACCAATTTCTAGAGAAAATTGATTTAGGAAAAATAGCTATTCACAGTATCCTGTGAAAGCAGCATCCTTTCAGTATCATTTAATTTTCAAGCCAGGAGATTTGGACTATTGTTTCATTTTGTGTTCCATTATTTTTCCCCATTCATTTGCTGAACAATAATCTTCTAAAACATCTCACTTCTGCAGGGTATCAACTGGCGTGATACCAAAAAGATGTAAATGATTTAATTGAATTAGTTTAATTAGGTAAATTAACAGTTAAGCATATCACACACAAGCTTGTTCTGTTTATCCTACGTTATAGAGATAATTTAGTGCAGAAGGAGAACGGGCATGACCAAAATTCCAATGCAGTGAGCCAGATTAGCTGGCAAAGGAAAAAAATACATAGATAACATTCACTGGAATTAAATCTGAGTAAATAATTTATGTGCTGGATTCATTATGTAGTTTGAGTTGTAAACAAACGTTGATAGTCAATGAAAGTGCAAAAACATTGCTACTGAGCAAAAGCGTAAGGATAACCAAAGTGTTTCTGACCTTTCCAGAAGCATCTTCCCAGGAAAATTTCAACATTTCTTGGTAATTCAGACAAACTGAGGCAACAAAAGCCTGTCTGCCTAGCCAGAAATCTGAATTAAAGCAGAAAAAAACAAATAAGCCATACTTTGATTGCTTTTAAGTACACGCCGTTGAATCAGATAAAACAGGGTTTCACAACTTTGGCACTATTGACATTCCTTTTGGGGTTGGGGGGGGCACTGTGTATGGCATTGTAGGATGACTAGCAGCATTCCTGGTGTCTACCCACTAGATGCCAGCAGTACCCCTCTGCCCCCAGCTGTGACAACCAAAATGTCTCCAGACATTGCCAAATGTCCTCCGAGTAGGAGGACCAAAATCACCCTGGTTGAGAACCACAGAAAGAAAACCACTGAATATTATCCCATATGGATCTTTAGGAATCTTGGCTTGAGCAAATTACTCACAAAGACTTGTATCATTCATAGCACTTACATAGGAGGTTTATAAAAATTTGAAAAACACTGATAACCTTAGTATTTGAAACCTCCTGTTCTTTCTCCTCCATTCATTCATTTGGCAAGCAGGTATTAAGCACGGAGCATAGGGTATTGGTAGATACCCTCTTCACCCTCTTCGGCAAGGAGCCCTAGGCAGACCTGTGGATAGAGAATCACGGGGCATTGAATGAATGCTGGCAGATCTAGGGAGGGAGGGCCAGGAAACCATGTGTGGTGGTGAGAGAGCCCTAGCCTTGGGTAACTTGCTTTTATTCTGTGTGACAGAACACAAGGCCAGAAAGGACAGCAGGTGCCACTACCAAGACATTGAACGTTGGCTAAGACATTAGTTGACCCAGTGCCACTGTGAGAAATTGAAAGATTTTAAGCAAGAGTGTGTTATATATGGTCAGTGTTGACTTTTGGAAAAAGCCAAGGTTTTAAAGTCACGCCCACGCAGATTAAATCCTGACTTTGCCCCTCACCAGTTGGGTAACCTAAGTAAATTTCGGATTTCTGAGCCTCATGTTCTTATCTATGAGATGGAAGTAATAATAGTTATGTCATTGCAAATTTTAAATGGGACAGTGTATATAAAGCACCTGGCATGATATCTACCCCATAAAAGTCACCCAATAATTACTAGCTTTTCTCTTTTTTCACTAGCCAGTCTGTCCCACTTGTGTCTTTCTCACAAAGACACAATGGGAAACATACATTTATGAGGTCTGCATTCCCCCACATCTGGGTTGCATCGGTTAATGTCACTGAAGTTGTCCAAACCTTGCCACTGGATTTTGTTTACTCTAAAGCTGAGTGTTTAAATCCCTTAAATTGGTAATGTCAGTTTGACGTCCATGTTAATCTTCCATGAGATTTTAGGATCTGGAATCTGGAGGTGGCTTTCTCTACCACGTCCACCGATCTGGAGCCAAATGTGGCAGTTACTACCCTGGGAATCAGGGATAGCATGCAAAAGCCCCCATTGGAAGAAATGCTCATTTTCTATATGTACAAAGGAATTGAAATGTTTTGCCAAGCAAGTTTCTGGCAACATGTCTTGAATGCCCGCATTTTCGTTCTCTTGGAAAACAGGGACAACCAAATAGAGGGGAAGGGAGACCTGTTTTGCATTTGGAAATACCAACAAAACCACATTCCCACCCCTTCTGCATATTTATCACTAAGCTTTGTATATATAATGGAATGCAGGGCTAAGCTGTTTTCTTTGGGATTCTGACATGTCACTTTCTCTCTCTCACACACACTCTGCAGTGATATATGTAAAAATAAGGAAGACGTTTCCAAGAACACACTCCATTGTCAGACAGATATATACATAATGTAGTTGACACCACGGACAAAGATGTCCTCTTCTTACCCCCTGCCCCGAACCCTTGGCTGGGCACTCCCTGTCATGTCCTGTGGTGATTGGACTCCCCATTCCAAGTTAAGCCAAGTGGACCTCTGAGAGTGCAGTCTTCAGGGTGGCTGGCCTCAAACAGCCTCAGGCAGCCCTGAAGACACTTCACGTCGCTCCCTGCTCCACTGGCCACCGACTGCTGCTGATGAGGAAATCAGAGTTTCTTTAATCCCTTCCACACCTGTGGACTTATTCTCAGAAGTTTATTTAACTTGTGTGTGTTATAACTATAATAACATACAAGTTCAGATGAAGCCAAGAGAGAAATGCAAATTCCCAGTGCCCTCAGGTTCTAGATGGTTCTAGAAGGAATGGTCAGCTGCTGTGCTACATCTCTATCCCATTAGCAACTCTCTGTCCTCCCCCTCCCTCCATAGCCTTGCCCTTTCTCTCTTTTTAGAAAAATTTATTTTGAAATCATTTTAGGCCAAGTAGAAAAGTTACAAAAATAGTTCAGGGGGTTTCCATATCCTCTTCATCCAGCTTCCCCTATTGCTAACATCATATATAACCATAGTACAATGATCAAAACTAAGAAGTTAATATTGGTACAGTATTATTAACTAAACTACAGTCTTTTTTGGTTTTCACCTGTTTTTCCGCTAATGTCCTTTTTCTTTTGCAGGATCCAACATTCCAGTTAATTGTCATGTGTCCATATTCTCCTCCACTCTATGATAGTTCTGTCTTCCCTTGTCTTTCATGACCTTGATACTTTTGAAAAGCACTGGCCAGTTATTTTATAGACTGTCCCTCTATCACTGTATGTCTGATATTGCTCATGATTAGAATGAAGATATGCATTTTGTGCAAGAATACCCCAGGGGTGCCGGGGTGGCTCAGTCAGATAAACGTCTGACTTTTGGTTTCTGCTCAGGTCATGATCTCAGGGTTGTGTGATCGAGCCCTAAGTTGGGCTCCTCGCTGGGCGTGGAGCCTGTTTAAGATTCTCTCTCTCTCCCCCTCTGTCCCCTCCAAAGAAAATATTCAAAAAGAATATGCCAGAAGTAATACGCTCTTCTCTGTGTGTCCTATCAGGGGGTGCATGATGTCTCTGTCTTCTTATTGATATTAACTTTGGTCACTTGGTTAAGATAGTGTCTGTTGAGTTTTCCCAGCCTAACATTAGCTATAGTTTGTACAATTTTGTAGTTAATAAATACCTTGGGGGAAATGCTTTGAGACTCTGCTCTTATCTTGTTTCTCCTCAAACTTTTGTCCTCTGGCGTTAACATGCGTGGTAGTTTGAACAGTGAAGTTAGACTATTTGTCTGTTTTATACTGCAGGACTTATCAGAACCACATCTCGCCTGAACCAGTTGTCGCTGTGCTGTTCTCACGGCAATTTTCTACTCTCATTCCTCCTACCTTTGTTAATTGGAAATCCCAAGACCTTTTGCCTGACTCTCCACAGAACTTGTATCCTCACCTCGTAGGGTTTTGGCTGGCCTCACACTCAGGTCCCTAAAAAAGGGCTTTATAGATATTTTGGAAAGTGGAAAGAGGGAGGAGAAAAAAATAACAAAGAAATAAAAGAACCCAGGAAGATCCTAATCTGGGCTCCCCATGTGACTTTCAACAAGTCAGTATCCTTCTCTGAGCCTCAGTGTGTCTCTTTTTTTTTATTTTTTTTTAAGATTTTATTTATGTATTTGAGAGAGAATGAGAGAGAGCACATGAGAGGGGTTAGGGTCAGAGGGAGAAGCAGACTCCCCGCAGAGCAGGGAGCCCGATGCGGGACTCAATCCCGGGACTCCAGGATCATGACCTGAGCCGAAGGCAGTCGCTTAACTGACTGAGCCACCCAGGCGCCCAGTGTGTCTCTTCTTAAATTACCATCTCTGAGCCCCTTCCAGCTCCAAAGCGCTGTGATTCTAGGACAGGAGGCCAGGCTGTGACGGGATCTGCAGCTGGTGTCACCAAACTGCCCAACAGTGAGACAAATAGAGGCCACCAGAGCAGCCACAGACGGGAATGCAGGGGGAAGGAGGGAAATGGTCCATGAATCTTTTACAAGCACTAGTGATACTGACATTAATCATACTTTCCACACCGAGAGCCACATCGGAGGGAATGCCAAGGTTTGGGGAGGAGGCAGCTCTGTTTGGGATGAGGTCTTTTATCTTTGCCTGGCCCTCGAAACAGATGAATCAGCCCTTTCTCCTCAGATTGAAGAATCCATACTGTGTGTTTCCACTGTCAATTTCATTACTTTGCATCAGGCTTAATACCCATTTAAGGCTTAATGGCCACAGTATTACACTGGATGTAAAATATAGTTTTTAACAGGATAGTTAGAGAGCTGAAGTTTCACTCTTACCCTCTATAGAAAGCTCACCCAACATCCAGACCTCAAGGCTAAAACATTCTTTCCATCCCTTCTAAGCTAAATCTGTTTCTACTGATTTCCAATGCAGAGCCGATTTTTGTTGATGTTTTAAATAGACAATTAGACATCGCAGTTTATATCGCCTATCTTTTAGATAGATCAGACGCTAAACATCATTTAAAAATGTTAGACTTCAGACATCATAAAAAAAAAAAAAAAAAGACTGAGGGCGGGACATTATTAAAGGGAGGGCCGATTCCCAGAGTTCACGGTGAATGCTGAATGGGGCAAGACACCCAGGAGTTGATCAGAGGGAGAACATTCCAGAGATTAAGTAAAATCAAAATTAGTCCCCAGTTCTTTTTATTTGAGCCAGTACTTGTTAAACCCCTTTTCCCAACTAGTCTCTTGTCAGATCTGCTAGCAAATAGAGAAATGTACTGGTTTGGGATCACACCTCTTAATTCTCCCATTTCTAATAAAGGAATTCTTGAAATTTCACTATAAAATTGCCTTCTGTAAATATACTTTGGAAGATCACAGGGAAAGTGAGGGTAGGGGAATGAGTAGCCAATTTGGGATAAATTACTGTGAAGATTATGCGTTACTGATTAAACGTGAGTTTAGTTCCTTCCGGACGGGAGCACCTATCTCTTAGTTACTGCTGTATCTCTCATGCCAACCACAGTGCCTGGAACATGGTGGGTGCTCAATAAATCCCTGATACATGAATAAATGGTTGATTATAGAAATTATCTTTGTGTGAGTTTTACCCTGACATAGTCCCTTTTCATTTAGCTTCAAGGTGAGGATTGTAGGTGGGAGGCAATCTAACAAGAATAATTATACATCATGAGCTATATTGTGTATTTATATAATACTTTGTAGCAACATTTTTCAAAATGCATTTTTTGGAAAGTTAATAGATACCATTCAGTAAAAAGATTCTTTTTTTTTAAAGATTTTTTTTTTAATTTATTTATTTGAGACAGAGAGAATGAGAGAGACAGAGAGCACATGAGAGGGGGAAGGGTCAGAGGGAGAAGCAGGCTCCCCGCCGAGCAGGGAGCCCGATGCGGGACTCAATCCCGGGACTCCAGGATCATGACCTGAGCCGAAGGCAGTTGCTCAACCAACTGAGCCACCCAGGCGCCCCAGTAAAAAGATTCTTTGTCAAAGTTTGAACAGTGAAGGTTAGACTGTTTTAAACTGCAGGACTTATCAGAACCTTTGATACCTTGAATGGGTATTGGGACTCACCAAAGGAGCAATAAAGCATTTTAGTTTTTTTTTTTTTTTTTTTTTTTTTTTTTTTTGGGTAGCGTCTTTCATGTAATGACCAAATGAGCAGTTTGAGAAACATCGATAGTATACAGAGCATTTTATTTGCATATATCCTTCTAGAACATCTCTTTTTTCCTATCTTGGACTTTAGACTAGTTACTCATATGTGAATCAAGTGCATAACATGAAAAATGCCCTCGGCACTTCACTTGTTCAGTGAATGAATGAGTGAATGAGTGGCTATATCAGAATAATATTGTTAGATAGATGATATAGAGAGTAGCATCATCATTACCAATATCTGAGAGAGTTGTTGAGACTTCAAAAAACCATAGATATTCTCACGTGTAACCCTTTCTTGCCATTCCCTTTGCCACTCCCTCCACCCCTTTACTCCCAGCATAAACGACTCTTTAACTTTTGCTAATTGCAGTAGCTTTTTAACTAGTCTTTCCACATCTGGTCTTGATGTCCTCCGCTCATGCCTAAGCATTAAACTCCTACAAGGCAGCATTTGACTCTTTTTTTGTTTTCAGTGCCTAGCACAGCTCCTTACACGCAGTGGGACCTCAGTGGATATCTGAGTCAAGCACTCCTCTTCAATAGAATCCATAAGTGTATCTCTATTACTGCTCTTCAACAGAGCAGCACAGACACAGGTCTTGCCTTAAGGAAGCTTAAGTTCCAAATGGGAAGACCAATTGTCTTCTAGAACTTAGAAACATCAAATTTGCTACTGTGCTACATTGCAGAAGTTTATTTGTAAGTCTGTTCAGAGTCTGGGTTCAGTTTTCCCTTAGAAACAGTATTATGCACAGTGGTGGTATCTCCTAGCCAGCCCACAAAAGCCTATTTAACTCGTAATGTGTCTAAAGTCTAATACTAATAGCAGCCCCAGGGGTTCATCGGCCTCTCCTCTCAGGCCATTGCCAGTCTTAACACCACAGACCTTGCCCTGAGGCAAAGTATGAGGCAGAGTTGGAATGGGATGAGGGGCACAGTCTCTAGCAGCTGTGGATGATGGAAGGGGAAGGAGGGAGGACGGGAGGCGAGGTCTACTGTGAGCAGGAAGGAGCAAAGCAGAAGGAAAGTGGCCATGAGAAACTGAGCGAGGGCACCCAGGCTGTGATAGTCCTTCTTGCGTGATGGGAACAATGTGAGCAAAATGCATGGAACTTTAGGGGATACAGACATTCTCCGACATTTACTTCTATTAGAAAGTCATTGGAAGGCTACCTGCCTATGCTTGTCTTGGAGGCTTTGATGATTCTTCCTCTAGTTTCAGGAGAAACTAAGTACATCAACAAGCAAACCAAGAGAAGACTTATTTCAACATGTGGAGGCACCTACTATGATACAGACTGGAATCCACAAACTCAAATGCCTAAGGGGCTAGGTGGGCCACGGAAATGCAGGATGCAGAACAGGAGTAAGGATGCTGGGGACTCTGGCCACTAGCAGAGCTCGTGCTCTATCTAAAGGGAGCAGGTTCTGCTTTGCTTCAGGCGGGTGCTCACCCAGGGTTCAAAATAGCCAACTTTTTCAAAAGAAGTCAGCAATCTGACATTTTATGTACTATCCCCTGGATTTTATATGTTGACAATTAATTAAAAAAATTTTAAACATTATATAAAGCAAACATACACACACATAGATTTTTTTGGGACCCCATCCATGAAATCTTTGCTGTACAGGGTCATATTTCACTTAATGTGCTCGCGGGGGGGGGGGGAGAATTACAAATGGAAGTGTATAGGTAGAATCATATATCCCCATTTGATGGACATTAAAATTTCAGAGATGTGTTCCCTCAGAAAAAGATCTCTGTTCAACAGTACACTTGAAAATCAGACTTCAGGAGAACTGTTGATGTACATATTTCAAGGAGCAATTGCCAACTTCTGATAAAATTTTAACAATAATACACCAATCTCTATTACATTTAATTGCTAACACCTCTACAACCCAGGGTAAAATAGCTCCAAAAACTGAGGAAATTGTCAACAAAGGACTGGGATACTTGTGGACAGGAACTCATGTCAGCATTTCTGAAGTCATCCCCGGCACATGGCCATTCCCATCCTCTGTGGAGCATCACAGCACCATGTCTTTAAAATTCTCCATCTTTTTACAGTAGCCCCTAGGGTCACTCACCCAGCATCCAGGGGCCTAAAAGGTTTCTGGCTGTGCTCTTTTCACCCTTTGATAGTGTCCCCCAGCGTGAAAGTTGTCATGTGGGTGGTCATCAAAGATATATTTTGAAGATGGTCAAAGAGAACACCCATATCCATCTCACAAGCAGAGCTCTGTGCTCTGTATGGTGGACAACTGGGGGTCGAAAGCATGGTGTCTTGCCTGCTTTAGATGCTGGATTCTGGTTCTAGAACTGACAGTGTGAGCATGGGCAAATCACTCACACTCTGTGCTTTCATGTCCACATCACCAAAAATGTACCCATCCCATGGGTTGTTAGGGCCGTAAGAGGAGATCATGCTCAAGCATAGCACGTAGTTTTGTCCTCAGTGAATTGTGACCGTTGTGATCATTCATTCTTAGTAATATCATTAGCATCAAAGGAGAGCATGGCCTCTCCTGTTTGGTTCTTCCTCCATTTACCCTTAAGATTACACTGGTCGAGGAGCAGGCGATAGATCATCCCCCAACTGTGCTGTGGGTACAAACTGGAGACGTTTGTCCTTAAAATGAGAGATATTCCGTGAGTCAAGATTTCTTACCATTTTATCCAGGACATAGTTGTCCCCACACCAAATGTAACTGTTTTTTTCTTGTCTCTGGGCATATTCAGGGTTGATGATTCAGCCACAGTGTGTCTTCTTTATGCTGAGATACATCATCGGGCTTTCCAGGCAACAAGAAGCTTTTAAAGGACTGAGCATGTTCTTCTGTCTTGCTGTCTGCATTGCCTGTCTTAACACTATAAACAAAAGGTACTAATAAGTGGCTTTTTTAGCAAGGAAAGTATGCATTTTGAGTGAAATATTCATCTAGGGGATGAATTAAGACTTTCATTTCACTGAAGCTGGCTTTGACCAAATGGATGAATCCTTGTACTGAGTGCAGGGAAAGAAGTGTTGAAACGAACAGCGGGAATCCCTTGCACAAAGCCATGTTGAAATGAATGGGGAGAGAGCCAACCTTTTTTTGGGAATCCCTAGAGCTCATGTCCACAAAGCTTGATCCAGTCTGGCAGAGGAGGACAACTCTGGTTGTCTTGGCTAGAACTGGATGCAGCTTGTCAACCTCTCCCAAGGGGCAGTTAGGATAACACATGAGCCCCATATAAGGCCATACCTGTCTCCCTTCTGAGCAGAGGCTGAGCTGTTTCTTCAGACACTGACACATGGCAGCATCTTGGCCAAAGGCCTGACCTTCTGGTCTACCCAGTGGGACTTTCAAGGCTACTGCTGACCTGACTTCAAGCGTAAAGGGCCCCAAGGTCGGTTGGAAACCAGATTTCTGAAGCTCTGCTCTGCTTGTGCTCCCTCATTCCCAAAGGAGTGCATAGTCCCAGCCCAGAGGCTCCCAGACACCACACATTGAACCACAGCCCTTCCAGCTGTTAGGATTCTGACTTGCCTTTATTTCTTGGCCAGACTGTACTGGGGATGAAAAGGAAGGGCAGATGTGTCAACAAGGAACCAGGAGCAGCTGCATCTGCTGCTGATTAGAGTTGTTGGCTTCCAGATCCCTTTTTCTGTCACCCCGTTGGCTTTAGACCTCAAGACCCTGTCAGGGACTCGGGCTTGTCCTGTTCTTCCCCCTGAGTTCGCCCTCTCTCAATTCTGCTCCCAGATTGTTGTCTCCACACATGTATTTTGATGGTGGATAACAACAAAAGACTTCTCTTTCCTCTGTATCTGTTCGGATATTACTTAATGCAGAAATGCCTTCCGGGGCCTTGGAATGAACAATCGTCCTTTTAGGTTCCAGGCCAAATCCCTCCATCCAAAAGGATAAAGCAGCTCCACAGGCTTCTGCAACCAGAGCTTCTTCCCCCCCCACCCCACCCCGCCCCCAACAGCCTTCCCACTTCTAGCCTTGGCTGCCTCCACAGTGGCCCGAGTCGCCTGTTTCCATCAGAGGAAAGAGTAGGTGCACTTCCCTCAACGACTGTTTGCTTTCCCCTGGCCTGTGGGAATCAGAGGTTGGGGTAGGAATTGATAAAAGCGAGCGTTTTGCCATAAAAAGAATCTAAGAGGGCAATGGAAGGCCATCCGTACGATTCCCCAGGCTGTCTGTTTTTGAAAAGGAAGATCTGGCCAAACCTACAGAACTTGCTGCCTCTGGAGTTTACTCTTTATTTCACTCTGTGCAGCACGTCCTTGTGTATGAATTAAAGATTAAAGGCAACTTAACCTGCATTTTGCTATATCTCTATATACAGGAGAGGAAGGGAGGGAGGGAGTGTGTGTGTTCGGCGTGATCTCCTCATTCTAAAACCAGAGTAGGAGAAGGCAGGCTAAAGGTGGTCTCTTTCCCACTGGCCACTCCTTCACGCAGTGACCTCTGGCAAGTCCTTGAACTGGGCTGTGCCTCTATTTCATCAACCATAGAATGAGTATTCTGAGGCCTTCTTGGACCATCGATGTGTCCTCTGCCCCAGTCTGTGGGTCTCCGAGCGCAGATGACGTCATTACAGCACTGACCATTTGACACAGGCCACGAAGCCTGAATTACCTCTCAGTGGAAAGATCAGCATTTGGCCACACCCTCATTTTGAAATGAAATCAATTGTGGGTGGTACTAACCTGTGATCCCAGATGCTTCTAGTCACCAAGGATAGTAGCTACCTTTTGCCAACCCTTAGAACAGCGTTTCTAACCTCAGCACAACTGACATTTTAGGCTAGAACATTTTTGTGACAGAGGGACGACAGCATGGGTGTGCATCATTGGATGCGTAGCAGCATCTCTGGTAACCACTAGATGCCCATAGCACCCCCAAACTGTGACAACCAAAAGTGTCTCAAACTTTGCTAGATCTCCCCTGCAGGACAGAAGCACCCTCTGTTAGAATCAGTGCCTCTTGGAGGAGGCATCACCAAAGCCCTGGTCCAGTTAAGAAACTACAACACAAATGCATGGGCTGATGCAGTGCCTTTTTCAGGACCTGGAAGGTCACCAGACAATATAAACCAATTTCGACAAAATTTCAAGAAGATAAGACTGCAAAAGAACGTACGTTCCCAAGTCATTCTCTGTGATCTTGCACACACGTGTTCTTTATGGCAGTAATGTCCTGTTGGTGCAAATCATGGATCACTGACCCAAAGAAAAGACCATCCTAGAGCCCTAGAGTTGTCCTAGCATCTTCTGGGCACTCTGTTTTTCAGAGGCAGGGTGTGTGCAGTGAAGTATTTTACAGATGCATACGGTCTGGGTGTGCCCATTTGGCTCTGGACCCGTAGTTAAGTGTCTATGTAACAAGGGTTAAGCAAAATTTATTGCATTCCATATGAATGTATAAGCTTGGAGCAGCTACGTGAACCTATTGGTATCTGCCCAAATGGTGATGTCTTGAGGATGAGACTTCTTAAATATCAAATAGTAAAAAGGCAGGAACAGTCCCTAACAGTAGACACTATTATCTCTGGTCATCTGAAGTTGTCTTTAGGCCTAACAAGGTCTGAACTGGTCCTGCCTGAACTATAATTCTGTGCTTGCTCCTCTGGCTGCAGACACCCCAAGGCAGGGGTTTGTAGATGGATACGGTGACACCTCCATTATTTACCAAAAATCAGTCAATAAATTCTAGGTCCCCAGCCAGAATCACTGGCAATTTTCAGAACAGAAAGAAAGGGCTCTTGGTGCCTAGATGGGGTTGACTCTGAGATGGAAGGATTATTCAGGATGCTGTTTGCAGCTGACACTCAACGAGGCATCCGACAGGGCATCCTGAGGCCAGCTTGCCAGTCCAGATGTTTTTGCTTTGCTGCCTCCTGCTAGAGAACAGGGAATGCATATCCCCTCCCCCACCCCCTACAGTTTGCACCCTGTAGGCATCTACACGGGGATGACTCTTGGAAGCCACATTCCTGGGAGGACTTGTTTGTAGGGCACTTCGCAGCACCCCCTGGAGCCAAGAAAAGATTTACATTTTGCTGTCCTTGTTCAACAGGTCCCAGTCATTTCCTCTCCTTTCGAGAAGATTCCAAATGAACATAAATCTCACCCCAGCTCTGACAGCCTCCAGTCATCTGTTTACCAAAATAAACTTTAAGCATACATTGAAAACTAATTCCTAGTGAAATATGCATCCCCATGGCATTCAAGTCTGGTATTTAATGTCTTTTTTATGGTTAATAATGTATCAAAAGCCTCCCCAGTCTGAAGCTGTCAATTACATCACATACATGATGTGCAGGGCCGATTTCAATGACTAAAAAAACTTGGAGTCCATTTTTATTTTTAAAAAAAATACTAATTTATAATTACAGTGGCCTGTTTCCTTCTTTGTGTATTTCTTTTTAATAAATCTACTGCTTGATGAGATCAATCTGCTGGAAATACCTGGAGAGGTTCTTTGCATTATACAGAGAAAGAGGCATGCTATATAAACAACTCCAAAATCCCCTCATTAAAACTGGGTTCTGTTTGAAAAGCACCCTGGTCTTTTCTTTATATTGCTTTATGAAAAAAAAAGAAAAGTCATCCAGGATTGTATAAAGGAATACAATTAAGCCTTGTCCTTCTTGGTAGATGTAGAAAAAATAGAGTTTTTGAACCAAAATATTGACATTCATTTTAATTCCAGCCTCCTAGAGTTAAAAAACATCAGGAAAGCCCCATTTGCCTTCTGTTAGTGCAAAATGAACATGACTCTAGAAGTCTTTGCTCATTTCCTATCTGTGTGGTCACTGGTGCTGAGAACAGCGTGGATGGGAGGCATGAGGGGAGTCAGAAGCATCCTTCCTGCGTCATCTAGAGCCTCCTCTCACCCTTCAGGTGTAAGAGCCCCAGATTCTATCCCTGCCACGTGTAATGACCACGTTTATGAGCAGAAGTGATTTCTTTGCCACCATGGACCATTTCCAATGGTCTAAGGATGATGTGACTGTGGGAGCAGCCAGCTTCTAAGTGCTTAGAGGTTGGGCAGTGTCTGCTTACCTTGATTTGTGGCTCTGAGGACCAAGTGAGTTAATTAGATAATGTATGTAATTTGCTCAGGATGGCCATGCACCTGGGAGATGCTCAGGAAATGGCAACAGTCAGGATTTGGAGGGGCTGAGAGCAAGCAACTAGAGCATGGCTGTGGGCTCAGATACTCTGGGCTAGGTGGGACATTCCTAAATTCTGGAACTTAATTTCCTTGTGGGTAAAAGGAGGGTAATAGTCGCTGAGACAGTAGATCTTAAATATTCTCACCACAAAAAAGAAATGGTAAGTATGTGACATGATGGAGCTGTTAGCTAAGACTACAGTGGTAATCATTTTACAACATGTAAAGGTATCAAATCAACACATCCTACACCTTAAACTTACACAACCTTATATGTCAATCGTATCTCAATAAAGTTGGAAAAAAATGGTAATAATAGTACCTATCTTACTCTCTTACATAGGTATTATGATGTGGACAATGAACTAATATGTATTAAGTGTAAAATACTTAACAACACCAACAGCAATACCTATAGTCAGCCCTATGATTTGCAGTCACTTAGGTTATGTGATTTAATAGTCACTTTGTGGCCCCTTCTACTTATGGTTAGTGAATGGTGGACGATTCAGACCTACAGCACGAAGTTGAGCCAAGACTTATCCTAGGACATCCTCCCCTGCACATGTGATAAACACCTGGTTTAGGAAGCAAGGAAAGGACGGCTACTTTTGTGACTTGCAGATCTTACGTTTTGATGGTTAGTTCCACAAAACTGTTACAAAACACAGATATAGGTTGAATTCATGCCTTCTTTTGTGCCTGGTAGAGGACCCTCTGTCCAGATACTAAAGGCTGGCTTTGTCCAAGGCAAGCTGACTGGGGGGGGGGGGGGGGGGGGGGGGGGGACGGGTAGGAGGGATAGGGTCTTCCCTCAGATGGTGTTAGCTTTTCCCCAGCCCTTGACACCCTTGACGCTGACTCCTTGGCTGCTCCTCCCAGGGATAGAGCACTTCTGAGACTGAACCCCGAAAGCTCCCCTGGCACAGGGAGCAGTTTTAGTTTTTTCCTTTGTGCTCTTCTAAGATCTCCATCGTGGGGTTCCCAGTGGGACTCCTATTCCCTTAAAACTCCTTATAGGAGTTCTCCTTCCACCTTTGCCTGGAAAATAACATACTCATATCCAAAGCCGAAGCAACAGGGAGTCCTCATGCCACCCAGGCCCAGACATTTTGGGCAGTCTGTTCTTCTGGCTTATTCACCCTTCATCTCTTCCTCACTCTCTACTGTAACTCTGGTTTCTGCCCTACACCCCCCCGCACCCCCCTACCCAGGGGCTGACAGGCCTCACAATCTGGAGATAAATGCTGCGGGCCCTCCCTTTCACAGGCGGTTTAAGAAGTTACCATTTGGATGTGTTCACCAATGGCTTCTTTTCAGCTCCCCAGCACCCCCGCCCACCCAGTTCAGATCCTTTCTTGGTTTCCCTATTGTCCGGCTCCACGGTGCTTTTTAAAGTGTCAAAGCAAATTTGTGTTTCCAGTAAGAAAGCACCTTTTGCTTTTTGCTTTTTTTAATTGCATGTGACCCTTGTGATTCTAATTCCCATGGAAAACTTAACTGTATCGCTAAGAAAAGGCACACACACACGCACACGCACACGCATGCAGCCCGCAGATGCTCCTGCACCCTCGCACACCCTTGCAGAGACCCACAGTTGCATACCGCAAAGCTGGCTAATGTTGACGCATCCGGGTTGGAAATGACAGGATATTGTGGAGGGCCAGTCACTTAATGAACCCCTGCGGGACCAGTCTTGGTTACTAACAATTTCTCTCCAATTCATCAGGCAGGGGAATCACAGCCCTCAGTGTTTCACTCCATCACGTCCCCCCACTGCCCCCTTCTTTCTGCTCTACACAAACAAACCAATTACAGCAACGGATATAAATTTGACCCCTTTTCTGAAAATGCTCCCTCAACCCTTTTTATGCCCTTCCTTACTCAGCTCCAATCAGCCTGCCCCCCCAAGTGCACTGTAGGCACACACATGCACACTCATGCACACACATACACACCCATGTGCGTGCATAGGCGTACTCAGGTGTACTCTTTGTCCCACAGCTTTCACGTACTTCCTGTTCTTTGGTCCAGCATGGGTTTAGCAGTCTTTTAGCCCCTTAATCTACTATCCCATGGAATATACATTTAGAATCGCTTTTCTTTAATTTTTTCGCTTTCTTTTTATACAGCGGACAGCCCCAAACCTTCCTCTCCCTCCATCATACCTTAGGGTAACTTCCTCATTTACTCTTGGACAGTGCCTTGTGTAACTCATATTGGTATGAATTCTGCCCTCCATCGTAGTTATCAATTGATTACTTAGCTTAGAGGCTTTGTGTAAAGACCGCTTCCTGCTCAAATACAACTAGTATTAAAACGTCTGATTTACAAAGTCTTATACGAGGTGAGAAGTTGCATAGTTGGGATTTGAGCCATTGTTAGTAAGATAGCAAGACAGTTCATTCCCTCTACAGCCGTCCCTAGGCCACTCCTGGTTGGTGAACCATTTGTTAGAGGTCCTCAACAAATTTAACGCAGAAATTTAGAGTAAGAATTTAGAAACTTTTATAGTAATCTGCCATTGCTGCAACATCCAAGCAACGTTTTATGGTCCTAGTAATTCATTTTTTATATAGTTTACAAAGGGTTAGTCCAGGAAGGATCGGAAGTGAACAACGGTGACAGAAGGGTGTTCTTCCGGACAAAATTTTGAGAAGCAGGTTCTTGATCATTGTGAAGGTGTTCAGGTTTATATAAAGTAACAAGCGGTCCCTTTGAAAGATTAGAAAGATTGGTAATTTGGGCACAATTACATGTTTGCTTACAGAGCTTTAACTGAGTGGACGGTGTGGTCAAGAAAGGGCAGATAGAGTTAAAGCTCAGATGCTTCTAAATAGAGATGGCAAAGAAACGAAGAAAACTTAGCCTGGACTTAATGTAGGTATGTGGGAAATGATCACATTTTGTGGTGATTCTGTTTTGAAATAACTTCTGGGAAACAAATCTATCACGCTTGGATCCTAGAATGGTGAGCCCATATCTGTATTCTAGAGGGTGACTCTTTTATAATGCTGGAATCAGGTCATCTTACTAACTTGTCTATTAAAAGCTTGATGCATTTGTTTTTTCAGAGGCGGATATTGTTAGTCCTTTGGCATCTGCAAATCTCCATGGACTCAAAACCTTGTTATTACAGGGTTCTCTATACCTAAGCCTCCACAGAGATGTACAAACATTTCAAAGAGAGACTTTTGTTCCCTCTGGCATGAGGAGCAATTACCCGATTATCTAAGTAGAATGATAGGTGTCTATGACAGATTGCAGGCTGGAGACATTTTAGAAATAATAATAACTTGCATTTTTAGTATACTTTCCCATTTATAAAGCAAGTCCACCTCTGTTAATTCCCCTGATGCTCAGAGCTGGCCAGCAAGGGAAATCAGGCAGAGTTTATTACCTCCATTTTAAGGTGGGCATCTGTTACCTAGAGCTCATCCGCTCCACTGTCTCTCTATGTCTATCCAGATGCTGCCCAAGGCCCGAGGAGATGCCAAGGAAATGTAAAGAACCTCTCCTTGCCATCATTTTTATATTGTATAACTCAAGGAGAGCCAGGGGGACGCTGGGAGATTCCAACCATCCTCTGGGCTTTGGGGTGTTTGTTTTTTTAAACCAAATACCTGTGAGTGTTATTGGCTGGATTGTGACACTGGAGGCAGCCGGGGAAAAGGAACACCAGGCATTAAAAATGACAAAGCACTTTCATTTGTGAGAGCCATCCAAGGAAGGTGGAAACAAACATATTTTCTGAGGGAAAGCAATTTCACAAGCCCTGCCTGTGTACAGATGAGCAGGACAGTGAAGAGGCGCAGGATGGCCCTCCGACATTCCTGGGGAAACGTGGATGATTGATGTTTTCTCATTATGTGGGCTGGGAGGGAGTTTTATGCAAAATTCAAAGAAGGAGAGAAACCCCAGCTCCTGCCCTTCTTCCTTTCATGAGGGCCTCCCTTGAACTGGGGACGGCCACATGTGGCCAGAGAGCAGCCCCAGAATTACGCAGAGGTGATGAGATCGTTTCTGAGGGTAGTTAGATGAGCCACACATAGCCAGGCCTGGTTGCTGGAGAGGATAATGTTTCCTCTGGGGAAGAAGGCAGGGTAATAAATGGCTTTTGCTGCAATTAAACGCAAGAGCAAAAGGTGTGCCTCCAACTCCGTGGTGCCATCTCTTTTTTTTAAGAACAAGAGCAGCAAAAATGACCACGAGGCGCCGAGTGGGAAGGACCATTCCCCTAACCTGGATACAGGCGGCTGTTTTTTCTCTTGGTAACTCTCTTCCCTGCAGCTCCTTGTGGGTTTCACAGATCCGACGTTCCGTAGAGCTCAGAGTCCCATTCCATCTTGCATTTGCTAAAATGCATTCAGAATCACATTATTATAGATTATGCAAGATTGGAACATGGTCGAGATGAAAAAGTAGCCCTTGATGCTTCTGAGAGAAGGAAGTCAGACTGACCCCTTGGAGACCAAGCTGCTGACTCTTTGTTTTTCCACAGATCTACTTGCCTGAGGGAACAGTTCAGCTATTTCTTCCTTTTAATTCCTGTCTTGTGGGAGATGTGAAAACACGAAGCAAGGAGAGACTATCCCTGCAAACTCGCGTCACATACCAGCAGCTCTACACATAAGCAAGCATGTGCCCACGCACACACATGCACACACACACGCGCGCACACACACACACATGCCATCGAGTCAAGGTTTTAGAACTTTACTTAGACGGGGCGGCTTGCTTATGGGAAAAAGGGCCCCAGAATTGGAGTTCAGGAAGGCAGGGACTCACCTCTACTCTGATTAGCTGTGTGGCCTCAGAAATCATTTAACCTCTCTGGGCCTTTGTTTCCTCATTTGAAAAAAAAATGAGACTTTGGATTTGATGACTTTTGTGATTCCTTACAGACTCAACGTCCTCTGATTTAGTGAATCCATTTCCAACTGAAAACCTCATTCCGGAAGGCTCATGAGGGGTGTGTGTGTGTGTGTGTGTGTGTGTGTGTAGGCATCCCAGCTGTGCGCAGCAGATAATACAAGGATGGCATTTTGTTCCCTCCCAAGCTCAACCTCCATGGATGTGCTCTCTGCAGTCTACCCCTCCCCCTGCCTTTTGTGCACTCTTGATGGCCCCGTTCTATCGAGACAGCTACATCTTCTGAAAATCATAATTAGAGTGAGGCTGGCATGACACATCTCTCAAGCTCCGAACACCAGTGCAAACCAGCACTCGATTCCTGTTGGAGGCAGTCGAGGTAAGCACGGCCCACTCGAGCGTGCAGGGAGATTGGCTGTAAGCTTCAGTGCACCGTAGCATGTCAATACTCCCGAATAAACTAATCAACCCATTTGCACCTTCATGAAAACGCATCTTGGAGTCAATGAAATAGATGTGGTAGTGCCAATACCAGCATTGAGTAGAGGAAAAAGAAGGAAAAGGGTTACAAAGAACAAACTCGCTGCTTTTCCAAAAGGAAGGGAGGTGTCATGTGTCCAGCAACTTGGGGCAAGGTTAGAGAGCTGCCCCAGGCATCTGAGTTCCCCCTGCTTTCCCCAGGGCCAGGGGTCCACCTTGATGTTTCCTCCAGTGCTCCAGAGGGAAGAAATTTCTCAAGTCCCCAGTTCTTTTGCAGCTACCTTTGAGTAGAAACAATACTGTCTTACCTTTCTGAGGACTCATTCTACACAAAGCTGGATACTCAGATTCCAAGCCTTCTCTTTGACTTTTTCCCCAGGGCTGATAAACTGGCTCTCAAATTTAAAAAAAAGCCTCAGTTTGGAGCATTTGCTGATTTCTGTAGCATAAATGCTCCCACTGTGACTCCCCCAATAATGGCTATAGTTAACAACTGGCCTGCACAGTTCCTGAAAATTTAACCACCAGCTCTCATGAGCCACAGGCCAGCCCCAACATCCTCCTGAAAGGGATTCCCATGATGCTAATTAGAGTTACCAAAGGTGGAACGGTCTTCTTCCTTCCACTAGAAATCTGATGGGTTGTTTATCCCAGGGATTAGTAGAGAAATGCTAAATGTGTGCTCAGCCAATTCTGCTTTTCCCTGGACTCCTTCTCTTCTCTCTACATTTCCATTCCCTAAAAGGACAAATCTAGGCCCATGACTTTATTTTTTTAAATTTACTTCTTAGATGGGGGAGGGGCAGAGGGAGAGGGAGAGAGAGAATCTTAAGCAGGCTCCATGCCCAGTGCAAGCCCAACACAGGGCTCAATCCCAGGGCCCTGAGATCATGACCTGAGCCAAAAACAAGAGTCAGACACTTAACTGACTGAGACACCCAGGCACCCCTAGGCCCATGACTTTAAATTCCGTTTATTTACGGAAGACTCCCTAAATTATCTCTCCTGAATCCAGACTCTTCAATTCACTCTATAATAGGCATCTCAAACTTAGCCCTTTACAATAAGTCTCTCGATGTTCTCCCCCCAAAATCTTCTCTGCCAATCTTGCCTAATTCAGTCAATGGCACCACTGCTTGCCTGCTCAAGGTAAGCACTCTCCTTCATCCTCCGCATCCCATCTGTCAGCCAGACCTGTTGATTTTATCTTCAAAACACATCCTGAGTCCAGCCCTTTCTCCCATCCCCACTCCTGGTCCACGCCATCAATGCTCACTGAACCACTGTACTAAGATCTCCACTGTTCTTCTTCATTCTATTCTTGACCCCTGCACTCTGACCATAGCCAGAGTCATCAATCTTCAAACAAATGGTACCTTTTTTGCTCTCTTTCCCTCTGTCAACACATACTCACACACCTATACCCAGCGTAAAACTCGAGGGGCTTTGTCTCACATTTAGAGTTGCCTCCAGACTCCTTATTCTTACTCTCCATCCTCACCCAGTACTGTTACCCTAATGCCTACACCCCAGCCACATTATTCTCCTCTTCCATTCCTCACACAGGTTATTTTCTACCTTTGCATTCAGTTTTCCATCTTCCTGAGTTCCCAGGTCTTTGCATGGTGGGCTATCCTTACTATGCATCCTTACCATGTCTCATTGTAAATGCCACTTCCTCAGAGAGACCTTCCCTGACTACCTTCATTATGTGGTATCTGTTTAGAATGTAAGTTCCGTGAGGGCATAGAGCGGTATAGGGCATCCGTAACAAAGGCTCTATGGCAAAGAGGCTGGATGACAGAGCAGCCAAAGAACAACGAATTGAATTTTGTGCTCACAAGAGAGCTGTTCACGTTCCTCCCTTCATGCGGTTCTGCTGTCTTCCGGGGATCGCTGCCATCTGCAGGATCAAAGCTGGGCCCCCACAGGTGCCACCCAGTGGGAAAGGGATCAAGTAGGAGGCAGCACACCCAGCGTCTTAAGGTCTAGGCACAGACATGGCTCACACTTCCTCCACCCCCCTGCCATGAGCAGGACTCCTCCACATGGCCACCCCTAACTACGTGTGAGGCTGGGAAACGTAGCTTGTCCATGTGCCTGGGAGGATATCTGGGCACTTAAACTGCATCGAATGAATGAACAACAACAACAAAGAATCTTCTGGTCCAGCAGGTACACATTTCAGTGTTCCCTGGTTAGGAAGCTATCAGTGCTGCAAAAGGAGGTTAGGAAGGTCAAATACGGCTCTCTCCAGCGTGATCCTGCATGTCACACTTACACCACGGAAGGCACTCATAAATAAACCACCTGTCAGTCGTCACGGGATGGACACATTTTCCATCCTCTCCTCCCCATGAGCCTCTTCCCATCCTAGAAACTGGACGGAAAGGGACAAACATGACACGGGAGGCCGACAGAGAATACTGTGTCTTTCCATTTTCGAACTCCCTACCTTCTGAAACCCCTCAGCCACTTCTCCCCAACTTCAACAGAATACTGCATCCCTCTAAGGCCCTGTCCTATTTATTTCAGGTAGGGTGATGATTATAAAAGAATGAAGGAGAAAAACAGGAATCTTAGAGTAAGCCGTTGTTTTCCTCTAAACCTTGTCAAAAGCTTACCTCTACTGAACACGTACACGTGAGCACATTTAACTGAGTCCGGGAGACAGCTGGAATGTATAGGAACAAATCTGAAGATGCCTTATATGTCTGCACTTAAGGTGGGAAACTGGGGCTTGTTAGTGGGATGTCAGTAGTCAGTTTTGCACATCAGGACCCCTATCCTGCAGTGAAGTCCAGTCTATAGGCCTTTTCAAAGGATTAATCACATAATCACTTATGAAAGAAAAACAATTGGTATCCTTAAATAGCAGTATAGGAGCTTTAATAACTCAGAAAAATAATCCATTTGGTGATAGTTATAAGACCATTAACAGCGACTACGTACTAGGTACTGGGAATAAGGCAGTGAGCAATTCAGAATTTCTTAAATAAAAACTCGTATAGCACAATGTAGGGTTTCTCAGCCTCGATCCTGTTTGCACTGGGGGCCAGAGGGCTCTTTGCTGTGGGGCTGTCCTCTGCATTGTAGGAGGTTTTGCTGTATCCTTGGCCCCTACCCACTAGATGCTGGTAGGACCACCATCCCCAGGTGTGACAAGTAAAAATGTCCCCAGACAATACCAATTCCCCCTAGACAATACCAATTACCTCATTGAGAACCACTGCTCTTGTGAGGAAGTGCATGGTCTTTGGGATCAGATCTGGGTTCAAGTCCTAGCTCCACCCACTTAGTTTCAAAACCCTAGGGAAATTTCTTTTTCTGGGCCTTGGTTTCCTGATCTATCAAGTGGTTTTGTAAGAGAATGGCATGAGATAATGAATATAAGATGGCTGAGGTCAGTGTTTGGCACATAGAAGTAGGCTTCTGGAAATGTTTTTTAAAGGGTATGATGCAGGGGCACCTGGGTGGCTCAGTCGTTAAGTGTCTGCCTTCGGCTCAGGTCATGATCCCAGGGTCCTGGGATTGAGCCCCACATCAGGCTCCCTGCTCGGCGGGAAGCCTGCCTCTCCCTCTCCCACTCCCCCGCTTGTGTTGCCTCTCTCTCTCTCTCTCTCTCTCTCTCTAATAAATAAATAAAATATTTTTTTAAAAAGGGTATGATGCAGTTTCATTTGCTCTGGGACCATGTAAAAGTTTCAGTTAGTATAAAATCTAAACAGTTATTTATTTATCATACCAGTTTCGAGGATTTCAATAGGTTTTGTGTACCTTTGTAAGCAGATCTGTTTGTGTCTCTACTTAGAGTTATTTGAAATACTAAATAGGACTTCAGTAGAGTTGGTGGCATAGAGATGGAAATGGCTAAAGAATTCTTGTTCTTAATTAACATTTCAGTATTTTCTAGCACTTTCCTTTGTAACAGCTCTTTGGCCCACTGGATATTGTGGTGACTCTCATTAGAATATGTTTTTCTGGGGCGTCTGGGTGGCTCAGTTGGTTAAGCGACTGCCTTCGGCTCAGGTCATGATCCTGGAGTCCTGGGATCGAGTCCCACATCGGGCTCCCAGCTCAGCGGCGAGCCTGCTTCTCCCTCTGACCTTCTCCCCTCTCATGCTGTTTCTCTCTCGCTCTCTAATACATAAATAAATAAAATCTTTAAAAAAAAAAAAGAATATGTTTTTCTCCAGGTATCATTGTCCTCTTTCCAGAAATCAAGTCCCCACTTTCTTTAGTTTCTTTAGTTTATTCATTGTGCTGGAAAGTAGCACAAAGTGTCAGAGGGAAGATTCTCATGAGAAGGCAAGTGTCCTGCCAGTAGAAACTGGAGTTTATCCTCCAATGACTTTTAAAGTTGTGAATGGCTCCAATTACATTAGGTATGTATTCATTTCTGCTTCAAATTCAAGATTGTGACTTTGGTAACAAAGGAATTGGCATGTGAACAGCTGGCCAGATTAGTAGCACTGAATGTCAAGTTTGTGTGGAGGAAGGGAGAGGGCCAGTATCTGGATGGTGAAATATTGCAACAACTGTGGGATGACCATTAGGGCCAATCATCAGACTGTGGGGATGGTCAAGTACATGTTGACAAGCGACATGCTGATTTCATCAAGGAAATAGGTTAAGCTTAAATTGGGATAGGAGGGAAAAAATATGATGCAAATGACATTTTAAGAAATTATATAAGGTAGAAGATTATGAAAAGATCTTAAAAAGATAATAGAAGTTTTCTGATACTTTAAAGAAAAAAATACAAGAATGATCATCAGAAATAATCTTTATGCCCCAGTTTTCCATATCCCAGCCATACTTTATGTAACTAAGAAACAAAGCAAACTTGAAAGTTTAATGCAGGTATGAAAATGCTCTGTGAGATCTAAAAATTAAACAGTAAGGCCTGGAATCCTTGAACCAGTGGGTTGAAATGTAGTGGAGAATGTGTACCTATGGGTAAACAGAGAAAGAAATGGAAGGAATAACCTTATGGGAAGTGATATCCTTATGGGAAAGAAATGGAAGTGATGTCTTATCATTCTACTCCAGACCACCCAGCTAGATCTCTTGGCTCATGTTTTGTTATCCATGACTCTGAACTTCACATGTACAAAATGTACCCTTCCACATATGCTGCATATCTCCTTCTGTTAAAAATAAACTTCCTGATGCACCTGGCTTTCTCAGTTGCTGGAGCATGCAACTCTTGATCTTGGGGTTGTGAACTGGAGCACCAATTTGGGTGTAGAGATTCCTTAAAAATATTTATTTATTTATTTGAGACAGAGAGAATGAGAGAGAGAGAGCACATGAGAGGCGGGGAGTCTGCTTCATCCTCTGACCCTATCCCCTCTCATGTGTTCTCTCTCTCTCATTCTCTCTCTCTCAAATAAATAAATAAAATCTTTAAAATAAATAAATAAATAAATCTTTAAGAAAAAAATACACGTCATGAAACATTCTTGACCTCCCTTGTTCAGCATTTCATCTGTGAGAACGTTAAGACAAAAGAGTAACTGCCAATTCTGGACTTAATTCTAATAAATCTAGAGGAACTGGTGATGAAATCAATTGGTGGAATACATTTCAATATGAATTTTAATTTTTTAAATTTAATCTTAATTTTATCAGTTATTCATACACAGTTTTTAGATATACACACTTCCCCGAAAGTCACCCACCCAGTGCCTACTGTCCAGAGATAAACTCTTTCATTCTTTTAACTGAGACTCTTAGGAATTTATCTCTACTTCTCTAAATACCATTTTTTAAATTCCTATTTCTTAATTTTTACTTCTAGGCTTTATCTATTTACTTCCCACTATGGAAAATGAGACCCAGCCCTCCTTTAAATACCCCCCCTCAAGAAACCGCATAAAATTCCCATCCTCCCAATATGGTGATATTATAATTTTCATTAGATCAATATTCAGCCTAGCTGAGCCATGTAGTATACTATAATTACTCAGTTTTTCCCTACCTAACTCTGTTTTCAAAGGTTCTATTTTTGCTTTTCTTAGGTTTCTAGGTAGTAATCCTGGACACATCTATAAACTCTCCCCCATTTGTGTACATCTCCTCTCTCAATATATTCAAATATATTGGGTGTTCTGATAAAAGTCCTCCCAGAGTTTTCTGATTGCTCCCATCAAGACTGGTGGTCCGTAAGTCTGAGGGCCAGTTGTTGCCTCAGGATATCCCTTCCCATCACCCCGGGGACTTTTTCCTCCTCTGTGGTATGTTGGAGTCTGTTTCCTGCACCCCATTTCGTTTAATCCCCAGCCAGGAGTAGCTACTGTTATTAGTTCTATTTTGCAGATGAGTAAGCAAGGCATGGGGAACTTCAGTAAAAGTTTCCCAAAGGCATATGGTTTGGGCACACACGGGACAGCCAGGCCTCAAATCCAGAATTCATCTGACACCAAACCTGTGCCCTTAATTGCTCACTCAACAGTCACAGCAAACGTCTGGCAGTCTTGAGGTGGCCAGGTGGTGGAAGCTGGGGGCACTCACAGGTGGCTAACGGCCTTGTGTGGGCTGTGCTTCCCATGTTCAGGGCATTCTGTTGCAACATTCCTGTTTCAAAGCACTTTCACAGCCCCTGACTCACTGTCCCTAACGGCAGCTTCTTATTTCTGGGATTAGTGGGTAAAAAAAATAGCTTCTGGGCATGTGACACTATTCTCAGGCCTTTAATGTCAGAAATAATGATCGTGTTAAATTGGAGCTCATTACCACAGAATGAGACCTCATTGAGCCCTCTTTTTGGGGGGTTGTTTAATGATTTTTTTTCCTGCCCCCCCCCCCTTTTTTTTGCCTCCTCCTCAGTAGCTCTGACATGGTGCACCAGGGGGGATGTGGGTGTTTGGAGTGGCAAATTTTTAAATAATAAAGAAGATCTCCTTTCATCGATGTAAGGAAAAGGGTCCATCCTCCATTGTTCTCACCAAACGCTGGCTGTTCTTTGTTACGGTCTCAGGGAAATTTCCTGAGCCCCTTAAGCCACTAACACCAGTTGTATCCCCAGCAGCCACAACACGTGCTTAAAGCATTATATTCAGCACAGCCTTTCCCGTAATGAATCTGACAATCCCGTTTTATGATTTGTTGAGTGGTTAATTCAAAATACAGCATTCTGTAGAACCAGCTTTCTGGAGGCCTCTAGCCACTGGCACAGAGACATGGTATGACGATTCTCAGAGGGCACCACAGGGCCTGGTTAGGCCACGGTGTCACCCTGTGCCTGGGATTCTAGAAAGAGAGCGGCCATCTCTGCTTTCTGCCCTCTGAAACCTCCTCTGCTGACCTATCAGAACTGTGCTGACAGAAGTAAATGCCCTGCTTGAGGAGAGACCCAAAGTCCTCACAACCTTCTAAGTGTAAAAAGGACAGTGGCATCCAGGAGCAGTGACAGAGGGGTCAGGGAGCTTACTCCACATCACACAAGGAACAAGACAGGGACTGGGGCATTTAATCTGGGGAAGCAAAATACAAATGTAAGGCTTGTCAATTGTCTCCAAGTCTTGATGTGTTCTCTTATAAAGGGGATTGTCCCCCTTTCCCTGACTAGCCCCAAAGGGCAGAATGGAAACCAATAGGTAGAAATTACAGGAAATTAGATTTTCACCTTAGATTTAAAAAGAAAAGAGCTTTCCAATGGCTTTTGGGAAACATTGCAGGATTCCCTGTGAGCAGTTGTGTGTTCCCATTGATTGGAAATGTCCATTGGGACATTTTATTTATTTATTTTTTTGATTTTTAGTAAATTTATTGAGTTATGTCGCCATCACCATATTCCCGTTTTAGAACATTTTCCCGACCCCAGTAAGATGGCTCAGGTATAGCTGATCCCCCTTCCCACCTGCTGCCCTCAGCACAGCCCATCGGTGCCTGCAGGTCTGGCTGGGCTTCCTTGGCACCCGGCTTCTCACCCGGGTTTGGTCGCTGTCTGGGCTACCCCTGCTCTGCGCATCCACAGCAACCGCCCACCCTTCAGCCGCCTGACGCGGTCCCCGACTCCCAAGTGCAATCACCTCCAACGATGCGACATCCATAGATCTTCCAGAGGGGAATCACACACCAGGCTTTAGGTAGGACTAAGAGTCTAAAATACATCTTGTAATTATCAGGTTCTATGAATCTAAGAGGTGGAGGTTCATGCACTACTTTTAAATGAGAGAAAGACCTTTTGGCAATTAAAGAAAGAAAAAGATTTTCCAGATCTAAGTGCTACTTTAGAGTAAATGTCAGTAGTAAATTTTTTCTTAAAGGGCCAGAGAGTAAATATTTTAGACTTCGTGGACCATATAATCTCTGTCATGACTGCTCAACCCTGTTATAGTGCAAAAGACAAGTAGACAGCACACAAATAAGTGTGTCTGAGTTCCAGTAAAACTTTATTGACAACAGGCAATTTTGTCCCCCCGCCGCTTTAGAGGATACGGAGAAACCCAAAGAAGAAAGAGGCTTTGCTAACGCCACGAGTGTGCTTGTGAGTGTCACACTCATGTGCAGTACACATACGTGCATCTTTGTGTGGGGGACTGCATATTTGTGTCAGTGTGGCTTCAGGAATAACGAGTAGAGAGCGACAGAACACACTTCTGCACACAGAGAGAGAAAGCGTCTAAGGTGCGCTGGTCATGGTCTGCGCGGACCAGTTCTCTGTCACAGTGATGTAAAGGCTCCAGCCCCAGGGTTACCCCAAGGGGAGTTGTACACAGTGTCTGAAATTCCTACTGCTTCACTCTCTTTGTTTTTGGCATCTGCCTTGTGAAAGAAAAGGCCTAACTAAATGTAACTGTCCTGAAGGAGGGAAAAACAGGGTTGCCCAGATTGGCTGGTTGTCACATGGGCCTTCAAAGAGGGAATTCAGGCCAGATTGTGGTGCCTCGCACAGATAGCACAGCAAGGGAGACCACAACTCCTGGAAGCCAGGTCGCCAGGAAGCGAGGAGAGAGGGGAGAGGAGGAGGAGGAGGGCAGAGATCTGCACTGCCTGCTTGGCAGGTGTGCTTAGGGATTATCTTGCCTCTGTGCCTCCAACCACCTGTCCTTTCATCTGGGACAGTCTTGGGGTCATTTTAAATAAGATATTTCTAAGCAGTTAATGAGCATTTGCAGAGACATTTTTGGGTCCTTGATCTGGCATGATTATAGTTGGAGGTGGTTAAAATACTGCAAATGCCAAGCGTCTCGTAGTCAACATACTTTCCTGGAGGGTCGCTTCTCCCAAATCTCCACCCTTGACTGTTCTCTGACCACTTTCCTTGTCGACTGCCCCTTCTTTCTACATGCACCCCTTTTCTGCACCTGAATCTCACAAGCCTCCCAGCCCAGGTAGTACCGCCCGCCCCCCACGGGACCCAGGCGTGCACATACATCTCCTCAAGCTCCGGGAAGCCCCTCCGCCGCCATTTGCTGCTGCTTTGCGTTTCCACGGTGGCCATTTTGTCACATCTGAAGAGAGGGGAAGCGCAGCCTCCCCCGTTCCTTGTGAAGTGCACCGTGTAGCACTGATTTTTTTTTTTCCAATCATCTCTAAATAGAGGTTTCTCTACCTCTCCTACCAGCTCAGCACCCGAGCGCGCAACGAGCGTGCCCTGCATTTGAAATCTAACATCTCCCTCTCTCCCTCATTCACTCGGTCTTCGGCTTGGCAGAGCGCTTAAAAATTGGTATCCCTTTAACTAGGCGAGCTATTCTTCTGCTGGGAGATGACCTTTTATACAGAAGATAGGGCTGTCATAAGTGATCTCTGATATATGGAAGTTTCCTGTGTGTTCCGCCAAGGAACGGTAGCGCACGGAAGAGCAGTGGGTGTTTGCAGCGTGTTCCTGTGCCACGTGTGTAAAGATGTATTCTATTACTTTATACGGACCTGAATAAATTAGTACCAGTTCTTGAAAATACTGCCAGCCCTCATGAGGCACATCCATTCAATTTTTTTTTAATTAAAAGAAAAAAATTGTCCAATTCAAAGGCTCTTGGGGGAAAGGATGGGAGGAAAATCATTGAAAATAGGAAAATTGTCCATGGGTTTTATAGAAATTAACTGCATTCAAAATTATGAAAATAATCGTTAAATAATTCTTCCCACAGACTTGGGAAATGAAAACAATGAATGGCATTTTATTCTCTAAGGTAATAGGTTATCCTGAAGCCTTCAACATTACCCCTCTTTTCTTATCAAGTCTAATGTCTGATTTTTCTCCCAAGCAGAATATTATTTTTTTTTTTCAAAATGTTAATCTACATTACCATGGAGTTGTGGGATTCGTGAAGCAAAATGAAATGTGAAATTTCCAAAATGGGAAATGATAAGGATTTGCTTGCCTGGCACAAATCCGCTGTGTACCACACTTAGCGTTAATGAGTCTTAACTTAAGGACCTTGTCATTTGCTCAAATAATGCACCTGACATAGGTTATTAGTATACGGAGGAAACAGGACTCACACAGTCTCTACTGTCAGATGGGATGGAAATACCAGGGATGTGCTGACCACCTGCAGTTCACTCTATTTTGTCAGTTAAGCAAGAATCCTGGGATGACTGCTCTTGGAGTGAAAGAAGTACTTCCCTTTGCCCCTGAGCCCTTTCTTCACGCTACTAGAACAATGGATTCTGAGGGTATTCTTAGTTCTTGCAAGGGAGAGCCTTTACAGACTTACTGGTTGATGCCACCTTTGACCTATGTGGTAAGAGGCTCATGGCTGTCCCACCCTCAACCAATTCTAGGATTATCCATCACAATTCAGTGATTATAACGACCTCTAAGAACTATATATTTTAAAGCCTGAGTGTTACCCAATGGCTACTCCAATCTCTGAAATCCCTCTTTTGACTTCTAGCCATAGGGCCTGTGTTTTGATTCTCAAGGTCATTACCTAAGGAGTATGCAGACCTCCTGTACCTTCATTAAGTGGCCATTTTCCAGACATAAGCCTAAGAATAGCTCTGTTGCTGTGACTGAAAGTCTAACATTAGGAGCTCCTAATGTTGGGGTAAAAAAGGAGTTGTTCCCTATGAGGAACTAAAACAATATTAATATTATGACTGTAATATGATTTTTACAATGTATAACAGTCTTATAACTAACCACTATATGCGTTCTTTCATCTCACTATGATAACCCAGCAAGGTAAATATGTTAAGAATAAGGAAATGGGGATTCAGAGAGTTTAAGCTTATCTGTATTCATACAGTAAGTGGGGGCCTGGAATTCAAATCCAGATCTATCTGATTTGAGAACTGGTGTACTTAATTCCTATGGGTTGTTTAATAAGACCCTTTCCAATCTGTTTACTAGGGGGGAGAGAGAGAGAGAGAGAGAGAGAAAGAGAGAGGGGAAAACACACATTGGTGAATTTAAGGTTGAGAAGATGCTATGAGAACCTGGGATAGTATTACCATTACCCGCTGTCGTTTTGCCTGGGGTGACCTGCCCTTTGGTATTTCTTTGCTCATTTGACTTGAGGCAGGATTCATGAGCCCTTTGGCCAGGATTTTTCTTCTGGAAACTGAGTGAATGTTGTGACATGAACTGGTGGCAGTTGGAGAGATTGGAGCTGCCAGGGTCAGTAAGCAATAGCAACTTTGGTGATGGCGAGGCAACAGGTGCCCCACCTCAGAGATGGGTAGCTATTTTTTTTTTTAAAGATTTTATTTATTTATTTGAGAGAGAGAGAATGAAAGACAGAGAGCATGAGAGGGAGGAGGGTCAGAGGGAGAAGCAGACTCCCCGCTGAGCAGGGAGCCCGATGCGGGACTCGATCCCGGGACTCCAGGATCATGACCTGAGCCGAAGGCAGTCGCTTAACGAACTGAGCCACCCAGGCGCCCCTGGGTAGCTATTTTTTACACGCTCTTGTGCCAATGTGCCAAAATGTTTTCAAACATGCAGGCGTCTTAAGAGGAGCCTCCTTTAATGGCAGAAGTGAACATGGACCTAGATGTTCAACCACAGTCTAAGTTTTATTAACTTTTCCCATCAGGACATTTTTTTTTTTTCAATTGCAAGGCACAGATACCCCGATTCCAAATGGCAGAAGCAGAAGAGGATGTATGAGCTCACATAACTGAAAAACTTAGAGTAAGTAAGTTCCATTTGGACAACTAGGTCAGAGGTAAAGTTTGATTAGGGACTGAAACCAGGTCACCAACTTTCTTCTCTCCCTCTGTCACTTGGAGCTGTCTCCTCTGTACTGGTTCCTTTTCCTGGAGGAGTCTCCTCTCAGGGTCCTGAGATGGCTCCAGCAGCCCAGACCCTACATTCTCTGGCTACAGATGTTCTGGGTGAGAGGGAACATTTTTTTCGCAGAAGTTCCCACAAAAGTCCCATGGGTCACATGATCATCCCTCCACCAATCATGGTGGCCCAGGGGAAATGCAGTATGCTGATTGGGTTAGGCCTGGATCAGATGCCGTCTCCCTGCCTGAGCCCTATGAACTGGAATGGGAGGAGAGATAGATCTCAAAATGGCTGCCGTCAGGGAGTGAATGGAGGCTGAGGGTCAGAAAGCAGAATCTGTCTAGCTTTTTGGCTGTTCCCAGACATGTGGATGAACGAAGGAGAGAGTTTCAGTCCCTTCTTTTGGTGAGTGCTCCTAGACTTGTATTCATTCATGCATCATACCTTTGTCTTGTTTGGAAAAGAATGTCCTAGAACCTTGCTGCTCAAAGAGTGGCTCACAGACTATCTGCATCAGTGTCACCTGGAAGCTTCTTAGAAAACCAGAATCCTTGACCCCTACTTCAGACCTGCTGAATCTAGACAGTGGCCTGGAGCATGGGTCAGCAAATTTTTCTATAAAGGGCCAAATGGTAAATGTTTCAGTTTCACAGGCCTTATGATCTCTGCTGTGACTACTCAAGTGTCTTGCTGATGCAGCTCAAAAGTGACCCATAGAAGACATATAAATGAATCGTTGTGGCTATGTTCCAATAAATCTTTATTAAAAAAAAAAAAAAACAAACAGACTGTAGGACAGATTTGGCCCTCAGGCTGTAGTTTGCCAATCTCCAGCCTAGGGGATTAGATATCATGGCAGGAATTAAAGTCACCGGGTCTTACCTCTGCTTTGGATTTTTACATATCCAGATGGATTATGAGAACATGAGTAAAATAATCTGCTCATTCACTTGTTTCTTCAGAGTGTATTGAACATCCACTTTTGGGTAGATATTTTGGCAATATAAAAATGACTGAAGGGATCCAGAATTTCCTGAGTGCCTACAATATGGTAGTACTCTCCAGAATGCACACACCCTTCTCAGTAGGCAGAAATGTGTGCATGTGCACAGTGCAAGGCACTGCTGTTAAAGACCAGCATGTTTGGCCAGCGGGGCCCTTTGTGCCTGTCTCCCTGGGGAACCAGACACAGGCTCAGTTATGGAGAATAGAACATCTGCAGCTTGCCCAGATGCAGCTGTGAGATGCAGATTTGCAGAGAGCTAACAGTGTCCACCCCCACCTGCCAGTACCTTCAGATCCACTTTCCTTTGCCTGCTCCACAAGGGATTGCACACAACAGAGAAACCTCCACAAAGATAAGCTGCATAGAGCTCTATGGCAGGCTGCAGGGTCCCTCTGTGGAGATGCTATTCTCTTCCCTTTGCAGCAAATGTCAGCTCTGCTGCCTCTCCCCAGCAGCTCACGTCTGTGTGTGTTCTTTCATTTTTCTCTAGAGATCCCTCCTGTCCAGGATGGTTTTTATTTTACATTTGAAAAAGCAGAGTCTCTGCACAGAGCCTGAGTTACCAGCTCTAGGCCCAACGCTGCTGTGCGGCCTCAGATTTTTGCCTCGGGCTCCCTACCCCTTGCCCAGGGAGGGGGAGAAGTCCTTTGTGGTGTCACTCTAGCTGCTGGTCCTGCTGCGAGGTGTGTAGAACCCACTTCCTAGTGGAGGAGAAGCAAGTTGTTACTTCACTCTGACCACTTACCTGGAGAAAACTCTTGGATTCACACATGGAAAAAAATGTCTCACAACCAGGTGGCTTCTTCCCATGCCTGGCCTCATTAGGGCAAGAATTCACTAATTCCTCAAGAGTGCAATGAGTCTTCTTTCTTCCCGACCACCTCCCCATAACCAGAGCCAAGAAGGACAATCAGACTGAACCACGTGGACCAGTAAAGCAGGATTAGCTCAGGACTCATCCTGGCCAGAGCAAGCTCTTGGATTCAGACAACCAGTGGCCCACATTTGCTTACATGGAAAAACTTAAGGAGAGTCATATCATATTCCGAACCTTGTGTTCCCTCAAAGAAAGGATCAAGGAGTCAGCCCAGGAACCCTTGGCCAAGAAGCCATAGGGAGCATGGCATAGATGTTTTCATCAAAACCAGCCCATGTTTATTGAACATCTATTAAGCCCTCTCTGGGGAGTCTGCAAAAACATCCTGGCTGGCCTCCCTGGTTCTATGATTGCCCCTTGCCCCCAACAATCCATTCTCCACACAGCAGCCTGAGTGGTCTTTTTAAAACATAAATCATTATCGCTCCCCTGCTCAAAACCTCCAAAGGCTTCCAATTGCACTTAAACTAAAATCCATACCCTTTGCTCGTTTCTCTGTTGGGCTGTTGGTCTTTTTTTCTTGCCAATTGGTAACAGCTCTTTGAAGATTAGAAACATCAGTCATCTGTGGTGCAAACATTTTTCTCAAATCTATTCTTTTGTCTTTAGACTATTTATGGCATCTCTTGTCATATAAAGTTTTACATTTTTATGTAGTCAAGTGTATCCAACTTTTCTTTTATGGCTTCTGGTTTCTTGACTTGATTAAGATGGATGCCCTTTTTGACATGATTGTACATCTAGACCATCTGGATTTTTCTTCTAAAAGGTCTTTGTGGTTTATATTTTCCATTCAGGTCTTACTCCTTTGGAATTTATATTTGTATTTGGTCAGAGATGAGGAGAGCTGAGGGGAGGATGCTGATTTTATCTTCTTCTAGAGCAGAGATAGATAAACTATGGTCCACAGGCCAGTGCTTATGTTTGTAAATAAAGTTTTATTGTAACACAGCCATGGCCACCCATTTACATATTGTCTTTGCTGTTCTTACACTATAATGGCAGCGCTGTGCAGTTGCATCAAAGACCATAAGGCCCACAAAACCTAAAATATTTATTGTCTCTTTACAGAAAAAGCTTGACTACTACTGTTCTAGATGGTTAGCCATTTGTACCAGTACAATTTGTTAAATAAAACCACCTCTGTCCTATGAAATGAAATTATCTTTGTCATATATGAAATTCTAATGCATCCTAGGATCTTTTCCTGGATTTTCCATTCTGTTCCACTGAACTCTCTGTCTGCCAGTACCACTTAGATTTGTTTACTGTGGCATTGTATCTGGCAAGGCATATCCTTCATTACAATTATTTTTCATGGTTTTTTTTTTTTTTTTTACTGTTCTCATGTGATTACCCTTTCATTAGAATTTAAGGTATTTTTTATCCATTTCCAAAAAAATAGAGAAAACTTTGTTAGAATTTTAATTAGAATTGCATTAAATACACACACACACACACACACATACATATATACATACATGGAAGAACTGATAGTTTCCTATTTGTGAAAATACTTTTCTATCTTCTCAGTTCTTGTTTGGGGTCTTTTAATAAAATTTTACAGTTTTATTCATATAGATCTGTTTTAGTCAAGGTCTGGTCATAAGCAGAAACCACACCAGCAATTTGAACATGGAAAATGTATGTAAAGACTTACTAACTAGTGAAAGGTGATTGACTTCTAAAAGAGTTAAAAGACTCTAAGGAATACAGGAATAGCAAATGCAGAAATCAGCTATTATTTGTAGGGCTGAAAGAAAGAACACAAAGATGGAACCAAGCACGTGGAAGAGGGATGCCCCCCCAAAACCCAATGCTGAAATTCAGACATCACTGGAGAAGGTATAGCTGCCATAGGAAAATGTAGCCTGGGTTCAAATTATTTTGTTAAATTTGTCCCTATGGATTTTTATGGTTTTTTTTTTTTAATACTATTATAATTTTTCCTATTCTCAGTTCTAGGTACTTATTGCTAGTAGAGAGTGAAGCTATTGATTTTTGTGTATTTATCTTTACTATCTTTATTAAATTGCCTCATTTATTTGACTAGTGTTTTATTGGAGTCTCTTGGGTTTTCTAGGCATTCAAGCATATCAGACAAAAGAGATGATTTTATCTATTTTTCTAAATATTGATACCAATTGTTTTCTTACCTCAGTGCATTCACTAGTTTATCAGATAATGTTAACTTGAACAATTTATCTATTCTTCCAAGGTTTTTTAAAAAATACTTAATTCCCTCTGTCCTTAATTTTGTCTCCTAGGTATGTCCAATTCTGGGAGATATGTATGAATATCATCACCTCATTTTATTTTAATTAAAATTTTCTTGTAGGTTTAATAGCTTTTTTCTTTATATATTTAGCTGTTATGTTGTATGGTGCATACAAGTTTACTGATATTATATCTCCTTTATAATCTGTGCTTTTTAACATTATATGGTCATGCTTCATTCTGTTCTGTACCTTCAACCTTAAATTCTAGCTTCTCTGAAATCCATATTGCTATTTTGCTTTCTTTCTTTCCTTTTTTATTTATTTATTTATATTTTTGCCTGGTTACTTTTTATATTTTCCATTTCAACTCTCTTCCCAGTTTCTCACTGTAGAGCCAAATAACATAGCTATCACTCTTGAGTTACTTTAGAAGTTTCCATAGTAACTGTGTTTCTGGACTCCAGCACCTCTGGTTGTTGTTTCCACTGGGTGTCAGTAACACTTGATGCTACCTTCAGGCAGAAGTAAGCATTGCATATTACACTCTGTTCTTTTCATACCATTTCACCCCTAAAACAACATTGAAACTACTACCCTACAAGTAGGATACGAATAAGTATTTTAGTAGTAGCCCTCAAACAAGACCCAGCCTTTTGTTCCTTATTGCCCTGGACATGCCTGATTTTATTTTTGCCCATGTTGACCCAACCTCTTCATTCTTGAGGGACCCAAAAGACCAGCAAGATACTCTTATTTTCTGCTTATATTATCAGTGACTTTCATGTATTGAGTTTGGCTCTACAGCAGGCACTTTGCCTGCTCTATACACATTATTTTACTTAATCCTCACAGCAATCTGGAGGAATATATTACTACCCCTTGTATACAGATGAATTGAGTTAGGTAACATGTTTACAGCCTGTAAAGAGCAAAGGTGGAACTTGGCATTTATTGTGTTTTACTCCATACACTTCTTATCCCTCCTCCAGAGTCCACCAGCCCACAGTGCAGCTCTACCCTGTGCTGAGATTGGGGCTGTGAGGTCATAAAAGCAGAAAGTAAAAGGATTTCAGAATGACCCAATAATGGTTATTTCACCAACTTCACCAGATTGGTACTAATACCATCTTAATGTCTATTTGAGCTGAACACCTTTATTCCCTTATGGCTCAGAAATCAGATATTATTATTAAAATCTGTAAGTTCAATAAAAGTCTTTCATTACAAGGTTTGGTGTTATGCAGATGTAAAAATATTTAAAAAATTGGATCTCCCCCAAGTTGCCATTGACAGATTCCCCTTCATAGAACCATGGGAGTCATCCACACACTATGTTGGGGACTTTACATAAGACAATGGTATAAAAGAACTGCAAGGTGTACTATCTTCCTCCTTGAGAGTTTTACATTTAGGTTAGGATGTTTGCTCTCTAAGGAAAGTTTTTAAAATGTAGATGACATGGAGCACAAGGAAGTGCTACATGATAAGAAATGAACAGGGAAAAAGAAGGAGATAATAAGATGGGAACAATGAGAGCAAAAGCATGGAGGGGGAAATATACCACCATTAATGGGAAAGAATGCGGAGCAGACCAAATTGGTCAAGGATGAAGGTTTGTGTGAGAAGAGTTATGGTGGAAGGTAATGCTGGATTATTTTGGTACAGATCATGCTTAGGGTCAAGACTTTGGATTTCATCTTGTAGATAGCAAGAATCATTTGAAAGTGTTGGAACAGAGGTAGTAGGTACACCATAGCTGCTTAGAGTTATTAATTTCACAATGGTTATACCTGGTGGGTTGGAGTGGTGTGAGAAAGAGAGCAGTTTGGTAACTCATACAAGAACAAAACAAACATTTCACAAAAGAATAACTTTAAAGGGCCAATAGTCATTTGGGAACAAAAAATAGCTTCACAGGGCGCCTGGGTGGCTCAGTTGGTTGAGCGACTGCCTTTGGCTCAGGTCATGATCCTGGAGTCCCGGGATCGAGTCCCGCATCGGGCTCCCTGCTCGGCGGGGAGTCTGCTTCTCCCTCTGACCCTCCCCCCTCTCATGTGCTTTCTCTCTCTCTCAAATAAATAAATAAAAAAAAAATAGCTTCACAGATTATTAAGTAAACGCACATTAGAACAACTGTGAGGTAGCTTTCTTCACCACCAAAATGCAAAAACACTTTAAAATGTAATAGTCACTGTTATCAGAGAAAGTGATCTTGACTCTTTTGTATGCTGCTATTGGGCATAGAAAACATTTTAGGGAAGAATTTGGAAATTTAGACCAAGATTTCCTAAAATACCAAAATCCCTTTGACCTTTTTTTTTTTTTTGTCTGAAGACTAATCATAAGGAAATCACAATCATAAGGAAAAACAAGTGTGTGTTTAACATTTTAGATACAAAAATCTCCATTGCAGCACTGTTTTTAATAGCAAAAAATAGGAGCAACTTAAATTAAGAGTGAGGTGTGATGTTAAATAAATGGTGGTACAATAACGGCATATTCATACAGTGCAATACCCTGTAGCTGTTAAAGATGGTAGCTATCAGTAGCAGTTGAGATGGAAATATGGTCATAAGACAATGTGTTCATCCTTTCCTTTTGGTGTCCAGAACCACCTCTGTCATAAAGCAAGCATTAAGGTGTGCAGGTATTTGTTTCTGGGCTTGTTGTTCTGTTCCATTGGTCTCTTGCTGACACCACACTATCTTAATCACTATAGCTTTGTAAGTCTTGAACCTGGTTAAGTCTAATTCCCCTGACTCTGGCTTCTGTGTGAACAACAGATTTGGGTGGAGGGACATAGGGTGACCAAGTGAGGCACTGTTGCAGTAGTTGAAAGTTGAGGTGGCAGGGGAGATGTTTTTGAAAAAATGGGGTTACTCTAGTGCTCTACCAAGCCCAGGGTATTAAAAGGCAATAATAAGAACTTCTTACCCCATATATTGGCAGCTCAGTAAAATATCTTAGATCCTGGAACAACTCTCTTCTTCTCAAACCAGTTTCAAAATTATGAAGGAGGAGAAATCAGTTGCTAAGAAGAGTGTTGAATTTAAGGGTCTGTGTCCCCTAGGTCGCCCACCATGTCTTCCATTTATGCATCTAGATACAGAGGAGGTACGTATTCCTCCCCCAACTACCACATTCCGTTGATCTTTCAACTACGGTTTCCAGAAGGTGTGAATCGTCTCGTCTGGTCGCTGCCATTATAAACACTGTGAATTAGGACTTCAACATTGACTTGAGCTAACGGTGAAAGAGGTGCAACATTGTTTCTCACACAACAAACATTAAGAAATCCCAAATGCTTTTACTTTTTTCGAAGAGCTAATAAGTGATGTCAAGGGGTTTCCTTCCTTCCATGAAAATGACATGAATTAAAGTTTAGCAAGTAGGTGGTGAAAGTTTAGCATGCCGACATGGCTGAAAAATTCTATGGAAGAGTTGATTGAAGGTCTGGGAGAGAAAATGGTCCAAGACTAAAAATAACTTTTTCAGGAGTTTTCTACAATACTAAAGAATTACAACAAGTCAGTAATGACCTTAAATTTGAACTGTTCTAGGATTTAAAACTGTAACTTCAATAATTATGATCCAGTAACAGCATGGTTAACTCATTGGTTCTATATTAAATACATATATATATATAAAGAACTGCAAAAAATATTAAGCTGTTTCCAGTAATGACATTATGGATAGTTATAGTGTCATTGTTATTCTGGGACCACTGGGTGTATAGGTTGGGAAAAAGCAAATAGTAGTTAGATTAGCATCCTTGAGAACTAAGTTTTTAGTGTGGGTAAAAGGAAATAGAGCAAAAGGGTCAAGAAGTTAAATTAAAACCTTATCATTCTGAACTTGAATAGAAAGTATCAGTATGAACTTATACTCTATTTTATCTTAAATATATATATGCCTATGTAGTTTATATAATTTACATATTAGGTTGTGTATGTGTGTGTTTCCTTAAACAGTGATGAGCACATTAGCAATGACCAACCCTAGCACCCAGATTGTGGTCTCTAAGTATCACTTCTCACTGAAAGAATCCAGGGCTCCTTGGAGAAATAGCTGATTTCAGGTCTGTGGCAAGAAATATACAAGATGAACTTGGAACATTTTGTCATTCCAGAAAGCAAATACTCATGAGCCATCTTGAAGAAAATTCTAATGGCTAAGCATGACACAATATGATTACCAATAATAGTAACTACAATGAATTTCACTGGATTGAAATACAACAAATCAAATAGGCTTAGATTTGTGAGTTCTTAATTTTTCAAAACAACCAATCAAACAAAACCCAAAGACTCAGGATAATCAAATCAGGGGAAACTCCTCTCTATGGAAATATTCCAGCTTTATTAGAAAAAGTTGTGAGGAATGGGAAGAGTAGGAAGGGGAGGTTGGAATGATAGAATTAAAAGATTACCATTTTGTAATCCTTAATGGATCCAGGCCATGATCATTAGTGAATTTTTACATCAGGAAAAGAGCTATCCAAACATTAAACCCCTCCTGATAGAGATGCAGACACCACCACCTAGAAGTAGTCTCTCCAAAGAAGTGAATCTAATGAAGCCTCTTAATTCAAATGCCAATTTACCAAAGGTGAGGGGAACCGCAGAACATGTAAACACCACCACGAGGATACAGTCTGCAAAATGCAGACTCTTTGAAACTCTACAGGGCACACGACCCAATTTCTTCAATAACAACAGCAACAAAACAACAAAAACAACAAATTTACAAGGACAAAAAGAGTTCGAAAGGAACCTATTGAGTAAAGAGATTTAAGAGACCTGGCAGTCAATCTCCAAGTACAGACCTTATGAGATCCTGATTCAAACTTTCAAAAGGCAAAATTGAAAGGACAGTCTGGGAAATTTAAACACCAACTGGATATCTGATGATGTTAAAGAAAAATTTTGGGATGTGGCTAATGGTATTAGGACTATGTTTTTAAAATACCTCATTATCTTTTCGAGAGGCATACTGAAATAGTTACCAACAAAATGTATCTGAGACTGCCTTCAGAACCACATAGGGGAGGGGAGTGGGGGTGATAGACTAGCTGTGAGCTGATAATTGTTGAAGCTAAGTGATAGGTATATGGAGGTTTATTTTTTTTTACATTATGAAAAGTTTTCAAAAGACATAATCTACATAATTTCATATGATTTATGTATATAATTCAAAACTTGGCATTCTTTAAGAAATAACCTACCCGACCATCTTATGCTTCACATTTTGCCCCATTGTGGGCTCCCTTATCTTCTCCATTAACTGCTTTCCTTGCTTCTGCTGCCAGTGGTGAGTTGATGCGCCACCAGAAGGCCTGGAGGATCTGGTGAAGCTGCTATATCCCAGCCTGCCCAGTGCATGCTACTACATTCCCTCCCCATCCTCATCGCAGGAGTACGTGGAGAGCCCATCAGTCTTATGTGCAATAATGTAGTGTAGGGTTTATTTTAGCAGCATCACTTTTTTCAATAGCTTTGTAAGTCATTGTAGTCCCAAGATTATACAATCGTTAGTAGTCTGAAAGGCTAGCTTAAATTTTTTGCTTACACTTTATTGTATTGTATAGGGAAATCGTATACCGTAGTAATGACAGAGAGGGGAGTTTGTGAAGCTCTCTGTAAATTTCTCCACCAAAGGAGTATTCAGAGGCATGGCCTGAGGCATGGAAGGAGGATTTTATCATGTACTCCTTCATTTTGTTCTTTGAACAAAGATGATCTTGTGCACCCGTCCCTAGTAGAACCCATACCTTTTGCTTTTGTTTTGCCATCACCTCTCCGGCTGGACTGACAGTGGCTTGATTTTCTGGCTAACAGGAGTTGAACAGGGAGGCAAAAGGGATAGAACCGCATGTTGTCTCCACGTCCTGGTCCCCTTAGACTCTTGGTGGTCACGCCACAGGGAATCTCACTTGGACTGGCCAGTCGTGAGGGGCTTTTCCATACTGCTAGTAGGGGCCTCTATGGCCCCCTAGATCCCTGGGGGTAGAATGTAGTTCGACTCTGCTCTTGTAATCCATCTCGCCCAAAATTCCGGACTCGAGAGCTACGCTTCATAAAAGACAATACAGCCAAGCCAGGGGGCCATGGAATGAATAGCCACCCAACTGGTGAGAAATGGAAGCTGAGAAGCAATATGACGATTTCTCTCTCTTAAATTAAAGAAAATGGATCTGGAGACTTTGGGAACCTCCCAGCCCCACGAATTTAAGTCCCCAGGCCCAAGTGCTCTAATTCTTCACACTGGAAAACTTAGAAGCCTCAGGACAGGCGGCAACTACAAGTCTGTCTCTGGATGCTCAACTCATTAAACTCTGTGAAAGCAATTTGACAGCATCTGGGACGTGTTTTGTCATTAGGGGTGGGACTGGCACTGTTATTTATTTTAGCCAGGAAGAGGTGTGTGTGAAGGTGTCTGCATGACGAGGGGGTATGTTTCAGATGTAGGTGTCACTGAATTGGTGTGCGTTTGGAAGGGGTGTGAGTTTTTTGAGGGTTTCAGCATTATTTTTGTTTTGTGTGGTTCCTCCAGGAGAAAGGTCCCTAAGCTCCGGAGTTTGATTCATCTGGCAATTCTGTGCTTTCTTCCTCCGTTACTGGAATCGACCAAGGCACTATCCTTCCTCTGAACCATTTTGACCAGATCATTCTTAGCAGCCATGGAGAATCATCTCCAAATTTTACACGCCCCTGTCCTTTCACCTAGAGAAGCAAGTTGTCATTCTAATTGAACAACAATTTTATTCCATAATGCACGGAGTAAAATCTCGGAATTGCTTTCACTAAATTCCAGTTTAAATAAAGTCTTGCAAATAATTACTTGAGCATAAATTCTTTACCCATTAATTCTTTATTTGAATTTGGAGGAATTCAAATATGTTTTCTGGCAAGGGCTTCATGATAAATGACTTGCTTAACTGGCAGTAAGTGTGTTATTCTTATCATTTCTAGCATGTAAGAAGCAGAACCCAGCCATTTCTATCTCATGTGTTCTTTTTAGACCCTTTATCTCCCTTTAAAAAATCTTGCTTAATAGATCACAGACATGATCTTTTAAACTGTTTCCAGTAGTTATGCAAAATCTTCACAAAAGTACTGGTGCGCAGACGACAGGGACCTCTCGACTTTAATCAGCCACGAGAGTAGTAGGATTTAGAAGTCCTTTCTCAACTCAGGATCACCTGCAGAAAATGAAAAGTCCCAGGGAAGACTGCTGAGTATAAAATGCCACTGTGTACACAGACTTTTGTGGACTCTGAAACGCCCTTTGACTCCTTGGAAATAGAAGCTATGTTGGAAGTGGAAAGAGTAGAAAAATTTGTGTGGCATGCGCATGTGAACGCAGCACTGATGTTTAGGCTTGAAAAAGAGTGAAGAGGTCTGCGAAGGGGCTCATAGCCACTGAAAACCTTAACTGCTTGCCCAGAGGGGCTGGGCTGAGACCTTGAATGGGAGGGAAAGGGCATCAAGATCAGTGAGAGAGGCTTTGAACTGTTTGCCAGTGACATTGACTTCAGAGCCCCAAACCAGACAGCACTAATCCAAGAACTGGAGCAAGGTATGGAAAATGGGCTCAGCATGAGGATGAAGAAACCATGTTTAAGGGAAGCATGATAAAGGATAACTACTGTTTAGGAGAAGCCATGGACCTCACTAGCGTCTGCTAGAGCAAACCGAGATGGGTAACGTGTAGTTGCAAAAAGCCCACTGGTTTCTGCTGACAGATGGAGCTTCCCATTCTGCCTAGGTCACTTCTCATTACATGATCTTGGGCAACTCATTTAGCTTCATTGGGCTTCGGTGTCATCACCCACAAAGTTGGGAGTTAGAATGGCTGACTTTAAGAACCCCTGCCGATGTCACATTCTAAAATTCAACAATGATATATAAGAGGAGAGAGCTTGGCTTTCTAACAGCACTCCAATGTTAGAGAATTATCCCAAAGAACTTTTTTCCTCTCTTCGTTCCGAAGCATCTTGCAGCTCTGGGTAGCCAGCTACCCACACATTGACCATAGACTGTCCAGAAAGCAGGGAAGGACCCATCAAGTCTAAGATGGCTGGATGAAGAGAAGGAAAATGACCTAGACTTTCTTGTGGCTGGGGAGATAGAGATAGGCTGAGTTTCAAAGCAGTCAGTACCAGGAGAAAAGAAGCAGCGGTCTCAACCATAGCCCAAGATTGCCCCTTGACTGAACCAGGGCACTGTGTTGTGTATGTTGACACGGGAATGGAAGCCTCTCCCCATTGACCCTCATAACATGGTGATCACACCGACAGCCCTACCATAAATATATAGGGGGAAAAATTACAGCCAGGAAATTTGAGTTGAGCCTACATCATATTATGGGGTTAGCACATGGGCTTTCCTGTACACCGGCTAACCACTTCAGGCACCTCTGAGCTTCCTATTTATGTTCATGTGCCACCCAGTTAACACCCCGTTAATGGCTGCACACATACGTGTGGTGTGTGGTGCTTTGGCTTTGCCTTGCCACCACTGCCCTGCAGCTCTTAACTCCCCCCAACCTGCCTTCCCATATAATAGAACCTTAATTAATACTCTCCCATTCAGGCAGAACACAATCTGTTAAAAAAAAAAAAAAAAAATCAAATGGCTTTGATGAGAGGATGTGTGCAACTTGTCAAATGTAGCCATTTTGTGGTTCTCGGAAACAGACACCCAGGTGAGAAGCTGGGTGAGCTATAGTGACAAGTGCCAGGTGGCAGGAAAGCTATCACCATATGATCAGTTTTCTGCCTGGATTTGAAGTATTTCCAAAGAAAGCCTGCTCTTGTAGATGTCTTTGTACCAGCACAGGTCTTTTCTGGTTATGTGGCAACCAGAAGCCAGAAGGTTGGGGGTGGGAAGCCGGGAGCTCGGTGTGAAAACTTTGGTCTTGAAGTCACAGTTTCAAATGAGGAATGATTCCTTGCCTAGTGGCATAAAAGGAATCTTTTGTGTGTCCTGGAGCCATATCACTGACAGAATGACCAAGTGATACATTGAAACAATTTCATAGGGTGAGTTTCCAGGGATTTGGAGCTTCGGGTGGGCCTTGGCTGTAATCTCAAAACCAAGGAGGGACCATCCTTGTTCTAAGTAATTAAGCTGAGTGTTTCCATGGTCTATAATATCTTTTGCTTGGTAATACATTGCTAGCTGATCCTGTCTTTGCATCCGAATCGCCTGTATCTTGGTAATAATACAGATATACAGACCAAAGCTCCTGGGTCTGAATCTTCGAGAGCAGCCAGCATCCACCTTCTTAACAGGCTCACAGGTGGTTCTGCTGCACAGTCAGGATTGGGAACCTCCAGCAAGGAGGTTATGGTTAAGCCAGAAATTTTCACCCACCTCATTTGGTTCTCCCTACAACCTGTGAGGCAGGGATGCTTTCCACATTATTGATGAGAAATCAGGGAGAGACTCAAAAGGTTCCAGCGTTTTGCTCAAGAGCACAGAGCTGATAAGTAGTCGAGGCAGCCTGGACTTCCACCGCTAGAACTGTCTTCCTGGGACCTGAAGAGTTGCGCAGGACCTGGCAGTTAGGAGTCCCATGCTTGGTTTAAATCTCTGCCACTGCCATCCTGAAATTCTTAAAAAGTTTTGAACAGGGGCACCACATTTTCTTTTTTGCACTGAGCCACACAAATCATGTAGCCAGTCTTGCTGTATACACTGTGTTGCTTCAACTGTGTTAAATCCATGCTGGGAAATAGGGCGTGTTTCTCTCCAAAGTGAATCCCAGTTCCAGAGTTGTTAGCTTAAGTGTGCTAGAAGGACACCCTAGGGGAGAATAATAACAATATGTGAAAATACTTCCATTTACTGAGCACTGTGTTCTGAGCTTTTCATAAATTTTATCACCTCATCCTCATAACAACCCAGTATTATTATTGTCACCCTGACAATTTCCAAGTGAGGAAACTGAGACATGGAGAAATGAAGTATAAAAACAGGGGTCATGCTTCTGTGATGACAGTGGTTCTGGACTCAAATCTCGCCTCTGCCATTTATCAGCTGTGTGACCTTAGGCAAGTTACTTGACATCTCTGAATTTCAATTTCTACAACCAGTAAAATGGGGGTGATAATAATTGCTTCAGAGAATTGTTCTGAGGATTAAATGAATTAATATGGACAGAGTGGCCAGCACACAGATACTCATTGAATACTGGGGCCTTTAACAACCTTTGCACTCAAGAGTATTACCCATTACATACCGAAATAGGTATTTAAATGGTACCTTACTTAAGGATCTGAAGTGTTTTCACAGCACTGGATAATATAGTCAAGGTGCAATTAGCCATACATTATAATATTTTTAAGTGATTCAAGTGACACTTCTTATGTCTAAGTGTAATCTTTCCCACTTTAGCATTTATCATAGTTTAATAACTCCTGAATGCTGTTGAATTAAAATACTATTCTGTCTGAGGACACATTGACCCTTAGTGTGGTAAAGCTCATCCAGAGCTCAGCTAGAGCCTAGCAAAAGGCTCACCAGAGCAACTGAACTCACATGCTCTTTGGATAAAAGAAAAGACCATAAGTAAAATGAAGAGCCTGTGACCTTTGGGAGAAACCAAGCAGCTTCACACCCAGGTGAGGAAAAGGCATAGGCTAGGGGCTATTCATCATAATGATATCTCAACAACATTTTACAGAGATTTTTTTTTGGCAGTTCTTCCATACTTCATAAGCTCATTTGATCCACCCAATAACCTGTGTGGTAGAAAGATGTAATATTAAGACCTTCTTTAATGATCTCCTCCATATATGCCCATCAGAGTATAACTGCCATATGACTCTATCCTTTATTCAGTGCTATATGTACATTCACTCTCAGAGTTCTCATACAACCTGCAAGATAAGTAATACTGCCCATTTTACAGATGAGAAGAGTGAGGCTCAGTGGCTAGAACCAATGTGTTTGGTGGAAGGTGCAAACCCAGAGTGGGCTGGCCAGAGCCTGTATACCTTAAGTTCTTATTCTTTCCATCCTCAAGCCGTATGTTCTTCGTGCTCTTTGATGAGAAGGAAGAGGCCAGGCATAAGAAAAGTGGTCAGTAAATACTTAGCGAATGAAGGAATGTGAGCTGGATAGAAGAACACCAGGCTTCAATCACCTTGTGAACTGGCTTGAACATGTGGCCTAGTCAAACATACCATTGTTCTGAATTATTCAAAAGCTATGACATATTTGGGTTTTTCTTTTAGGGGCCACTCTTCTTTTCTTCATTGCATGCCATTCTTCCTCCTTCACACCATGAAGAGAACCAGCTTGATGTAAGGGCGTGTGGTCTTCTTAGGTAGTTAGCCATCTTGGTTCAACAGTCTCATGGAATCTCTTTCTTTCTTGTGCATCTCAGACCTGGCTTGACAGCCATGGGGTTTCATTTTCCCAGTGACCATGCCCTGGGAGAGAATTTAATATTTTGTAAAGCCATGTGAGGTCACTGAAGAAAGAGATGCCTTTGCTCTTCAGAAGAGTTTCCTGGTGAGCTCCTTGGGACCTGGGAGATGAGATGAAGATTGCTCCCTGGGTGAGAGAGAAAGTGTGTGCATATGTGTGTGCACACACTCGCACTCAGTGCTGTGTCCAGCAGAGGGAGGGCATGGGCCCCACAGGCAAAGCATTCGTGATGGGAGTTCCCAGACTGGGTGCTCAGAATGTTGGGAGATATTTGTTAGACACGAACCATCCAGTTGTCTCAGAGAACTTTAGAATCCCAGCCACAGTGATTTCAACTGTACTCTGTAGTCTTGACAAGGTCATAGAGACTTCTGTGAAATAATGAAATCTTGGGGCCCAGGAAGAATTCACACATGCAATACACACACACACACACACACACGCACAAACACACACACACACACAGTTTTGTAAGTAATATCAAGTGATTTGTGAAATCTTTGAATTCCTCTATAAAAGCACTGCTCAATGGCATTTCTTTCCTGTCTCAAAACAGTCCCCAAGAGCAATGTCTTTCTCTTTTCTTCATTGCTTTCTGTCACTTGTTCCACTTATAGGTCAAAACAGGGCAGAATTTTATTTTCTACAGCTTCTTTATTCACTGTGTTATATTGTAAGTCCTTTTCCATGTTGCTACAAAATCTTCATAATGACCATTTTTCATGGCTACAAAATATCCCATCCAGAAGCCATCTCAGACTTTTCTTAAGCCGTCCATTATTGGTAGATGCTGCATTGGTTTCTTTTTTTTTTTTGCTATTTTAAGTTAACATTTCAGCAAACAGCCCCCAGCATTGCCCATTCCCCACTTAAACTGCCAACCCGTTTCCATTTTCTTGCAATATAATGGTGGTCATCATTTCCAGTTACTTGATTTAAATGTGCTTGTGTCTGTCCTTCCTGCCTTACCGCCGCATAGAGCCTTTCTCCTGGACCTCCTCAACTTGATCCTATCCCATCTTGCCACCACCAGTTATTCCTTCTTTTCTCTTGTACCTTTGGTTTTTCCCTTTCACCAAGCATGCCTGGTCCTTTTTGTGTAGATAAATCTCTCTTGCCTCCATCAATTTGCATGTGCTGATTCCTCTGCCTGGAATACTCTTTCCAAGTGTTAGACTGAGAAGGGACGTTTCTTAACAAGGTGACGCCAGGGTGGGAAGGGGGAGAATGTGACTTTCTGTGAGGACTGTAGATGATGGTAAGCTGGGCTCCAGAGGGCCGATGTGGGTCTGTACCCATGTTGAAGGATTTCAGTCTCTGCAGAGGTGGCGATCTTAGGAATCTTTGTAAGTTCCTGAAGCAGAACACTGTACTGGAAATAGGGCAGTGTTTAGAATTGGGCTGACGTTGAATCAAGTCTCAGCTCTGCCATTTACTAACTCTGTGACCCTACAGATGTTGCTGAACACCAGTTTTTTCATCTCTAAAAGGATTAATGAGATATTATTTGGCCTGGTACTGAGCCCCTTCGTTAGTGTCTCATAAATGGTTTCTCTCCTCTATTACCAGCCTTCATATGCCAGCAGTGTCTAGCCTTGTGCTTGGCTCAGAGTAGACACTCAGTAAATATTTGTTGAATGGATAAACATTGACTGATAGCTCCAAGGTGTGGGCACTGGCCCTCATCTGCATCCTTGCTTGTCACAGCCTGGGCATATGAACAGGCGGTGAGTGCCTGCTGTAGCCCAGGGTGATCTAGATGTGAAGCAGAAAAGTCTGTGATTGTGAGTGTGCATGTGGGGAGGCAGCAGCTGTCTCCAGAGAAGGTGGTGGCACCATGCCAAGTGCCCGTGGCCCCTCCACAGAGACGCGGTAATAATTACAGTCCCTCGTGTTCCCTCTGCGGAGTGCCTCTCTTCTTAGAACACGTGGCACTTCACAGACATTATCTCAGGGATCACCACCACACGCCTGTAAAGGGGCAAAAGCGCCACACGCTTGCCACATACCCTGTGGGCACAAGGCAAAGGAGGGTAGATAATGAGAAAGGACAGGAGTGGCAGAGGAGGCTCATGTCCTCATCCTACAGGTGGAAAGATGGTGGAGAGAGTTTTCAACAGCTCAGCCACTGTGGAGCATCGGGAGCAAATTCAGGATCTCTTTTTGATCTTGGCACACCTGGGCAATTCCATGGACCCGGCTCAGTCTCAGCTGATCTTGCCTGGGGCTCATGGATGTAGCTATAGTCCCAAGGTCTATGCTTTGTCTCTGCTACTTTCATGAATGGAAAAATGTCCCCCCGGTGGCACCCGTGAGACGGGAGAAGGAAGGAGATAAAACCTCACAGACCCAGACTGCTCACTAGTTAACAGTTCCAGCCCTTACAAACAGTTCCAGCCCTTACAAACTCCTTAAAACTCAGTCCCAAGGCTTTAAAACTACACAGAACCAGAATGTCCTCTAATTCACCAGCTCAAGTTGGGATGGTGTTGTGCCAAGCTGTTTGCTATGCCCAGGAATTCCCCAACCATGCCTCACCCAGACTAGATCATGCTCCTCTGTGATAGCACCTTCTGCTTTTCCTTTGTGACACTTGGCTGATCTGTAATGATTTATTAGCATGATTATACATATAATTACACATATAGTCTCCTTGACCAGACTGAAAGCTCTATGAGGTCTGAGAGTACTTTGGTCTAGTTTACTGTATCTATATATCCATTACCAAGTACACAGCACTCAATAAGTATTTGTTGAATGGATGAATGAATTATGAATTTTAAATGAATAGGAAAAAATAAGCCAACAAAAATCATGTTACAGGACAAGAAACACCTGGTACCGGAATGAGATGTTCTGGACATTCCTAAACCATAGCCTTCCTTGTAATTTCGACCTACAGTTATAAAATGAAATTAGTCATTTCTTTGTTACACAGAATTGAGGGTATAAATTTCTACAGCTCTGTAAGGTCAGGGATGCTATCTGTCTTGCTTATCCATTGTATCCTAGGGGTTAGCATAGTACATAGCACAAATTATGTACTAAATAAATATTTGTTGAAGGGTGGGTGGAAGGAGCCTGCAGATGCTTTAAAATTCATCAATCCATGCCCCATTAATTAAGAATATTGGATAATTAAGACAGACTCTAATTGGGTTTTTCTCTTTACATTTTATTTACTTGTCTTGTATTTATCACTGCTCCCCGCCTCATTTAGAAAAAAAAATTGAGGTGCCAGCAAAATACGTCTATTTCACACTATTCTTTTACTCAACAAATATTCATTAGATGCCTATTCTAAGCTATGCACAGGGTTTGGTGATGAGGCTGTAATGTCTGTCTGCATAGATGTTCCAGTACTGAAAACATTTTGGCCAACCAAGCCAATAGAATTTGGAGTAGTGTTTAAAATATGTACCAGTTAGCTTTTGCTGCATAACAAACCACCCCAAAACTTTGTACTTGAAAACAGCAACCATTTATTTAATTTGTGACTCAGCTTAACTGTGTCAGCAGTTTGATCTGGGCTCATCTGGGCAATTCTGCTGACCCAGGTCAGACTTAGCTGATCTTGGCTGGGGCTCATTTGAGCATCTACAGTGAGCTGCTAGGCTGGCTAGGGATAGGCTGAATGTCATCTGGAGTGCCTCACTTCTATTCCAGGTGGCCTTATCCTCTGGAACGCTAGTGCAGACTTATCCACGTGGATGTCTCGGGGCTCCAAGAGGCTGAGAATAGAGGCTGCAAGATCACTGAAGGCCTAACACCAGAACTCACAGTGTCATTTCTGCTGCATTCTGTTGGTCAAAGAAAGGCACAAGGCCAGACCAGATCCAAGTGGTAGAGAACTAGATTCCACCATTTGATGGAATGAGTTACAAAGTGTTATGGTCATTTTTGAGATCTACCACAACATAGTTTTTTATTGTGATAAAATCCGTAACATAAAATTTACCATCTTAACCATTTTTTAAAAGATTTTATTTATTTATTTGAGAGAGAGAGAGAGAGAAAGAGAGCACAAACAGGTGGAGGGAGGGGTAGAGGGGGAGGGAGAAGCAGACTTTTTGCTGAGCAGGGAGCTCTATGTGGGGCTCGATTCCAGGACCCCGAGATCATGACCTGAGCTAAAGGCAGATGCTTAACTGACTGAGCCACCCAGGCACCCCCATCTTAACCATTTTTAAGTGTACAGTGCAGCAATATTAAATACATTTATAATGTTGGGCAACCATCACCACCACCCATCTCCAGAACTCTTTTCATCTGATAAAACTGAAACTCTCCCCATTAAACAATAACTTTCCATTCTCCCCTCTCCCCTAGCCCCTGGCAACTGTGATTCTACTTTCTTTCTCTATGTCCTCTATAAGTTATTCATATAAATAGAATCATACTGTATTTGTCCTTTTTGTGACTGGCTTATTTCATTTAGCATAATGTCTTTAAAGTCTAAGTTGTAGCATTTGTCAGAATTTCCTTCCTTTTAAAGACTGAATAATATTCCATTGTGTGTGTATATATATATTATATATATATGTATGCTTGCTACATTTTGCTCATCCATTCACTTATTTATGGACACTCAGGTTGGTTTCGTATTTTAGCTGTTGTGTATAATGAACATGGGCATAATAATATCTCTTTGAGTTCCTACTTTCCATTCTTTTGGACTACCTCAACGTATTCACCAAAACATGTTTTAAGTCTTTTTATCTTTCTTTAGAAGTTCTCACTTGTACATAAACCAAGCACGATACTTAGAGAGATACAGAGCTACCAGGAATTTTATTTGACAACTTTTCGTTAACTGTTTAAGATTCCTTAATGCTGAGAGCCTGTCCGCTCTCCCCCTCAGCCCATATTAGGGTGATGCTGTTATTCATTTTCACCTCCAGGAGACAAAGCCGCTTCATCACTATAAGTGCATGGGGGCAGCATCACTGGCTGGTGTTCAAGGACCCTATTTGTCCTGCAGCATCTTGCATCAAGCTCCACATCCCAGTCATATGCCAGGTATTGAAATATCAGATGAATTCATCCCTAGTTCTGGATGTTTCTTTGTAGCTCATTTGTAGGATCCTTCAGAACACTCTGTGAAGCGCACCATGTGTGTCTGGTAAGGTCTGACACCCATTAGACGCTCCTGCTGTAATTGGATGCACCAGGCCCCGTGAGCTAGTGCCAAGGTGTGAATTAGATAGAGATGTTTTTGACTGTTCCTCTGGCCTCCTGACTCTGTTCCTGGGCCATCCCATGGCAGTCCAGGCCTCCAGGCAGTGTGCCTGACCTCAGCTGCCCAAAGATAGAGGTAAAACAGTAGGGAACTGTAACAGCTCCTGCATCCTGTTTGCAAAATGACAACACACAGAGCTCTCAGAGATCTGAACTTCTGCTGATTCCTCTCCTTGGATGCAAATATTCCTTATGTAGGGAGCGTTGTGGGACACAGAGGTCTGGGGAAGCAAGGAAGGCAAGAAGACATGTAGCCCAGGATGGAAAGCCAAACCATTTTTGGCTACTATAATTTCTCCCAGATCGTGTTGGAACAAGTTGTCTGGGAGGGATTTCCCCTCCATGAGGATATGAGAAATGAATGTTGCTTACTAAGTCCCTCTGGGTGCATGTCCTTCTCTAAGGAAGCTTAGGAAGCAAATCAACACATTGATTTAGTTATAAGCACAGAGGCAGAGGGAGGGACTGTGTGTTTAGAGACAAGTTGATTTTTTTTCAGTCACTGTTTAAGGGTAGAAATTCCCCCCCTGTTGGCCACACTGTTGCCATATGTTATGGGGCAGAACTGTCATCCCCATCTTCAGATAAATAAAGGTGGTCATTTCAGTGCTGCCCCAAAGTTGCAGTAGAAGGTAGTCTCAAAAACCTATGTATTGTCTGATTATATACCTGTGTATGTGGAAGGTTAAAAAAATAACTTTTTAAAAATGGATGGACACCCCTAATTTGCTTACCTCTACAAAGGGGGAAGGAGACCAGAATTAGAAAAGGTAATCAAAGAGAACTTCAGCTTTATCTCTTTATCTATAGTAGTCTCTTTTTTTTTTTTTAAAGAAGGGATTTCTATGTATCTTTTGTAATTAAGAATTAAATTTGAATGAGAAAATAAGGAAAGTCACTTCTGTTATCTATTTCTGTAAAACCAGCTACCTCGAGACCTAGTGACTTAAAATCACAATCATGTATAATTTCTCACAATTCCAGCTGGGCAGTCCTACTCCATGGGTGACAGCTGGGGTCATCGTGTGGCTGCACTACACTGTGAACTAGGTTGGAGCTCCAGACTCCCTATCCACATTCACTCTCTCTTCACTTAAGTCCAAGCTTCTTTGCAGAATATTTGCTGGCTTCTAAGGGGACAAGCCCGAGTGCAAATTCTTATCAAGCCACTACTCCAATGGAAGGCTGATGTCCCATTGGCCACAGCACATCACATGACTGACATCCTTGGAGTCATTGTGTGAGGGGCAGACGAGGGCATGAATCCCGGGAGGCGTGGTTCGCTGGGGGCTACCAATGTTAAAGTCTACCATAGTCCTTCCGTTATTCCAGACCACGCGATTCTCTTGGGGACGGGACTCAGACATATAACATGGCAGTTGCTGATACTTCCCAAGCTCTGATGAGGCCTCCTAAATCTCAAACTCAGGATTCCAAAACTACCCACATTTCCTCATTTGCTTTTAAACTTGCTTTTGCTTTTTCATTCTCCATTCCTTTCTCTTCTTTCCTCCCTCACCCAGGATTTTTTTGGGGGAAAGGGTGGGAGGTTCGTGATCCTTCATTACTTTCTTTGGCATTATTCCCTGAACTGTCCCATCAGGAAAATAGAAAAACTGATTCTAGCAGCTTGCAGAGAGTTAATAAAAGGGACAGCATGAACTTCTAGGCCCTCTCATCAACATATATGGCTCTCAGTTATTACATGTACATAGTACTTATACACCAGACCCTGCCATACATACATTAAGGCTCTTTTCTCAGGGGTTAACAGTGCTAGCTCTGAACATGGGTTACCAGCTTCGAATGCTGGTTCCACGCTGTGTAACCTGTGGCAAGCTTCTGTGCCTCAGTTTTTTCATTGGGTGGTTGTGAGGATTAAATTAGTCCATTAGCTCAAGATTATCCATTGTTGTTATAATGACCCTCATCATCATCATCGCTCCCTGTATCTTGCTTAATTCTCCTAACAACTTCAGGTTGTAGATATTGTACCTCTCATTGTACCTAGCAGGAGCCTGAAGCACAGAGAAGTTGAGTAACTTACCCAAATCCACACAGCTAATAAGTGGTCAACCCAGGATTCAGACCGGTATCTGTGTGGCTTCAAAACTAGGCACTCAATCACTACATGATATCTTACCCGGGTTTACGGCCCCTCAGGCAAGGTGGGTTCTGGTGGGTGATCCTAATTTAGTTTTCTACCAATAGTTGTTTGATCATTTAAAAAAACAACATCTAACAAGACCTGCCCTATGATCAGTACCCATCTGCACTGAATCTTTAATGCTCTGTCTTATCAAATTAGCAGTTTCCACCACAACTCAGGGGCGAAATAAATGTTGCCCTGACTTTAAGCACACACTAACTTGCAAACACTCTGCCTCAAGGCTTTGGTGGCTTGTGGGTGAAGGGAGTCACTCTCTGGTACATCCACTTCGACCCTGTGACAACGCAGGTCCGGATGAACCATGCCATCCCAGGCCCCAGTGAGCCCCACAGTCAGGCCCCTCCATCACCAGGCCTTCCTGTCCCTTCTTCTAGGACCTGGTGTGTCGCCAAATGTCCCCGGGCGCACAGCACACCGCCGGGCAGCCTCCGGTCTCCACTTTGTCCTCAACTCAGCCGTAATAATAGGAGGCCTCTTGGGCTCCAGGGTCTCCCTTCCCTAAACCCTTCTGGCCTCAACACTTTTCCCAAATACGTAGCAAGCCAGAAACTTGTCCCGCCGTCCTATGGCTCTAGTCTAACACTTGTCACTGCTGTGCAAGTTTCCGCCTTCATTAGTGTCATTCCTTCCCGGTGCTCCTCCTCCACTCCAGCCAAGTCCCTTGCACTCCTGGTCTCCTGCTTTGCTCCAACCTCTTGTTCTGTGCTCACACTGCAATTCCCCATTCCTTCTTTTGATGCCCACTTTCGTCCCCTGTTAGAGCTTCACCACAAAACATTCAAGAGGAGCCCAGCCAGTTTCTTTTCTTTACCTCTTCTAAACCCCTTCAATATTTTGAGTCTCAAGAGCAATGGTTTAGCAATTGTCTTGTACCTTGTGTTGTCTCTCAACATGGTGTGAGCTGCACCATCTCCTCAGGCAGAAAGCAAGATCCTCAATTTCCAAAAATTATGTTATGCCTTCTTTTATAATCTTCATAAGAACAGTAATAGATAGCATTTATTAAATGCTTATTAGGTACCAGGTAGTGTTTTAAGCAGTTTACACGTGTTATCTTGTTTAGTCCTCACAACTGATTTATAAGGTGACATTATTACTTGCATTTTGCAGATGAAGAACCAAGGCTAAGGGTCAGATAACTGGCACCAAGTCATCTAGGTGGCAAGTGATGAAGCCAGAATTTAAATCCTGGTAGTTGGACCACAGCAGATACTCTTAGCCACTAGGCTTTCCATAGTTAACACAGAGTTGTTTTATAATCAATACCTGTTGTGAAATTGTTCCCTAAAGCATACACGGTCACTGACTCTATGGAGTAACCACATATAATGATGAAATATATCTGAGTTTATTTCTCTATTGTTACATTGCAAATTTCCCCAAAATATAGTCGCTTAAAACCATGTTTATCACCTTAGCTTCTTTGGGTCAGAAATCCTGGCAGAGCTCGGGCGCCTGGGTGGCTCAGTTGGTTAAGCGACTGCCTTCGGCTCAGGTCATGATCCTGGAGTCCCGGGATTGAGTCCCACATCGGGCTCCCTGCTCAGCGGGGAGTCTGCTTCTCCCTCTGACCCTCCCCCCTCTCATGCTCTCTCTATCTCATTCTCTCTCTCAAATAAATAAATAAAATCTTTAAAAAAAAAGAAATCCTGGCAGAGCTCAGCTAGGGGCCTCTGGCCCTGGGTCCCACACAAGCCTGCAGCCAAAGTGTCAGTCATCTCAAGGCTTGACTGGGGAAGGTTTTGTTTCAAGCTCCCTTACCAGGTGGTTGGCAAGGTCCAGTTCCTCTCCAGCTCTCGGCTGGAGGCTGCCCCCATTACCCTGCCATATAGCTTCTCCACAGTGCTGCTCACAACATGGCAGTTCACTTCATCAAAGCACGCCAGGGGGAGAGACAGAGAGAGTACAATCAAGACAGAAGCCACAGTCTTTGTAATCCACTTCTGGAAGTGACATCCCAATGCTGTTGCCATAGTCTGTTCATTAGAAGCAAGTCACAGGTCCCGCCCACCTCCAAGGGGAGGATGTTCCAGAGGGTTGCAAATACCAGGAGGTGGAAATCATTAGGAGCCATTTCAGAAGCTGCCTACCACAAATCCATAAAAGCAATTAGGGGAGGCCTGCCTAAGGAAGGAGCGTTCAAGCTGACCCCTGATAGATGACTAAGAATTGGCCAAGATCCATCCATGGGCTGAGGAAGCCACACAGAAGGAAGGGATTGTGGGAGGCCCTGGAAGGAGCTGGTCTTGTCCAAGGGACAGCAAGACACTCCATGAGATTGGAGTGGCAGGGGGACAGGGAAAGGGACCCAAGATGAAGCTAGGGTCAGCCTTCTGGGCATGTCTGGAATCTTCCTCCTCCTGAGAGCAATGAGAAGTCCCTGAAGGATTTTTGGGAGCAGCATCAGAGTATGGAGGATGTGTTAGAGAAGACGGGAGTGGAAGAGGGTGACAGGCAGGGGGCTGTTACAGCTGGGGAGGAAGAGATGCAATGAATATGAGATATAATTGGGATGAAGAATTGACTCGACCAACCTGTTGCCCAAGGCGAAGGACTGTGAAGATTTCAAAGTGCTAAAAAGTTCCTGCCAGATGAGACCTGACTGCTTCCACACTTCTGTCTGCAGGTCCTAGGTAAAACTATCATCCTTGGACTCTGTTTAGAATCTGGAGGAAAGGGGTCCTTTTAGGATAAATCCTCTTGTTTCCTGGTAGGACCACGCTGCCACTGAGGTGGCTCATCTGGGATGAGGCTGTGTGTCTTCTCCAGGCTGTGTGTGCCTCTGTGGGTCTGTTTCTTCTGTCTGTCTCTCTCTTCTAAAAGGCTCTGGCCTTCCCTCTACTCTTCTTACTTGCCATCTGAGATGCCCCAGGCCATTTCCCTCCCCATTTGTTCCCTTCCAGAAGACTTCCCCATTATCTTCACATTTCCATTTCCTCTCCTTCCCGGTGTCAGTCGCTAGTATTGTTAACGCTTATGTCTTACTTTGGGTTTTCTCAGACACAGAACCAGAGATTAAAAACTTGAGAAATGATCTCTTTGGGAGGTGATCCCAGGAAACACTAGCAGGAACGTGCGGGAAGGGAAATAGGCCCATAATATGTGTATTATTGAGGACGTTTCCACCGTGGACAACTGGAGCTTCGACCTACAGGGCTTCTTCATGGGACGGCACAGAGCAGACACTCGGAGTTGTCCCACCCAAGGGGTGAAGAACCCCAGTCCATCACTGCATGATTGCTCCCCACCTCGTTGGCTCTTTGGCTCATCCCCACACAGGCCTGGAGACTCCCACGGCCAGAAGAGAAAGCCCCCCCGTGGGGAGTCACCAGTGTTTTCTGCCAACAGCCTTCACGTGGAGGTTGGTTGAGAGGACATGAGTGGGACTTAACAAAATCTAATGTAGTAATAATAGCTAACATACTTTCATATAATTAGTCTATTTCATCCTCACAGATAGGCTCTCTCAGTCCTTGACACATGGAGGTGCTCAGCAAATGTTAATTACACTTGTTAGTGTTGCCCCTGTGTTGTCCAAGGTCATCCAGCTTGTAAATGTCAGAGCTAGGACTCCCACCAGGTCATCAGTGCGGAGTCCACTGGTCTTTAGACCGTAGAACAAGGAACATGTCACTGCAGTGAGGGGGTCCTGCCTCAGCTGTGGAGGCGAGTTGAGGAGAAAGTTGGAACGGGTAATCTGGAGGACTGACTTTGCAACATTGCCATCTTGCCCTGGGTCAGCCCAATTAGCAGGGTTTGTCTGATAAAATTACAAAGAGGAAAAGCCCACAGTGACCTCCAGGGATGTACAGGAGAATCCAGGAAGAACAAATGAGGGTGAAAAAAGTATATACCGACTGTGTCTATCAAGCCAAAAGTACTACATTGAAAAAAAAAAAATCATTTAGGCACAATCTCGTGTTTGCAAACTAACTTAGCCCACTGCTTTTCTGGGAAAATGCACCACTCAGAAGGGGCCCATCCCAGCAAAGCCTGGTTGACTCCTTGGTTGTATCTATTGTTGGCCATAATCTTTTATTTTGGTGCCTTGAGGGTCTTTCAGAAATGTGGGTCTCTAGCGTAGATTCTAAGCGGAACAGCAACCATGGAACAGGAAGATTACTGGAGGGGCAAAGTGAACACAGGGGAGAAAAACCCCTGGGCTCAAGAAGGACAATGGCTGTAGGCTCGGCTCTGTAGGGAACCAGTGGCACCACCCTGAGTAGGAGACAAAGGGGAGAGAACCTAACGTCTGGTACCTCTGCTGTGTGTCAGGCAGCATCCTCGGTGTCATCTGCCCAGAGGCCCTGTATAGCAGACGTGACCGTCCCCTTCGTACAAGGTCTGGGGCATTAAAGAGCTGGCGAGAAGCGTTTGAACTCAGTTCTGCCTGACTCTGACATCCTTGCTCTTTCCTCCCTGCCGTGCCTCAGTTTCCTTCTGTGCTTTATAGAACTATTTATCAAATGCATAGGAAATGCCCTGTTTAAAGTATGATCTTCTGTACACATTGATGTAGATTGTTGATGAAGCAGTGCCCCCCAGCTCCTGCCCTGCTATTCAGCACCCCTTTAGGAAGAGTTGGCCCCAGAAGGCTCCACTCGGTGCCTTTTCTGTTCCAAGTGAAGAAGACTGTTACATGGGAGAAGGTGCTCCTCATCATCTGCAAATCACTGGGACCTTGTCTGGTTCTGGCCAGAGAGTTAGCAAAACCCAAGTGGAGGTTTTTTTTTTTTTTTTTTTAAAGCCAGGTTTCCTTTTTATTATTATTATTCATGCCAGGAGCCCACTGGGAAAATCTTTATCTGCATTAAAACATACATAAGAAGAAGAGAGAAGAAAAGGCAGACAAGAGTGTGTCCTACAAAGGGTTTCTTTGAGCCCAGCTCTGTTCCTCTGTCAAGTTCTTTGCGGTGCTCTCCACAAAGATGGAATCTGGGTTCAAGGTTGAATGGAAGCCGGCTCCTGATGGAATGCATATCCCCTGAACACACCTCTAGGAGATTAGCCCGTCATTAAATATTTGTAGGATAACAGGAGAAGCCTAATTTAGTTTTTGTTTCTTTCTCTCTGTGGTTTAATCACAGATGAAAGAGACTAATAGCACTGCAGAGCTTTCTGGTGATCAAAGGCCAATCAATCCCCTTTGTGGAGTAATTAACTATTTGCTAAACTTGCAGAATTGATTTCCATTTAGGGCTAAGAGAGAGGGTTTTAAATGAAGACCGATTCACCAGGCGAGAGGAGGGAATCTCGGGGCTGATGCCAGGAGATACTCAGGGTGATGAATTGGAATCTGCTAATTAGAGACTGAAAAATACAGCCAGAACCTGACCCTATTCAGGAGTACTTTAGGGGAAGGACAGGCAGGAAGGGGGTTGGACGCCGATGCTGTCTTTATCTGCCAGGCAGCTGTGCACACTTGAAGTGCACACTTGGAGAAAGCGTTGGCATCCCGTTTGGGGTGGAAAAGGCTTGATTGCAGGCAGACAGACGCCAAACTGGGCAGGAGGCAGAGTGAATGTGGTCGGAAGTCAGAGTGGAAATGAGCAGGTGACGAGGGTGTGGAGCCCCGTGATATGAGGGCCCCGTGTGGGCATGCCCCAAAGCACCGTCATTGTGGACCCTTGAGATTCTACTCAGGCACTTGAAGTCAGTCAGGAATTTAGATCCTATTGGCGTAGATGCCCTGAATACACGTGGGACCTTAAATGAAAAGTTTATGCCAGCTTGAAACTATGAAGACTTGAGACAACCTAATAATACCTCTCTTTAGGGTTGCCAGGTAAAACACAGGATCCCAGTTCGGTGTGAATTTCAGATAAGTGACTAATTCTCTTTACTATAAGTATGTCCTAAATTATCTGTTGCTTTAGTAAAAATATGTCCCAAATAGATTTAGGGTTTCTTTGAAATTCATATTTAACTGGCTGTCCTGTAATTTTATTTGCCAAACCCTAGAGCCTCGCTCTAGCTGGATTCTGGTTCTCCACGTACTGGGTTAGGGCTTCTGAGTCTCAGTTTTCTTCTCTGTGTCGTTTGCTTCTCATAGTAGTGACTGATATTTTATTATGAATATTAAATAAAATAACTGAATATGATCCCTGCAGACAGTGCGGTGCCTGGCACATTTTGTATTCTCTGCACACGTTACCTGTGATTATATAGTGAACGCTACTGATTTGATAAATACAAATAATAATCTTAAGTATTAAAAATGCATTTCTCTTTTTCCTGTCTCCTCCTGTCCTATATCCCCAGCCTCTTTTCTTCTTCCCTTCTCCTCCTGCCTCTTCTCCCTCTCTCGCATTTTGCACTGTGAATTAGGTGTGCACTACCAACATTAATGTTCTGTTATAAACTACAGCATCTCTGTCTGTTCTCCCTCCTGCAGAGGAGCAGGGTGGGTGAGAGGCCACGAGCCAGCCTGTGGTGCTGATTCTGTGATCTTGGCCATGCTCTTCTACCTGTCTGTGCCTCAGTTTCCTCATGTGAAATGATAATAACATGACACATGAGATTAAATGAACTTGTGCAAGGAACACACTCAAAATAACGTCGGACGCATTATTACCATTATTCCTAATAACACGTATGTGTTAGTTAGTTTGGGTTGCCCCAGAAATAATGCAGTAAATGTTCCTCTATTTCAGTAAGATCTCTTGACTCAAGCTGGATGCTGGTTTATCCTGAGGGAGTGAGTACATGGATATGGGTCCTACCTTTGGCTTTCCCAGTTCTGCTAAGACCAGAGGAGCTCAGAGGTAAGTGAAAGCCAGAACTCAGCCTCTGGTGAGATGAGCCCCTGGGTGGTTTCAGTGTTTGAAGTCAATGAGAACATTCTTCTTGCCTTCCGCAGATGGGTTCTAACTGTGGGTTACCGTTTGCCAGAGCAGAGGCTCCCAGCAGGTCGATTGTGATTGAACAGCGTTTCTTGAGAACTTGCATGACCAATTTCTCCAATGGCCACCACGACTTCTTTGCTACAGCCAGTGTGGGTTCCCCTGGGAGTGAGGTCGGGGGCAGGTGGGGGCACTTTTTTTCTGTGTCCTGTTTGGCCCCCAAACCACGCAGCTTCTGGAAAATAGCCCAGCCCAGGCACAGGTGCAAGTTGGGGACCCTTGCCCCATACCAAACCAATTTAGGGAGACTGTGCTGGATAGCACTGCTAATTGATCAGTGGGCTGTGGATTTCACAGTAGATGAGGTTTCAGATGAGGATAAGATCCGGGCAGACTGATTCTATTGTACTGTCTTTATACTCCCCCATAAGTCGCCCATCGTGCCTTTACGTAACACTTTTGTGTGTAGCAGGCTTGGTTCCAGAAGCTTGGCACATGTTAACTTAGTTTATCCTAATAACAACCTGATGCAGCAGGTACTATTGTCAGTCCCATCACACAGAGGAAGAAATACATGAACAGAGAGGTTAAGCTACTGCCCCAGTTCACAGAGCTATCGAGTGGCCCTTTAGTCATTCCAGATCATTTAAGTGGGACTCCACAAATAGTTGCTGAGTCCTAGGTTAGACAGTGCAGTGCACGAGGTGCTAGGTGCCCCGGGATGCCTTAGACCCCATTCCCGCCCTCTCTGCGAGCTAGAGGCATGACCTAAAGAGATGTGTATAAGATAGGGGTGGGAGGGATGGGGTGGCTCGATGATAGACATTGGGGAGGGTATGTGCTATGGTGAGCGCTGTGAATTGTGCAGGACTGTTGAATCACAGATCTGTACCTCTGAAACAAATAATACAATATATGTTAAGAGAAAAAAAAAAGAAGTTAGCAGGAGGGGAAGAACGAAGGGGGGAAAATCGGAGGGGGATACGAACCATGAGAGACGATGGACTCTGGAAAACAAACTGAGGGTTCTAGAGGGGAGGGGGTGGGAGGATGGGTTAGCCTGGTGATGGGTATTAAAGAGGGCACGTTCTGCATGGAGCACTGGGTGTTATGCACAAACAATGAATCATGGAACACTACATCAGAAACTACTGATGTAATGTATGGTGATTGGCATAATAATAAAAAATTTAAAAAAAAAGATATTGCATAAGAGAAATATGGCTGGAAACATGCTGCCAAGAAGCCCGCAGAGAAGGGAAGAAATTAAACATGGGAGTGTTTTAAAAGGATTCTGTTTGATTCTCTATTGTAAATTGAATTCACCTATCACACGGCCAGGACTTGATATTCATTGGCACATGAGACCAGTGTCTCTGCAGCTCCCTGTAAACAGGAGTAAGACAGTGGCCACTTAAGATGGGGCCATGCAAAATCTCCATTGCTCATTAAATTATTTAGGAAAGGGAGAGAAAAGTAGCTGGAAAGAAAACAGGAGGGTTTTCCAGGTGGTGTGCAGAGCAGGTACCTCAGCGCCGGCCAGCCCCCCGTGCAGGGCTGACCAGCAGCGTTTAAATGCAGGGGCTGCCGCGAACTGACTCACTGCTGGATAATTACGTTAGGGACCAATACGGCCTGTTGAAAATCAATTCTGTTGGACCAGTGTGTTTGTTCAGAAAGCCACTCAGCCAATTCAGGAGTATATTAGGCAGCAGGCCCAGTGCGGTGACCTCTTCCGGATTGGGGTTGACACTTGAACGAAGGCGTTTGTCCAGTTAAAGGACAGTACTAGCAGCAGGCCCTTATCTCCCCTAAATTGGATTACTCAGATCTGCTTGTTCTCTTTAAAGACTGCTACTCTTGGGTTTTTTCCCCTCTCTTTCTATCTGTCTGAGATGGTTACCTAGTGATCACTGTTTAACTTGCCATCCTTACGTATTCGCGGACAGTTAGCACTTAATGCCACCCATGTCACTTCCCTTTCGTCCGTGGGGAAGGTCATCTGATGCTGATACCTTCATTCTTCCGGCCATTGGGTGCACCAGCGAGTGGGTTGGGATCCAGGTGAGCTGGCCTGTTGGGTTCTTAAGGGATTGAGAGTCGCAAGCCGGCGATTCGCTTCTCAGGGTACAGCATACAATCCCAGAGAGGACACAGACTTCCCCTCCAACAGGCCAGTTCCCTCCAAAGGAATTACTCCCAAGATACTCTCCGTGCCTTGAAAACTCTCAAGTAATGAGATTACTCGCCAAGTAATGTCCCTCAAGTGGGGGTGCCACCAGGCCAGCAGGACCATAGACAGCAGCTGCCTGCGGCCCTCCAGAGCATTAGCTCTCCTGGCGGAAGGCGAGGGTACAGGAGAAATGCGCGCCGAAGAGGGCACCCCTGAGAATCCTGAGACACCGAGCGCGGGCCCAGCTCTCTCAGGGGAGTCTTCACTACCTGGAGCTGCTACAGCTGTTCCACACCTGAAGTGGTGTAGGGCGTCAAGAAGACCTCGAGGAGCCCAGGGAATCCCGCACACGCCTCTTGAAAGGATCCAGGGAAGACTTATTGCCGCAATTACGGTCCCTTTAATGACACATAAAATTAACCGCTTCGCATAACCATTCCCTCTGACAGCTGAGGATTTCACTGTGATAAAAGTAGGGCCACGAACACTGTCAGTGATTTACATTTCCGTATCCCAAACCCTGTCAACCAATTAGACTGCAAGAGCGAGCGGCACCACTTTCTAATGAAGCTATAATCAGGCTGCTCCCTCACCCAGAAAGAGCAGATATTCTTGTCCTGAATGGAGAAGGTAATCATCAGGGAAGAGGGTTTGAATAAATCAGATGTGATATCAGCACAGCTTGCTATAGGTCCATTATAATTGCAATCTGGGCTGAGGGAGGCTCAGCATCCCCTCTAACTGTTTCACTTAAAAGGAAGTATGCTTTTCTATGGAGAGAAAGGCAACCTGGTTTCTGAAATAAACAGCTGGGAAGGCAGAAGGCATGGATATCAGGCCTGAGCTCTCAAGGGTCCACTGAAATGTGAGAAGAGGAGAAAAGAGGGGAGGGCAGGGAAAGGGAGGGAAGGTGGGCAAAAGGGACAGAGAGAGGACGACAGAAAGGCTGGAGGGAGGGAAAGAAGGATGGGAGGAAGAGGGATGGAAGAAAGGAGGAATGGAAGGAAGATAGATAAAACTCGCTCTCTACCCAAGCTTCTTCACATAGAGAAACTGACTAATAATATCTATGCCCCTTATCTCTTGAAATCATGGAAAATGAAACATCCTGTGGGTGAAAGATACAACGTGATCGCCTTTCATTAATGTGGCTGCTGACCCACCTCTTACGAGGATAGCACTAACCACTGTGCAGGGAGCTCACACATCCTCTATGGGGATGATGATTGGGCGCTTGGCTCATGGTAATTCTCATCAGCTAGTTCTCCAACAGGTGTTACGGTCACTCCAGGGAGAGGGAGAGGGGAAGGCTGTGTAAAGAGCAACTAGGGGAATTCCAAGTGAGTGTTGTTGGCAACAATGACAGCAGAGCCTCCCAATTCCTTCCCCTGAGTCCTTTCCAGATTTTAAGATTTTCAGTACCATTGCTGTGGTAGAACAAAGGTGTGGAGGCATTGGGGACCCAAAAGGACTCCCCTGGGAGATTCCTGGGTGGAAAATATTTTAAAAAAATGCTCCCTGGGAATCTTTTCTGCTTTGATCTGTGTTATTGATGCCCCCAAAAGGAAGGCCAAGAAATGCAAGATCCTTTGGACCCCCAGACAGGATAATGGAACCGTCCCCACATTGTTGCTCCAATTTTGTTTTAAAGTGTCATTTTCCCGCTGTGTTTTAAGGCAATCCGTGCTTCTCAACTGAACCAATTTTATTGCCACAAGAAAATGATTCCCTACATAAACCCATCAACCTCACTTCCAACAATTGAGAAGTGCCTGGATTTCTGGCAGCTTGACTTGGCAGGGTGATGCTCCATGCTGGCCTTGGTGAAGGCTAGTCATCCACTAGGGAATTTTCCCATCCTTAACTGGGAACACGGGTCCCACAGGAGCCTCCCAATGAGCGCCAAGGGTTCAATGAGAAGAGATTTGAGTGCACTGCTTGTGCCAATTTGGCTTGTTGGCTAATTGCACTGTGTGCAGAAAATAACACCTGCAAAGATCAGTCCATCCTCTGAACGCCAGACTCTCAAAGTCAACGACAAAGCTCTCTGAGTGAAGCCCATCAGTAGAAACACCCATGGAAACATCAAACACGGCTTCAAGTGGAAAGGGACTGAGAGCAAAACTTTAAAGATCAAGGAGAAGGCTAAATTGAACTGAATTCTTTCAGGGTCTGAAGAGGATGGAGGCCCGGCTTGGGGGCTGGGAGTGGGGGTAGAAATGACACACCCTGAGGGTGAAGGACCCTTCCAGAGAGGTGATTAGCAACATATTGCAGATGCCTTGCTGATCCCTCCCATTTTTTCCCCATTTCCGGGAAGAATGGGACAATACTGAGCTTCTCCTTCAGACCTATTTTCTAACCAATGTCAAGCAAAGTTGGAGAGCTGGGGTGCTGGAGATATAATTACATGGAGTATGCCGTGACCACCAGCACAAAATAAACCATGGCTTTAGTAGTTTGGGGGCAGTTTCCTTTTAAGCAGGCTGCCTTTCCAAGTTCAAGGAGATTAGTAAACAGAGATAGAGAGGCCTTGTTTTTAGTGACAATGAAGCCAGCCACACTGGCCCTTGAAAAGGTGTTTGTGAAGCTGCTTTTTTTTTTTCCCCACCCCCGTTCACCAGTGGATTGCCTAAGGAACGAGCTTGATATTCTGCCTGCTTTTTAAAAAATACTTAAGTATCAGAAGTTTTCACTCTTTTCTGTGTGTGCAAAATATCAGCTTAAAACCCAATGGGAGTCAAAGTTCTTGCTTAGCATACAAAGGCTTATGAGTTTTATAGTATTCAGGACTTTAATCTACAAAGTATAATTTAATCCTCTTTGTGCGATCTGCGCCACAGAGAGCCATGGTTGTAAATAAACCATATGGTTGCAGTGGATGCAGCCACAGCTGCCTGCCTCCATCACTCACCCTTAGGAAATATTTCTGCAAAACAGATGAAATTAACTGCTGTAACAGATAAATAGAGAGTGCAGTTCTCAGCGCAAATGTTTTACCATGGCAATCATGCTGAAACACAACCAACAGCTCCACGTTGACACTCAGCCACCTGCCAATGACTTTCCGTCTTCACGGGACCCCAGTGTTCCTGGATTCTGGTACCTACCTCTGAGACAAGTGAGGACGGCACAGAAATACCCAGGACGCAAGGAGGGTGTGTGTGAGGAACAGGCTGGATCATCCATGCTCCCGCACAGGTCTGCTGGTGTGCTGATGTGTGTTGCGTTATTCTACAACAAGGCTCTGGGTGCTGCTAGGAGTTGCAGGGGATACCCAGTTCTGGGCATCAAGGCCCAGGAGAGGGGAGCAGGGTCAAGTCAAGGAAAGGAGGTGATTCTCTTGGAGTTGAGGTGGCTCTAGGTGAAAGGAGCAATGGCAGTCATGAGTCTTGCCATGAAGGGAAGTAAAATGCGATGGGAGAAGATTACTGGGCATGACCCGGATTGAGTATGTAACTGGTAAACTTGGACTTTGTGGTCATTTGAAAGGGCAAACGTTTGAGCAAGTTACCCCTGTCTGACTCAGGCATCACAGAGACCCAGATTTGACACTAGATCCTTGTATCTGACTGCTGTGGGATTTTGTGCTGGCTATTTTACCTCGCTGAGCTTCCCTTTTCTTCCCCTGTAAAATGGGAATGATAGTACCTCCTTATGCATTTATCAGCATGAGGATTAATTGGAAAAATCATCATTCTTAAAGGAATTATTTATTATTTATGATTGCAACAGTGAGTGTTTAATTCATGTTATAGGGAGGAGAAGAAGCTCTTATCTCTGCCTTGTGCTCTTTAAGCCATGGGTCTTTCTGGCTAGGGCTGTGGTCCCCATTTCTAGCATCTGAAACTCATGATAACCAGGAGTGTCCTATTCCATGGCTCTGTCACTCTCCATAAGAGCTTCAGCCAATCAGTGGCTCCTCTCTGCTTCAGATAGCACAGGGCTTGGCTGACTAAGCAGTGAGCTGCCTGTTTTCTTCTGAGCTCCACCAAACACAGGGGGCCCTGGGCATACAGCTGGGGCAAGGTGGCAGATAGCAGGAGAATACAGAGGGTGATAGGTATGTGAGGTTTTCCAAGCCAGGTGTCAGTGGCCTGTGAGGGACAGGGATTTACCTGAAGACTGAGGAAGTTCCAAAAGGCTGGCAGAAGGTGAATCAATCAGATCGATACACCCACTCTGTGCTGCAGGGTCCCTGAGCCTTTAGGGAAAGAAGAGGTGCCATGCTTTCCTCCTGGCCTGGGAGACATTCCCCAGAAATAAAGCAGCGCACAGAAGTGGCTCAGTTTCACAGCTCAGAGCCAAGAGGTCCCAAATCCCAGCCACAGCTGAAACTGCAACACATCTGTGCCCCAAAGGTTGGCAGGGCCCCCGAGCTGGAGTTGCCGAGGGACATAGCGGCTCCAGAGCAGCTTTTGAGAGTTCTCACTCACAGATTAACATCGTGTTTGAAAATAGCCGGGTCTAATTGGATAATATATTTTAAAACAATAAAAAGGATTTATATCCTAGGCTATAAAAAAAAAAAAAAAAAAATGCTGTTAACTGGGAAGAGGATTTTTTTCTTTTTTTCCAAACCTATCATATTCACACCATTTAAGCTGGGAGTGGGGCTGAGTGATTCCGCAAACAGGACAGGAATACTCAAGGAGGGTTTGGTCCAGCTTGGAAAACAGAGACCCCGGGGACCCACGTTGTCTCCAGAGCCCCCGAGTTGCTGCATAAATGTTTACACTGAGATGTGGCATGTATCTATGAAATTTTTCTCAATCATTTGAGAATAAGTTGCTGATATTGTACCCCTAAATACTTCAGTGTATAGTCCCTCAAAACAGGGACATTATTTTATGTCATCGCAGGACAATTACCTAAATCAGGAAATTGGACATTTGTACAACATTGTCAACTAATCTGGAGTCCAAATTCAAATGTTGTTCATTTTTCCAATAATGTGCTTTACCCAGGACTATGTGCTGCCTTCGGTTGTCACATCTCTTCAGCTTCTTTTGAACTAGAACCGTCTTCAGTCATTCTTTATCTTTACCTGTTCTTTCTCTCTCTTTAACCTTGACATTTTTGAAGAGTACAGACCATTTATTTTGTAGAAGGTTACTCGATTTGGGTTTGTCTGATGTTTCCTTGTGATTAGTTCTGGGTGATGAATTTTGGGCAGAAACACCCCAGAAGTAATGTTGTGTCTCCCTCGGTGCATCCAGCCAGAGGGACACGACGTTGGATTGGTGTCATTATTGGTGATGTTATCTGTGATTACTTGGTGTGCATCGGGTTTCTCCACTAGAAAGTTGCTTTCTTTCCCTTTGTGATTAATAAGAAATTTATGGGAGATGCTCTGAGGCTATGCAATCCTAATCAAACTTGCACCCACTAGTTTTAGTCTCCATTGGCGTTTCTTGCCTGAATCAGTTATTACTAGAATATTTGCCAAATGGTGATTTTTCTCATTGTGTCATTCCACATTTATTTATTCATTTCTGCTAACGAAGAGCCTCCCCTATCCCACATTTATCTGTTTATTTATTGATTCATTGATATCAGTATGAATTCATGGAATGTTATGCCTTATCCAATGGGTTGTAATCCATTATGACTACTATTTATTTTCACATCCAAATTGTCTCAGAGTTGAACCATGGGATTCCTTTCTGTCCTTTTGACATTCATTTTTTTTTTTTTTTTTTGAGCACTTTCTGGAACGAGATGTTCAGGCTCATCTTGTACCTTACCTGCCCTGGAATCAGCCAGCCTTGCCAACAGGTCCTAAATCCTTTTAGTGAGAATGGAATTTAAAAAACCAAGATCTGGGCATCAAGTTCTGGGCATGAAGGCTCCTGGGGTGTTATTGTTTCTAGGCCCTCTCAATGGACAGAGCTAAGATCTGTATCTGTTTTAAAAACATACTCATACTCTCAGATCCAGTCCCACAGCATGCTGGCCTTCCCTTTCTTGTATATTTAAAAAAAAAAAAAAATACTACTTCTCCAATAGTGAGACATCTAGCTCCCCTTTTGTTCAATATATTTATTCCTTTGCTCGATCCTAGAATACATACAAAGTGATTTTTGAATCATTCACTCATACCACTGTAAAAAACAAAACCACTAATTAGAGTTCAATATTTCTCTACACTCCTTTTTGTCTTTAGACTGAGGATATGTAGTCAAAACACTGTCTTCAAAAGTTACTTCAAATAATTCTCCCTCTACCCTTTGTTCAGCATGGTTATGCCATTCATTTGAAATCTAATTTGGTTCATTTGTTTCTGTTAGGGGCTTTCTCCCCATCCTTGTGGATTTTTTGAGTATATGAAACACGAATAGGACTATAAACATCAAAACTAAATTTAAAAAGCTGATCCAGAAAAATGTCACTCCCCCTAACCCCTCCTCCCCATGGCCACACACCCCTAACATGGAACTAATCTCCTTCATTTCTGGTTTTCTCCCCCATGTTTCTTTTTGCTAAAATAATTAAGTACATGTACAGATTGTTTCCTCTTCTTTCTTATTACAAAAAAAAAAAAAGAAAGAAAGAAAGAAAGAGCATGCTATACATGAACTTTTGCTCTTTGCTTTTTTCCTTTAACAATGCATCCTGGAAATCACTCCCACCAGCTCATGGAGCTCTTCAGTGTTCTTTTCTGGCTGAGTAGTATTGCACTGAGCGGGTATCACAGTCTGTCCAGCAGGTCTCTTATTGGTGGAGATTGAAACTGTTTCCAGTGTCTTGCAGTTACAAACAATGCTTCATTATACAAGCTAGCATATAGTATTTTCATATAGTTGGACAGCATCTTCAGGGTAAATTCCTAGAAGTGAGACTGCTGGCTGCTAGGAATACAAATATATAATTTTGGTAGATATTGCAAAATCCCCCTCCTTAACAGCCATACCAATTTGTCTTCCCTCAAACAACGTATGAGAGTACCTGTTTGTTTTCCTTTGGCCTCACGAGCAGAACATATGAAGCTTTCTAATATTTACCACCAGTCTAATAGGTGAGCACTAATATCTCAGTGTCAGCTTTTAAACCAGGTTTATTGAGATATAATTCATATACTACATAATTCACACACTTAAAGGGTATAATTCAGTAGATTTTAGTATATTCACAGATAGCTACAACCATCACCACGGTCAGGTTTAGAAACCCGGTACCCTTCAGCTGTCACTCTCCTAGCTCCCCATTCCCCTGGTCCTAAGCAACTACTGATCTACTTTCTGTCCATAGATTTGCCGGTTTAGGAAATTTCATATAAATGGTGTCATACAATGCGTGGCCTTTTGTGATTAGCTTCTTTCATTTAGCCTGTTTTCAAGTTTCATCCATGTTATGGCATGTATCAGTACACCATTCCTTTTTATGACCAAATAATATTCCATTACATGGTCAAGTAATAGTCCCTGTTGTTTATTCATTTGTTGATGGACATTTGGGTTGTTTCCACCATTTGGCTATTAAGAGTAATCCTGCTCTAAACATTCATGGTTTGTTTGTTTGTTTTTTTCATGTGAACATATGTTTTTATTTCTCTTGGGTATATATACCTAGGAATGGAATTGCTGGGTCCTGTGGTAACTCTGTGTGTAATTGTTCGAGAAACTGCCAGACTGTTTCAGTGTGTTTAGACTATTTCACTTATGTGTGAAGTTGAGCATTTTTTTCTCATGTTTAAAAGGTTATTTTTATGTATTTTTTCAAATTGTTCATTTCCTTTGCCCATTTTCCTATTTGGTTGTTGATTTTTTTTCCCTTCAATTTTTGAGAGGTCTTTGTATATTGCAAACATTAGCCTTTTATTGTAATACATATTGCAAACATTTCCTCCCATTTGTTGTTTGTCTTTTTATTTTGTTTATGGTATGTTTTTCATACAAACCTAAAAACAACTTCTTTTTCTGCTGTCAGATTTGTCATTCTTTTCTTTTCTTGCCTTGTGACATTGATTCAAGTTAGAAATCCTTTCTCCATATGCAGGAATTCACCCATGTTTTCTTCCAGTACTTGTCGCGTTCATTTTTCCCTGTAGCTCTCTGATCCTTTTCAGAGTATATTCTTGTGCATGGTTGGAGGCATAGGTCTAACTTCATTAATTCTACTAACTAGCTATCCAGTTGTCCTAGCAACACTTATTAAAAAGATTGTCTACACCCCAGTGATTTCTGGTGCCACCTTTATATTTAGGATATACTAAACTTTCACATATGCCTGGGTCTCTTCCCAGACTTACTGCTTTCTTCCAGGGGTCTATTTATTCAGGCACCAACACCATGCTGTCTCATTTCTTATGAGCAAGTTTGATGACCCCCTCTGGGCACCTGTTCTTTTGCTAAGACCCTTGCTCTCAGGAAGTCCTTCCCTGTATTTGTGCTTTGATCTCCTACTGCAGCTTAAGCCCCTTTCCTCTGTGAGTTCCTGTGAACGCTGGGCTCACTTTGTACACCTCTCCCTGAGTTGTCAGGTGCTATGAGCTCTCTCCTTTTATGTAAATGTGGCCGCTGCTTTCCGGCCCAGAGGTGGCTCTCTCTCATTGACAGCCCTGACTGCCGACTTTACAAGTAATTTGCTGAGTTTGTCAAGCACTGCAGAATCATGTAAATGCCATTATCGTTTTTGTCATCATCGTCATCAACGGAAGCATCAGCTGCTTCCCTTCCTTCACCTATTGTTTAGAGCAAATGAAGTAGCTGCTGATGTTCAGAACAGAGGCTTTATATGTAGAGTATCCAAAGTCATAGCCCTTGTAGGTCAGTTCATGTCTTAAAGGTGTCATATAGCCCAGGAGAAAGATCACCATACACCATCTACTGTTTGTGGTTGGGGAGTTGATGTATCTCATGGGGGTTAGACAAGCAGTCCTCTACCTGCATCCCAAATGAATTTTCTTTTTTTTTTTTTTTAAAGATTTTGTTTATTTATTTGACAGAGAGAGAGACACAGTGAGAGAGAGAACACAAGCAGGGGGAGTGGGAGAGGGAGAAGCAGGCTTCCCGCAGAGCAGGGAGCCCGATGTGGGGCTCGATCCCAGGACCCCGGGATCATGACCTGAGCCGAAGGCAGATGCTTAACGCCTGAGCCACCCAGGCGCCACCCCAAATGAATTTTCTTTCCTGCTTTTGGTGTGATAGCAAAATGTCTAATAGAAAATGTATTTATGCTTAAGAAATAGTTGTTTTGGGGGCTCCTGGGGGTGGCTCATTCGGTTGAGCCATCCGACTCTTAATTTCAGCTCAGATCATGATCTCAGGGTCATGGGATCAAGCCCTACATTGAGCTCTGTGCTCAGTGCGCTGACTCTGCTTAATATTCTCTCTCTCCCTCTGCCCCTCCCCACTGCTTATGTTCTTTCTCTATCTAAAAAAAAGAAGAAGGAAAGAAATTGTTGTAGACTCCATATACCTATTTCTCTCAGTGTTATAAGGGAGAGTATAAGGTTATATATGCTTGGGACAATGAACCACTAATTGAGTCCATTCAACAAATACCTGGTGAGCAACTGGTGTATGTGAAAGCATTCTAGTAGAAACTGTGAAGGACTCAGAGATGGATAGGACACGATCCTGCCCTCCAGGAGTTCACTCAGAACTGCAGAAGATAATGGGAAGAGAGAGCTAGGCACAAACAATGTCATTACGAGGCAAATGAGAACAAGTGAAAAAGGAAAAGTCCTATAGGAATGTAGAAGGAAAACTATTAATTCTGGGGCCTCTTTGGAAGAGATGAGACTAAAATTGGACCCTGAAGAATGAGTTGGATGACCCAGGAAGATAAACTAGCATTTAGAAAGGCTTAAACAAAATTACAAAGGCAAATAAAACAAAAGAAAACAAAACAAAAACCCTTTTATTGAATTGAGCCATATGAAATGACTGTTTTGTAGGTCAAATCAGTCACATTTGGTCAAATGAATATCTAATACATCATATATGAGGATACCGTAGACTGGTTGTAAGTCTAGTAGAATTAATAGACTAGGGGCACCTGGGTGGCTCAGTTGGTTAAGCATTTGCCTTCGGCTTAGGTCATGATCCCAGGGTCCTGGGATCGAGCCCCATGTGGGGGTCCCCGCTCAGTGGGGAATCTGCTTCTCCCTCTCCCACTGCCCGCCCCCCGCTCGTGTGCTCATTTTCTCTCTCAAATAAATAAATGATATTATATAAATAATAAATAAATCTTTTTTTAAAAAAAAAAAAAAGAACTAATAGACTAATCTGGATAGGTTAAGAGATCCTATATGGGAGACCAGGTTGAATAAGATTTTGAGTATTGAAGAATTTGGCCTTTATTTGGTGAGATTCATTGACTTACTTGTTTATGAAGTATTTGTTAGGTCGCTATTATATCCCCAGCCTCCTGGTTGGGGAAGCTCTGAGAACAGAGCCATGTTTCAGAAGGATAATTCTGACAGTGGTGTGCATGGTGGGCTGCAGAGAGGAGGTAGTGTGAATGAGAAGACTACTTAGGAGTTCTAGGAACTGAAGGGCAAATGAGGACATGAGGCAGGATGTGATCATGAATAGGAAGGATGGAAGTGAAAGCCATTCCAAAAACAGAATTGACACCAGACATTGTGACTGAATCAAAGTAAAAGCAAGGAAGAAAAGGCAACCAAAGTCTCCAAGCTGCTAACTCAGGAGAACTGGGAGGCTCCCAATGACCTCCATCTATTCATCCATCCATTGGGCAAGTGTTTATTGAGCACCAGCCATGAGATAAGCGATGTTCCAGGAGCTGGAGACACAGCAGAGAACAAGAGAGGCACACATGTCTAATGCAGAGAGACAGGCAATGAATAGATAAATAAATTAACATATGATGTAATAGTAGAGAGTGGGAAGCACTATAAGGAAGATTATTCAAGGTAAGAGAACTGTGGAGAGTGGAAAACGTATGTTCCCAAAGGATAATCAGGGAAGGACTGTTGGAGCAGATGATATTCGAGCAGAGACCTGAATGATGTCAGGGAAGGAGCATGGGAACACCTGGGGGAAGGGAGTTCCAGGGAGAAAGAACAATGAGTACAGAGTCCTTGAGGCAGGTACAAGCTTGGAGTGTTTGAGGATCAGCTATAAGGCCAGGACGGTTGGTCTGAATTGAGAAGTAGGGAAACCAGTAAGACATGTAACGGCGGGATGTGGCAAAAGCATGTCATGGCAAAGAGTTTGATTTTATTTTGAACATGCCAGGTTTTGAGTTTGAAGAGGTGACCTTTTTAAAGTTTCTCTGGCTCCTATGTGGAGAATTGACTGTAAAGGAAGAAGAAAACTAATGTGGTGGGGTTGGTGAGAGGTGGTCAGATTCTGGATGAACATTGACATTAGAGCCAACAGAAGTTGCCAAAGAATTAGACAGTGTAAAGGAGAAGGGGAAGTAGAGGAAGACCTCCATTTCCAAGTGAGAGGAAGGAGCAAGATTTGCATAGAGAGTCAAGGTTTCTGGTTTGGACTTGGTAAGTTTGGTATGCCCAGAAGACACTCAAGCAGAGAGAACCAACAGGCAGTGGGGTGCAGGAGCCTAGAACTCACAGGAGAAGTTGAGTCTCAATTTGAGAGTCACCAGCACAGAGATGCATTTAAAGCTCTGAACCTGGATGAGACACCCCGGGAACAGGTGTAGACAGAGAAAAGGAGGAGTTTTCAAGACAGTTATTAAACTCTGTGATGGTCAGGTAACAAGGGATGGAAGAGCCAGAAAAAGAGACTTGGAAAGAGGGGCCAATGAGAGAGGAGAGCCAGGGGAGTTTGGTGACCAGGAAGCCCTGGAAAAAAAAAAAAAAAACCACACCAAAAAAACATTTCAAAGAAGAGGGGATGGCTGGCCATGTCAATGCTGCTGAGAGGTCACATAAGATGAGGACAGAGAATTGACAAGAAAATTAGCAAGAAGGAGATGTTGGTGACCTTGCCAGGCAGTTTTAGTGGTGTGGTGGAAGAAAAAAATTTTGAGGAGGGAATGGAAAGTAAGGAACGAGAACAGAAAATACAGACCACTCTTCTTAGGATATTTGCAATAAAGTGCAAGAAGAAAACAGCATGGTATTTGGGGGAGGGGTGGTACATGTTTGGACATGAAAGGGCTGACAGTAATGATCAAAATGAAGGAGAATGTTATGACTAGTAAGAAGGGCAGAAGGGACAGGATTGGGAGCCCAGTGGGGATGTTGGACCAAGATAGGAACTTGGACCTTGCCCCCATTTAATGGAGGACACAGATGAAAGGACAGAGATGCCAAATCCATAGATATGGTGGTAGAAAAAATGAGGAAGTTCTTGTTATTGTCATTTTCTTAGTGAAATAAGAGGCAAGGTTAGAGCTAGGATGGAGGAGGAGGTGCCTGACTTTGAGGAGAGGATGAAGGGTGGGAGAGAGAGGCAGGTGAGTGAACTCATTAGCCATGTGTGCCAGGGTTGCTGGTGAGGTCCAGTGGTGAGGTCCACATCACACTCGTGGTTGTAAATTTGAAGTGAGATCCATTATCCTGGCTATGTTGCTTCTCTTCAGCACATTCTGCTGCTCACCTGCAGGTAAGGATTTCTTTTTTTTTTTTTTTTTAGAGAGAGATAGAGAGCGGACAGCACATGAGTGGGGGCTGTGCAGAGGGAGAGGGAGCGAGAGAGAATCTTAAGCAGGCTCCACACTCAGCATGGAGCCCGACTCAGGGCTCCATCTCATTACCCTGAGATCACAATCTGAGCTAAAACCAAGAGTCGGACACTTAACTAACTGAGCCACCCAGGTGCCCCATGGTAAGGACTTTTTTTTTTTTTTTAAAGATCTAGGTTTAAGCAGAGTTAGGGTTTTGACAAGGACAATGGAAGGTGAGGAGGTAACAGAGAAGGAGCCCAAAAAGGGGATGAAGAAGCTAGAATCCTAGAAAGAGTGAGGTGGGAAGATGGAAGCTTAAAACAAGGGGATGCTTCAAATAGAGGGTGTTAGAAGTGATGAGGTTGCTGGAAATGACAAGGTCTAGGGTATGACTGTGACCGAAGTAGAATAGAGGAAAAGAGCATTAGAAGTGAAGAGGTCAAGCAACTGAGAAGCCAGAGTGTTAGATGGATTGTCTATGTGGATATTGAAGTCATCGAGAATAATGACAGGGAGCGATAGAGACAAAGACAGTTGAGCCAGGCATGAAAAGATTCGGTGAAATCAGTAGATGTGCTGTGTAAGGTGATCAGTAACTGCAGTGAGGAGGGGTGCTGTGTGGTAACCGTGCAGTAGCATGTTCTTCAAAGGAGGTTTTGGAGAAGAAAATAAAATTAGCCCAGAAGTAGCAAAATGAGGGACTATGAAGATACCCACCAATCTCCTGGCTCTGTGGTATATGGGATGTGGGAGGGGGAAAAGTCACCACTTAAGGGGACACAGGGGAAGTAGTGACTTCCAGAGAAGACTGATGTAAATGGTAAAACATTTACAGGAGAGGTTCAAGTGTTCAGGGATTTGGGTGGTAACAGACCATGAGTTCCAGAGATCATGATATAAGGATTTGGGGGATGTAGAGATGGATGGAAGATTGGGTCAGACTAGATTAGAAATGCACAGCTGTGGAGGGCAAGCATCTGGGGATGTAGGGATGACTTGGAGTCTTGGATTTAAAAATAAACTGAGGTAAACAGGGATGTAAAACATGATGGTATTGAACTTTTTGGTCTTTTTAAGGGAAAGTTCTGAATTACCCCTCATTCTTGAGGTATCTCTCAGGCAGGTGGTAGTGGTAGGAAGTGGTGGCTGATCAGACCAAGAAGCCAGGAAACCCTGGGGGCCTGCCTTAAATCTTTCTGTGGGTAGCATTACAACTGTTTAGGGAGCTCTTAAGGGGGAACAGTGGAGGTTTATGGGATGGAGGGGAGAGAAGGAAGATGAGAACATTGAAAGTTATAGCCATTGTACATTTGTTAAAGCTGATGATCCTTGAGAGTAGGGGAGATGAGGTCACCAAGATGGCAGAGAATGGCTTCAGCTTTAGTGGGTGGGAGATTTTGAGCATAGGATTATGAGGAGTTTAAATGAGATAACTTCCCTCTGTCAGATAGTCACGTAACTACAGTCCCTGCCACTTAGTAGGTGAATAGGGTTAGTTCCCTCCCTCTCTACTACCTTCCATGGCCTCCAGCTTCCCCTGCAGATGCATGCAGGTGGACCCCACAGGACCAATGGCAGTGTGGATATGCATCAGTATAGATCCATCTCCAGTTGTTAGAACAACTTAAAACCCATGCACTGCTGCAGATGGCTAGAGGCAGAAGTGGGCATTGAGTAAGAAGAAAAGGAATCTGTACTGTGCAGTTTTGTAGAAATGTGGCCCAAAGATTTCAAGGCAGTTGCAAAAGCTCATGATGTTGAGCCCAGCTATTAGGACAATCAAATGGGAAAACCTTTAGTATATTAGGGACATTATCGTAAGTGCATGAAATTTAGCCAGAACAAATACAATCAATACCTTGATCTTGAGTCTTCACTGGCAGCCAACAGTAGTAATAGCTGTCAGAATTGTATTTGAGTTTGTTTTGATCACTTCAACCATAAAGTTATAGACGGTTATATCAGTACCCTAACTACATCAATTAAATGAGACAAATATTCTGTAGCTGATACTTGGTTCTTGGAAATATTAGATAGATTCAGACAAGTTATAGAATAAAAAATAAGCCTTTTGAGGAGTTCTTTATCACTTTATTTTTTCATCTCCAATGCACTCACTGCAGTGTTTGTTGAATTCAGAGTTTTAAAATTTCTGGGAATTTTGAAGTCACCAGGAAAAGAAACTTGTCTTCGTTTGTTTATTTGATTTCTTTGTTTTTCTGGGGGTAAAAAGCACAGGACCTCGCACATAACACTTGGTAAACATTATCATTATTACTGTTATCACTGCAAGAGTTTGGCATCCTTTTCTTAAATTTACCTTATTAACCTAGGAAAATGAAACTCATTATGTATTTCTTGGCTTTCCTGAAAAATAATCACATTTGGGATATTTAAAACCTTGGTCTCGTCATATAATAATTGGTCCCACATTTGCTAGTTGAGTTTACCTTTAAATGTTTTAAACTTTGTTGTGAATAAGGTGCCTCGTTAGCGCAGTAGGTAGCGCTTCAGTCTCATAAACTTTGTTGTGAATAGAGCTGCCGAGTTTGGGTGTTTTTTCTTTCTCCCCCCCCCCCACTTTTGTGAGAAGCAGGCAAACTCAAGAACAAAACAAGCCATCAATATTAGGGTGGAACAAAGAGTTCTTATGTCAAGCAGATTCAGAAAGCGTTCATTTTCAAAAAAGGAATGAGAAAGACAAGGAGGAAAAGGGATCCCCTTATCCAATGTAATGGAAGATCCCAGGACTGAGGGAAGGAGGGGCCAAGTTCAAACTTGGCGGCAACTCTGAAGCCTGTGCACTTGGCCCTCGCCTGTGTCTTGGAGCCTCTTGAGCCTGCAGCAACTTGGTTCTAATCTCTCCAAGCACAAAGGAGAGCGACTGCGAATGGCCACTTGGCTGGTGGTCCTTGGAGCAGCAGGCAGACAATGGGTTCTCTGCCACCCTCCAGGGCTGAAGGGGGCAGGAAGTTGACAGCCGCAAAGGAACCAAGTTCCACTTCCTTCAGTTCCGGGAACTGAAGTGGTCTCCTGGAGGCAAGGCTGTATTTCATTCTGGCCTATAAGTTTATTATTCTGTTTGTCCTCGGCATTTAGGATAGTTAATGAGTTTTTTGCCCTTACTGACTTTCTGCCCTCACCATCCCCTCACTCTGTAACACCCAGCAGTCTGTCCTCTCTCCCCACCACGGATCAATAAACTCAACAGCCTCTTCTCCCTTCTTACCCCGTGCAGCTTATCCTCAGCATAGAAGCGGAGATGAAGCTGATGGCTCTCCCTGGACTCTGTTTTCTCAGAGCTCTCTCCTACTCCAGCCCTGGAGGCTCTGTCCTCCTCTGCTGCTGCCTTTTGTGTTAACTGACTCTTCTTTCCCCTTCTGCCTGCAGAGCATAAGCTCTGTCCCAAAGACATGTCCTTGGCCCTGTCCTCTTCACTCTCTGGTTTCATCCTGGACAGCCACCCCCCTCATTTATTTCTGTGTGCATTATTCATTCTCAAGTCCTCATCTCCAGATTCTTTTATTTGAGACTTCACCTTCTAAACAATTCACCTGCATGAGTATCAGGACCTTAAACTCACTGGATATAAGGTGGAAGCCAGCAGCCTGTCCTTAACATGCCCCTCCTCCTGTATGCCTTACTCCTTGTAAAGGTTCCATTGGGGCTTTTTGTCACTTGGGATAAAAAAACAAAAAACAAAAAAAACTCCTTTGACTTCCTGTTCTCCCTCATCCCACATCCAATTTGTTGCCAAATCTGACTGTCTCTGTTTTAAGCAGCTTTCTCATTCATCTTCTCCTTTTCCATGCCCCTTTGCCATTTCCTCCTAGTTCGGGGCCCTTGTTACCCTGGAAAATCAAAACTGCCTTCTGACTATACCCTCTACACATTCACCTTCATTATTGCTCTATGTCAACTCATCCTGTACCCCACCATCAAATTAATATTCCTAAAATAAGACCATGATCAGGATATCAGTAGGCACCATATACATATCCCTTTCTCCCCTAAAAATTTTTGGCAAATAAATGTAGAGGGAGGGAGGGAGAGATGGATGGATGGGTAAAAGGAAAGAAGGAAGGAAGGAAGGAAGAAAGAAAAGGAGGGAGGGAGGGAGAAAGGAACTGCAAGACAGCAGCCATACATTTATTTCTAAGTTTCTTGTTAATCTGACCTCTGGAAAAATCACTCACCCTTCCTATGCCTCAGTTTCCCTCTTGGAAATTATGAAAACCCTTGTCACCAATCTTCTTGCATAGAATATATTCTTCATTGACTACTGCAAGGGTTCTGAGATCACTACACATTTATTAATGCCATTGCCTCTTCACCTTTGTTTGTGGTTTTGATTAGTCCCAACCCAAAGTAAGTGTTTGCTGGTCACATGGTCTTCTTGCATCCTGTAGGGTTAATACTCTTAAACACCAGCAGAGTCCATTTCTCCTCCTAACCAGATAGAAGTTTTGAAAGAACATCAGAGAAGGTTTATTCAGTACATGTAGTGGAAAGAGGCAAAAAGAAAATTAGTAAGTTTTTCTCTGGGGTAGTAGTTTAACCAGAGGCCTTTGTGATTTTAGATACTCCAGAGCATTTGCAGCCAGTGAGATTGGCAAGCCAACTTTCCTGGTCCCTCCTTCTGGGAAGAAAGGCCAGCTTAGGGCTTCATGTTAATCTAAGTGATTTCATCGCTCATGAGCAAGTTTGGGTTCCGTCCTATCCCTCGACAGTACATAGAGTCGGTTATGTGATTTCTTTCTTACCATATATAATTCCCGTATAAAATCCCCATCTCCTGAAAATGACTTCCTATTTATTTAACTGTTCCAATTTTCCCCAAATTCCATTTGTATCATCTGACTTTATTATGTAGCCAACTTTTTCAGGACACCGAAAATATCTCCCAGCCAGCCCTTCCTTGAGAAGGAACTTTGGGAAAGAGAATCAGTTATGCATTTTTGACTGTTTGGGCTCTTTAAAATGCATCTTGTCCACTTACCATAAGACAGAGTTGAATGTGGGTAGGGGAATAGCAGAAGATTTCATTGCTTACTTCTGCCTTGCTTTTTCTTCTGATGTATGATGCAGTACTTTTAACTACTGACTAACCAACTCTGTCCCCATGTAACCCTGGCTTGTCTCTTCCAGACCAAAGGAAACACTGCTGAGATTAGGTTGTGGCAGTCTTTTCCCAGCTCCCAGATATAAGTTACTGAATCGATGTCAAGACTTAAAATCTCCCTCCACCCCCATATTGTTCTTAAATTTTGACATCTTCTCTACACTAGCCTTAAGTGTCAAATCACTAGAAGTGTAGGAGAACTTGCCTATTTGTTATTCTAATATACTATATTCACAGTCCATGTTCTTCCACAGAAAATACCAAGACTTCTAGATAGTCTCACCATTGAAATAAGCCAGAGAATTACTCCTCCTAACTACTCTCATGGGCAGATCATGACACCCATGAGATCAAAGTTGTAGATGCACCCTCTGTACAGACCAGTTAGCATGGTTTTATACTGTGGCAACAGAAGAACAAAGGACTCCAAGCAAAAGGCGAGGGATGGTCCAACCCAAAGTACTGCTCTTGTCACACCAGGGGATGCTGAACACATTCTTTCCAATTGTCTCGTACGTTTTCTGCTCTTGGAATGCCCTTTCTACAAATGCTGACCATAACTTTCCCATCAAAGATAACTGAGATAATCTCTGATCAGCAAGAAAGACAGAAATATAGGAATTCATCAGAATAAGACCAAGGTGAAGAGAAAGGAAGAAACACAGATGAGTATGGGTTTGATGCTACTCTTCCTTTCAGAAGAGACAAAGCCAGACAGTGGGGACAACCATGGTGCCTTAAGCCTATTTATTGTCTTGGTATCTTTCTTTTAGTTATCTCCCTCCCCTTCATCAAATCACAGTGACCCATCTTCCCTAACACCAACATGTGCTCACCACCCCTTTATTCAATGGTCATATTACCTAAACATATCCACATCTACCTATGAACTGGAAAGCTCTTTCCCACTCAAGCCTGCTTTCAAAATTCAGCCAGGCCAACTGTGTCTTGAAGAAAGCCCTTAAATAACAATCGAGACCCTTTCTGACTACAAAACACTGACATTTGTTTCTATCCCATTCCCCATGTGATATTTAATGTAATGTGATATTTAATGTAATGCAATACATATATGTATTGTTTGCCTCCACTTGGCTTTGCCTGCCCTACCCTTCACCACACCTGCAATCAATCCCCTTTTTAATACCTATGTTAACCAGAGCCTGAATGACAACACCCTAATAACTTTATCACTTAACCTGCCCTGGTTAATTTTAAAATCCAATTCATTGACTGCTTCCTCTTTGCTTTTCTCTTTCCCTTCCTGGTCATTAGAGGCTCCCTGGGCCACCTGGGCTGTTTCTCTTGCCCATCAGTAGGTGGCTCAAGACTCTACTCTCTCTTCCCCCCTTTCCTGCCCTAAGTGTGCAGCTCTTAGAGCAGCGCTTAGGATGACCCTACTTGATCCCTGTTACATTCCTCCGGGCTTGTCAAAGGTTTGCATTGTGTCCCTGAGTAGCTGAGGCATGCCATGAAGAGCGAGCACGGCCCAGCCCTAATCATGACAACCTCAGCCCCAGTGAAAGATGAATAATAACAACTGCTCTCGCCAGTCCCACAAGAGCCCACTGAGGACGTTTGTTTTGGAATAATGAGTATGGAAATTTGGAATCCATAATAAACTGCAAGCAGTCTTTCCACTCACTCGTGCCGAAAATTCACACTCGCCTTTCCCATAACTTGTCACTTGTGTTTTTTATTGTTCGATATGTAAACAAGGCCGGGAAAGCCTTTGTTCCTTGGTGCCTACTTAGATTTGCCCATTAATCCCAATCCCCCTCCCTTTCCCACCAATGCATGCAGGATTACACAAAGCAAAAGTCATTAATTTTTATCTCTGACTATCTGTTGGGTTTTTAATGTGGCCTGGCTTGCTTATGCACCACCAATTACATGTCATAAGTGCTTGTAGATGCTGGAGCAGTATTATGGGCTGATGAATCACTGCGTCCTCTCCTGATTAGTATGCAAGGGGCCGTGTTCCTCTTTGAGCAGCTGCCATGCCGATGAGGACCTGGCTCTGCCGGTCAAGGCATCCGGACATGAATTCAATATGGATTGCTTTAATTAAATGGCTAAGCTCACAAGACGCTAAGAAACGACTCCATCATGGAGTGAAACTCAAAAATAGAGTCGACACAAGCGAGAGGGTGGAAAAGGTAGGAAGATATGCCATCATCACTGCCCACTCTACCTAAAATCCTTGAAAAGCCCTCCCTCTGCCCCCCCCCCCCACAACCATGTGAAGCACAACCACTTGCTAAAAGCATGATGAATTGTGGAATCCACAATGAAACACCGGAGGTGAATCTCGTTCGTCACCCTTAAATTTAGAAATCAAAACAGCAGAGCAAAACGTACTCTTCTGCCCTTTGAAAAGGTTTCATCTTAACTCTACACTTGATTGCAAACTACTGATGCGGCGGATTTCAAGAAGGAAGGATGCCAGGAGAGGTGGGTAGTAAAGTCTGAATGTACCTGTTACCAGCAGTCTTGGAGGAAAAGAACAAGCTAATGCAGCTTTGCAAATATCAGGAGGCCAAAGTGGTCCGTCAGTGTGCTAATTGGCTGAAGAGGGGAAGGGAAAAGCAGCATGGATTCACACTGTCCACTTGGGATAGGCTTTGCATAGATCAGAAAGATGAAGTATCTGCCAGCTCATGTTTGCTTTCCTCCTACCTTTTATTAGTCTATTTCCATAAGGAAACAAATGGAATATTTTCATAATGAATGGCTGTTGTAGCAGTAACCCCAGTTTTAGTCTTCTGAGCACTTATCTTTAATTCTGTTGCAAGTTCCCTCTTATTTTCACCCTCATTGTATTTGGTTTGGTTTGCCTGTATATTTCACTGGGAGGCAGGATAGAATAATGGCTGAGAGTAAGGGCTCAGGATTCAAATGCCTCTGGACTCTTATCTCAGCTTCATTTATTTCTAAATATGTGGTTTTAGGCAAGTTATGGGACTTCTCTGACTCTCATTTTCCCTCTCTCTGAAACCAGGATAAAGAATAATACCTACCTCACCAACATTTTGTGAAGATTGATTAGTCCACATCAGATCTGTAACACACACTGGAGACTCTCAAAAATGAGGGATACTATTAATGTTTGTGGAACGTGTTCTTGTCAAGTGTTGATGTTTTACTGACCACATACAGAGAATACCCTGTTTCCTGTAATTGACTAGATTTGCCTACATATAGCAGCAAGGATTTAAAGAAGACCTTTAAAATATATTACTGTGCAACCACTACCTCTCCAGTTTCTACTTCTTCTCTACTCCCCATCAAAGATCTGGTACCTTCAATAATAACATGCACTGCAGATGGACCTGGGGCTCTATTTTCTTTTTTAAATAATTTATTAAGATACCATTGTTAAAAAGACCCTGAGGCACTCTGCTTTAAAAAGAGGGGAGGGATGTTAAAATGGTAAAGCATTCTTGCTGGTGTTCCTCCCTTATTGTAAGCTGAAAGTTTGATGAACAGGAAAGGAAGTTAAATGCTAGTACCTAAGCTTTGTCTGTCCTTGCATAGCGCTTTCTCATAGATTTTATAAATCCATGGAGGATCGGGACAGTCCACGTCAGCAGGATGGTCAGGGTCCGAAGAGCCCCCCAGGGGCAATGACAGAAAGCAAACTGTCCATGGTGCACAAAATTCACTTAAACCACACGTGGACAGTATGTGAGATTGCAAAGAGTAATCAATCACTCCTTAGGAGTTCATTTCAGGACAGTTCAACATTTGACACACCAGCCTACCAGACCTAAGCTTGACATAAAGGCAGTATTCTTGAATAATAAGGCAAGACACTCTCTTTTGGGCCTTCAGAAAACAAAAGTCCAATCTGGGTTCTCCTTGGAGCCCCAGTCATTCACCTGCCAGGTGCCACCTTTGGAAGGAAGCATGTTAGTAAAGATGACTATCATTGGAAAAGGGACCTATGGTTTGATCTAACTGTGTGTCTTTAATGTTTTAAAAATAGTGGGCCCAGGTCTCCTTCTGGGGAAGTTGGGGGAGAAGATAGAAGAAGCTTGTTTGGTTGAATACTGACTCTTTGAGACATGGGAAGGGGCTCATACCCCATCTCATGGAGTAATTGAGACATTAAGCAGCAGTCATTGCAGTGGTAGGTAGGACATAGGTGTAGAAAAGAGTCTACTCAGGTCTTAAGGTCAGCTCATATACCATAGATTGCTTCTCCTTGTTCCAAGTGTAAGAGTAATGTAGGCCATCCACAGAACTCAAGAACAAGTAAGCCAAAAGACCTATCAGAAAACTACTATGCCAACAAATGAAAACCAAAAATAATTTGAACATTAAGACCCATAAGCATTTGTCCAGGCTTCTTTCTAGCCAAATGTTCTGTTTTATGTTATTTAGACAGTGCCTTTCAAAGAGACTTTGTGGGATATGGTTTTCTCAGGAGTGAGACTTCTCCTTTCCCTACAAATGTTTTAAGTCCCATTGAAGTTCTTTAAAACCACAAATATATGTTGAGAACTATCTAAAGTGTCAAAATACGAAGTTCTGTGAGTTTGACAAAGGGATCAATTGCATTGTCTCCAAGGTAGGTTGGCGTAAGGTGTTTTAATAGGTTAATTAATATGCTATAAATCCAAATGAAGACTGTAGCATCTTCAGTTTTTTAAAAATTGTTGAAGATTTTATTTATTTATTTATTTATTTATTTATTTATTTATTTATTTATTTATTTGTTATTATGTTCAGTTAACCACTGTATAGTACATTGCACCTTCAGTTTTTTTTAAGAACTTTATAATTACAATTATATAATTAAGAGTGGTTAGTATATTCATGGAGTTGTACAATCATCCCCATTTTAAGTTGAAGATATTTTCGTTACCCTAAAATGAAACCCCATACCCATTTGCAGTTTCTCCCCATTCTTTCCTCCCCGCCGCCGCCACCAATCCTTGGAACCGCTAGTCTACTTCCTGTCTCTATAGATTTAACTATTCTGGACATTCCTTATGAATGGAATCCTAGAAAACGTGGTCTTTCATGACTGGCTTCTTTCACTTAGCATGGTGTTTTCAAGGTTCATGCACATTTAAGATGTATCAGTACTTCATTTCTTTATAGCTTCACTTTTAAAACTTATATGTGCACACTATCCATTGCACAGAGAGCCAGAATGTCAGCTCAGAATAGATGTGTTAACTTGCTGACTGTTGGACATTAGCCCATTACTGAACTTAAGAAAGATATATGATTCAGTTTCTTCTGGTCTGCCATGTAGATTCCTTCCAGATTCCCAAAATCTTGAATGGCCCCTGTATATAATAGGAATACAGAATAGTATTATTCTTTATGATTTACCTATGTTAGGAAATATAAAGTGTCATTGAAAAATTTTATAAAAATCATATTGGCTAATCCCAATATTCTGGATTTGTGAACTTTTTTCATGGAAAATTACTTGGAGAAAAAATGAGCACACATTATATAAATGCAATGAGACTTTAAGGAGGAGGTAGGTAGGAAACAGGAAGAGCTCTGAGTCACAAGGGAGGTGATCTGCACCTTACTACTGCTCCCACCAAAGCAGACCTTGAGATCATGGACATGTCACTTAGCCTCTTAGCTTCTGTGTCCCCATCTGTAAAATGACCATGCCTCTCCCAGGCTTCGAACCTTCACTGGCACACCCACTGCTTGAGACTCAAACGCCAACTTATTAGCCTAATCATCTGAGTCTCTCATGATATGATGTGGTCTCAGCTCACTTGTTCAGCACCATCTCTCCTATCCTCACAGATTTGGGCCACATTCCCTAATACTGGCATATGCATACCTCTTAATATCCTACTCCCTCCACCTGGTGTGCCCTCCTGCCTTACCCCCTTCCAGGAAACTCCCCTCTCAGCCTCCCAGGCCCTACTCAGATGTCCCATCGCCCAATGGAATGCTTCTCTAAATTCCACAGGCAGAATTATCAGACTCACCTCTAGATCCTAAGACCTTGTTCATACTTCAGTTAGAGTCATTATCCTATTGTGCCATAATTATTTGTTTCCACATCTGCCCCAGCACCTCCCACACCAAATCTTAGTCATTCTTCCTAGACAACATCTCTAAGCACCCAAGCCCTGTCACCATGTCTGAGCTATAGTAGATTTCTATAAATGTTTATTAAATTTATAAATTAATGAATTTGAGAGAATTGTCCTTAAGGTAATCATCCACTTCTCTCCATCTTCATGTCACCATCCTAGACTAAACTCCCATATTGCCTCTTGCCTAGATTACTCCAGACTACCCTCTTCTTCTTCCTTCCCATAACCCATCCTCTACCCAGAAGTCCAAGAGGTAGTGAAAGAGTCAAATGAGACCTAATATACATGGAAGAGATTTGTAAATTCTAAAAGCATTATACATATATAAGCTTTTTCATGGTTTAATTTTATGCCTGTCCAATTTTGATTTTTAGAATAAAAGTGATCAAGGGTAAATGTTGTTTTCTCTAAGGTAATTGGAAGCACTCTGAGCTGTCATAAAACTGGGGCTGAGAACTACAGGATGCATGATTGTTTTCTCAAGCCTGTGTTCCACACTCAGAGTCTGCCAACTCTTAACTTCACCCTTTCAGTCTTCATGGGTATCCACTCCAGAAATTCTGTAGTTCCTGCCAGTGGCCCTGAAATCACAGAGTTCAGGTGAAGCCTCGCCCATTTCTATACCTCCTACCAGTGGCCTTTTCTACTGTGTAATGTTGAGTGTGGTGGCTAATGTCACACCCATCCTAACTCAGTAATACACTTTCCTTCTGCCCACTTTTGTCACTGCCTTCTCTTCTCTTTCTCCATTCTGCTATGCTCCTCAATCTACTTTCCTTATTCAGTTTCCTTTTTGGAAACTATGATATAACTTCTTGCATCTGTGTTCTTTCCATAAAATTGACCTTATTCTTTCTTCTGCCAAAAATTCTGGCATCTTCTCATGATAAACACTATAAATAGAAGTATGAAATTGTCAGTACACTGTGATTCCAACCTTTATAGCTACCCAGAAAAAGAAGCTACTGAATCAAAATGCCCAAATCCATCTGCTTCTCTCCATCCTGGATTAAGGTGCCGTTGTATCTTGTGCCTGTATTACTGCAAAAATCTCCCTGTTTCCATTCTTCCCTCCTGTGGGTCATTCTCCATACAGAATTCTGAAAGATCTTCTTAAAACAAAAATAAAACAAAACTAAATCAGATATATCATATCACTTCCTTGCTTAAAATCCCACAGAGTTTCCCCATAGCCTATAAAATTGAGTTCAGACTCCCTAACCCAGCCTATGAGCTGTATGTGATCTGGCTTTGACCTCCACTTTGCCTTTTCCTCTCTTCCCTGCCACAAGCAAACCCAGTACTTTGTACTATCTATTCCTTCAGCCTGAAATGTTCTTCTTTCATTTTCTCCCATAACTAGCTCTTGCTTGCCATTTAGTTCTCAAATTATATGCCATCTCCTCAGAGAGCCTGTTTCTGCCGTCCAACCTAAAGCATCCCACTGTATTAATCAGGCTGACGGAGGTTGTGCTGTGGTAACAAGCTTTCTAACAGAAAAAAAAAAAAAAAAAAGATTTGTCTCCTGTATTATTTCACTAGAGTTGCCAAAACAAAATACCCCAGTCTGGATAACTTAAACAACAGAACTTTCTTTTCTCATAGTTCTAGAGGCTGGAAGTCAAAGATTAAGGAGTCAGTAGGTTTGGATTCTCTTAAGCCCTCTCTCTTTGATTTGCAGATGACTGTCTTTTCACTCTGTCCTCACATGGTCTTTCCTTTGCACACACATATCCCGGATGTCTATATGTATGTCCAAATCTCCTTTTCTTATATGGACACCTGTCACATTGGATTAGGGACCACCCTCATGGCCTCGTTTTATGTTAATTACCCCTTCAATGGCCCTATCTCCAAATATAGTCAAATTCTGAGATTCTGGGTTTAGGGGTTCAACACATGAATTTCAACAACATTATTTAGCTCATAACAACTCCATCACTCAAAGTCTGCTGAGGGTCCAGGTAACTCTCCAGGGCTGTTGTTCTCCATTCTTAGAAATCCATGGTCCTACCATTTCAACACAAGGCCTCTTCTATGATTGCCACAGTAGGGTTAAAAAGTTCTAGAGTATTGGGATGGCTGGGTGGCTCAGCCGGTTAAGCGTCCAACTCTTGAATTTGGCTTGGGCCATGATCTCAGGGTCGTGAGATCTAGCCCCACATCTGGTCTGCACTCAATGGGGAGTCTGCTTCTCCCCCTCTCTTTCTGCCCCTCCCCCCATTTGTGTGCTCTCTCTCTCTCTCAAATAAATAATTAAATCTTAAAAAAAAAAAAACACCAGTTCTGGAGTATCACACACTGAAAATTAAATAATCGAGCCAAGGAGTGATATGAGTCACATCTATTCCCATTTCATTGGCCACATCATATCACATTGTCATGACTTACTTCAAGATGGGGGGAAAGTACACATCTTTAAGTGCCCAGAAAAAGAGGAGAATGGATATTGGTGAATGGTAGTAATGCCTACCACACTCAAAGAGCAATCCTACAACGTACCGCAGAAAACACAACACTATCAACTTGTCCATGATGATTAAAAAATGGGCTGAGGCTTTTGCCCTCCAAGAATGACACTGATGTTTCAGGAAAAATCAATCTAATAATATCAAGTCCTGATTTCTCAGTGAATTTCAGAACCCTCCAACTCAATCACTGCCGTGCATATTAGTCACCTCCTGTCGACCCTGTCCATCAGTTCTAATCTGGCTACGCTTGACTGCCTGCCCTATCCAAATGTTCTTGTCAGCCACTCTAGTCCCTTTTCACTCATGTGAGAGATGTTCCCATCCGTTGGACTTTCTCCTGGGCCAATATCAACCTGAACCACTCTAGCATACACTTGGACCCAAGCCATGGACCCCTGCTGAGGGAAGTCATCAAAGCAAGTGGATGGGGCCTACAATGGAGAGACGCTGTGATACTCTATGATACCTCAAGGAGCCTTTGTAGCTCCTGAACAGATCTTGAATTCACTTGTCCCATCTTCTTAGCCCCAGGTCAGCCCATCTCTGCTATCTGCTGATGTCAGGGAGCGTGGCACAGCTTATCCACCCCTCTCCACACCCACCTTCTCCACACTCCTCATTTCCCAGCTTTGAGCTCCCCAGTCCCTTCTGTATGCTTCTTCCTTTTCTCCCCTAACCTGCCAAATTCTACACCCAGTTTTGCCTTTCACTCAAATTACCAACCTATATCCTCCTTCATTTCTGAATCAGACTTCCTGAGCAGGTGACCCAGACTCACTGCTTCCCGTTCTTTATTTTCCTGTTACTGCTCTACCTTCCACACTCCTATTCTGCTGAAATATAGCCAGGGCCTCCTTCTTCCTCACTTCCTGCAAATCCACCTCCTCCTTGCCTTTGGGAATCCCACATTTTGCTGACTCACCTCTCACCTCTCTGATCATCCTTTCTTCTGGCTGCTCTGGAATGAAACTGGCCACTGAAAGCAGATGGCTCTCCTTCTGTCCCTCAAACAACAATGCTGCTTTTTCCCTCTGCATCTTTGTCCTGACTGCTCCTCCCCACCAAGAATGGCATCTCCACTCCTTTCAGGCTTCTTTCACTCCTTTCAGGTCTCACAGGCCCTATGAAGAGCCATCCTTTCCATGAATCCTTTACTCCGAGCCACGGATCAGTCCTCTTCTGAACCTAGAACATCTCAACTAGGGGTTGACTAACTCTTTTGGTAAAAGACTAGATGGTGACTATTTTAGATGGACCATACAGTGTCTCTAGAAACTATTTGTCTCTGCCATTGTAGGGAGAAAGTATCCATAGACAAAATGTAAATGAAAGGGCATGACTGTGTTCCAATAAAACTTTATTTACAAACACAAGGAGCAGCCCAGTTTGGACCCACAGGCAGTAATCTGCCAACCCCTGATCTAGCTTTAATTTTTAGCCTTAATTTTTTAAAATAGCATATTTCTTTGCACATATGAACACCTTATTTTCCAACTAAAATATAAAGTCCTTGGAGGTGGAAACTCTTTTTCATACTAAGAGTATGTTGAAATACACTTAGCAAGACTGTAAGCATCTGTAGGTATTCGGTAAGGAGAGTGAATGAGTGTAGCTGAGGCATGCCTTAGAATGGTCGAGACAACTGGATGCTACATGGTTGGAGCACTCAGCAGAGCTCCCAGAACACATCAGGAGTTCAGTGTTTTCTGTTGGAATTCTTCCTAAAAAACACTTCCCAAATCAAGGCCTGTCGAAGAAGATTGGAAACCGAGAGGAAGTCCACCTATACCAGAAGCCACATGACATTCCTGGGTTTGCTCGACAGTGGCAGGGGGATGTCCCTTTCTAAATTTCCTCCTCACATTTCAGCATCTTCCTATCACCATGCTACCTGATGGAACCGTACATCACGACATGCTGTATAACCTTATTATTCTGTTATGGCACATTTAAATGGGGAAGTTTCTTTAAACCTAGCTGCCTCGCCATTAAATGTGTGAAAAGTATATCATAAGCTGCAAAAAACAGTCATGAGGATTCAGATGTCTTCTCCCTTTTTAGCGCTTTCTGACTGATTTCATCCGTGTCTGGGCTCCCCCTACACCTCCCTGTCTTTATTATGCGCACCGGACTGGTCCACCGGCAGGTCTCGGGGCCTCCCTCCCTCTTCGAGCTGGGTGCACATGACCAGCGCTGCCTGCTTACTGAGCAGAGGCAGATGTGCCGGCACCGAGCGCAGGGAAGCCAAGTGAACTGTGAGGGCTGGACTTTGATGCCTTTTGGTTGGGAAATCACGAGTTTTATTTCCAGCCTCTACCTCTGGGATTTTTATGTGCTTAACGATTTCGTACACTTTGTAGTTATTTTGGTCCTCAGGAGGGAACGTGAGCGTAGCTGTCATGGAAAGCTGATAGACACCAGAAGGTCTCCCTCTTCTTTTTTTTGCGTGTAGTTTACCATGCTTATGAGGAGATGCTTCCCCACCATTTTGGGGAGAGGGACAAAGCTGCTATTTTGTCAGTAGTCAAAATACAAAACTAAATGAAAGGTGTCTAGCAGAGGAAGGCAAGTTGAGCTGCCTGCCAGTCCTGCCTCCCTGGGGGCATCCAGGAAAGAAAGTTCTGGAACAAATATATCCGAGCTGTGTTCTGCACTGGACTCTTCCAAAACAAGTTAAAAAAAAAGTCTGTTGGCCTCTTGGTTAAGAGATTCACATCTGAAAATTATGCTTTTCTCTGTTGCTAAAGTAGCAATGGGATTAACGCTGCCTGCCTCAGCCTGGCTAGGTCAACAGGGAGTAGTGACAATTCATAAAATGTAAATGCCCTGGATCGAGCATAACCATTTACAACTATTGCCTCATTTAATTCTGCCACCAATCTGAGGAGGTCAGGTACTCTTATGCTCCCACTTTTCAGATCAGAAAACTGAGGCTTGGAGAGGTCACCCAGCTAGCTAGTGACAAAGCATGGTCTCCCCCCACTGGGTTTGTTTATATAGATTTATGAGGAAGCCAAAGCGTATTATAGGACCCTAAGAAATATGCGAGAGTGCTGTTTCTCAGCCTAAGACTGAGGAGAACCTGATGTTTGGAGTGGAGCGATGGAAATTGGCTTTGCTCTCTGTCCTAGTACTCGTCTCTGCTGCTGTCAGAGCTGCGTGTCCCCTCTCCTCTGCCAGGCCAAGGGCTCCTGGGGCCCAGGTCCCCCTCTGCTGGCACCCATGCATCCAGAGCATTGGCATAAAGTAGGTCAGTGGCTGACATGTAGAACTGAGGACAATTGTCATTTAAAAAAAGTGATGATGCCAAGCTCATCTTTCTGCCGCATCCTGTTCCCAAAGCCGGAGACTTCCGTGGCTTGTGAGGCCACAGACTTTATGGTAATAAGATTTTTTAATAAAGCATGGCCAGCCATAGCCATAGAGAGGTGGGAAGGGGGGCAGAACGAGCGAGGGGAGTGGGAATTTGGGGGTTCGGGCATCTCACAGATGGTTCATAGTATCACTTGGAGCCCGCAGTGGGATTATATAGCCCTGTAATTCCTGGCTCTCTTGTCTGTAGGCCATAGCAGTGCTTGCTCAACAGCAGACAGAAATCAAGCCCAGGTTGGGGGGAAGGGTTGTGGGGATAATATCCGCAGAATTATCGCCACCTCTCGACGTCAGCAGGGGAAAAAAATTGTCACCACATTAAAGGAAACCTGAAACCAGATTTCCAAAGGAAATGTTCCCCACTAACTCTGAAGTGATATGATGTGGATCTGTGGCTGTCGATGGACTTTCATATTCAATAAATAAATGCTGTGTAATTTGCCGCCTTCGCTGTTATTAGAGTATTTTATTTAAGTGGCTGTAGTTGAGCTATTCGTTACTGCGGGAGCTCGTGGGTTTGGTTCAGATCACTGTTGATGTTTTCTGGACCCAGGGTACTGCAGGTTCATTTGGACTGTGTTTTTTAAATAAGGAGTCATTAGCCTGATGGGCTGATTTGGATGGCGAATTCCTAATCAAACAAGACTCACTGTCTGTCTTCTGAATATCAGGCCCTCAATTTAGACGCAGAGCTGAGGATCTTTCTTTTCAGTCATTGTATCCCTGTGGTTTTTCCCTCTTCCAGACCTCCAACCTTTTCCTCCTCCTTCTTTTCTCCCTCATTTGTACTGGTTGCTAGTCTCTGTCCAGCTCTCTCTGGAGATAAAGACTTGCTTTAGCATACAGCGCGCTCTCCTTAATGCAACCGAGTTCACTCTCATCATTTTAATAGTGGACCTAAGGTATGTTGCCATGTGAACAAGCCATCACGTCGCCATAGCAACCAGCCAGATTGCAGCACACCAGTCTGAGGACTGGACCTTCCCCCCCCACCCCCTTCTCTTTCTCTTCCTCGCCTGGGCTCTTTCTTTTGTTAAATTTGCTGAAGTGCTCACAATAGGAAGATTCAGTCTGCTTTTTCAAGCCGGGTTTCGTTTAAACCTGTAAATTGTTGTATAAACAGAAAGGCCAGCATGGCACTAGACTTACTTCCAAAGACGACTTGATGAGGACTTTGAGTGTGGACCCCACCCCCACCCTCTGCTATGCCTTGCAGTTTGATCAAAAAAGGGACGGGATCACACGTATTGGTGGCATTTGGACTTAACCAACCCCCCGCCCCTGAGTTTCTTCTTAGCTTCCCCCAGCAGGGACTCCGTGACTCTCCCACACAGGCCTGGTGACCACAGCTAAGCCCTCAACTATGCTCGGAAGCCCTTTACAGTTTCTGAGCTCGGTAGGACCCGAATTAGACCCAATTAAAGATGTGGATTCTCCTTCTCCGTTCCCTATTGCCAAGTAACCTGCACCGGTTCCAATTCCAACCTCGTGGGGAGAGCAGGGATGTTGAAAGGACAAATGATAAAGGGACATGTGTCGTGTCCGCCTGCCCATATTCATCAACGTTGCTTGGCCTCTGATGCTCCTAACCTTCTCGTCTTTGTTCAGGGAAGCATAAAGAATCATTCTCCCAGAGCCTCACATCTTTTCCCATTTTATCCCCTGCTCTCTTGTGCCTGGTGCATCTATTACCTGCTCCGGTCCTCACACATCTCTTCCCCCCGCTCCCCCCCCCGCCCCACCACCCCGCAACCCCAACACAGCTCCCCTCCCCTTCCGCTCCTCACCCCTTCCGTGGCATTTACTGCTGAGCATGTACTGACAGATGCACCGAGCAGGCCAGGCTGCGTGTGGGCCCAACTGCAGGCTCAGCTGCAGGCAAGCCTTGGTTGGAGGGTGGCGTAAAGTGCCCTCCGTGGGCAAGAAGGACCAGTTCAGCTTGGTGCATAAAATTACAGCAAACAAGCTTCAAATAACGCAGGACACTTTCATAATTGATTTATGCAGGGGCGCTGAAAGTTCTATTACCTTTTGTTTAGCTCAGGGGGCCTGACTCTATGCAATCCATTGCTGAAACTAATTACAAGATATAATTAAACTGTGACACAAAGATATTATACCGTTAGTTTACTAATGACACCGCGAAGCTGTACCACCAGCACAGGACAGTGATTACGCTTCATTTATTATTTATCCTTTTGCTAAATGAGACGCTGACATTTTCAAAAATTACTTTGAGGTTTCTTAATTGTCGGCAGCAGGATGGACTAGAAGGAGATCTCCTTCCTCTTAGTTACTTATCCAAACCTCAGAAGCATTATTAGCCAAAAGAAAAAAGAATAGGGGAGGGGGAAAAAAAAAAAAAAGCAAAAACAGTCACCCAGTAGTAATAAGTAAAGCCTAATTGCATCTTTGGACATTTTTGAATTTTTACAAACAGCACTCTATGGTGGACAGGGTTGCTGACCCGGGGTTTAGGGCCAGGGGAGAGAAAGCGTTATTGTGAGATTCAGGGTATCTCTTATTCTGTCACTTGGACAAGGGCAGGTGGCCCTGGGCATGTCTGGGCAGAGACTGGGCGTGAATGGGCTGGAAGCTGACCCCAAAGCCTTTTCCAGGAGGCAGAAAGTAGGTAGGGATCTGATGCTAATATTATTGTTGGGTTTTCCTTTGGCAACTTTCCCCCTTTTTGATTTCCCCAAACAGCACACCTCATTAGCAATACTGACATGAAAACTTTTGCATGTGAGACAAGACAGGTCTGCTTATGGTTGGGACTAGGGCTGATGTGGTTCTGGTTTAGCCTTCTCTGTTACATCTTCCACGGATGGGGGGGATTTCCTGTAAGGACCCACAGGCCCAAAATGAATGCTTTTGCTTCACTGAAAAGCTTTCCTGCTTCCTTGTCTTTCATTGTCCATATCACTCTGGCTATTGGCAGAAAGTACCCTGGGGAAGACTGGGAATAGGAATTCCCTATATCAGCTTTAAGGACTGGAATTCTGTGGGCCTATTTATCTACCATCCCTACATCTCCATGTACAGGCCTTGCTTTATTACTCTCTCATTCATCACATTCTCAGAACAATAAAAGGTTAATTTACTGGCCGCCGTTTGATGAGTTTTTGATGCCATGAATCTGTGTGCGCACGGGTGTGTCTCCTTACGGCTCTTCTGGGTCAGGCATCCTACAAGGTACCACTGGCCCCGAATGGCCACTAACCTCTCGGTAACCCCAGTGGTGATGCAATCACAGCAACCACTGGTCGGCTTGAGACAGGGTTTAATTTCTTCTGAGTGTAATGGCATCCGGCATCTATAATTATGCTATTTTCTCTCCTGTGCTGATTAAATACGATTTACCCCGAGAGCTAAATGATGAATATTTGAGTGGAGTGTGTTGAGCCAATAGCTGGTAAAATAGCCACAATAAATAAACTTGGAGGGGGGAAGGGGGCTCTGCCAGGTAGCATGGGCAGGTGCAAGTGGAAAGAAAGCAGGATTAACGCTGAAGCCAGAACAATGCCCACCCCCCACCCCCACCCTGCCCCCAGCTTCTGTTTAAAGGGAAAACAAACCTGAAACCTGGAAATCTCAGCCTTGAGATCTTACTGAACCTCAGCAATAGTTAAACAATCAGACCCCCTCCCATCAATATTGTGGTTGGGTGTTGTTTCCAGATCTCCCCCACCCCACCCCCACCACCCCATCGCAAACAAGAATACTCCTCATTCCCTAGCATATAGCTGAGAAATGAAATTCAATATCACCTCTTCCCTGACCCTGGACCTGCTCATCTCACAACTCCTGTGTTTATTAAAAAGAGGCCTGGCTTGTCTCAAGGTTCCTCTTTCTGTGTCAGAGATTCTCACAGATTGAGCGAAATGTCTGTGCTCTTCTGATGAAAGGGCCGAGAGCCCGATACCAAAATGGGTCAGGAAATCCTTGCAAGCTTTCCCCTATTCTTAACCCTAAACACAAGCAAGGCATCTTCAGTAATGGCACTTCCTTTACCCACACATACCATAATCTCTATGTGAGATCATGACTTGGGGGCTTGCGTTTACTGGTCAGGAAGGCAGCATGAAAGTGAAGTCCTACGCTTTGCACTCTTTGGAGGTATGGACGCAGAGGGGATACAACCTGAACAGTTCATCAGCGAGAATTTACTGAGATCAGCAAAGTATTAGATCTAGTAAGGGTGGAGAATCTCCAACGAGTATATGACAAGGTCCTTTCTTTCAAGGTACACAGAGTGTTATTTGGTAGAAAAGACCCCATACACTTGGAACCAGTTGAGAACAATACCAAGTAGCGTCTACTGACTATCAGTTCGGAGGGTAGAGATGATATAAGTCATTTGAGGCCAGAGACAGAACAGGTCATTGTGGGTTGCGGGCAGCAGGGATGACCCAGTGCCCACGCAGTGACCCTTGAGGTGGGCGGGCAGTAAAAGGCTTAGGGGCGAGAGCATAGGGGTGGATACAGAGAGGGAAGAATGGAGAGGCTAGGATTGCAAGGAAGACAGGAAGCATGTGTCTGTATAAAAAGCCCAGTGTCCTGTTGCCTTTAGATTTTATTGCTTAAGACCCCACACTTTCTACCTATTCAGTTTGGCTTTCCTAGATGACATTCACTGATGCTCAAGGTTATATTGTGATGGGAAACAGGTGCACAACGGAAACTTTCACCTGGGGTGCAAAACCTGCTGTCTCTGATGGAACGCCTAGGGTTTGCATTGGATTAGAAGCTCCTAAATTTGTTTGCCTCTTCATAGCCACTTTCTTTGTGATGAAGCATCCGAGAAAGGGAGAGACCAGCCTCCGAGAGCCTCTCACGGTGGACCAGCCAGGGTGGCCCAGCTGTTCATGGCCGTCGCTAAAGCTGGACCAGGCAGGGGCAGCCTGGGCAGCAGTGGTGGATGGTGGATGAGGTTGTGTCTTGCATATCTTTGACTTTCAGGCTTAGCATCTCCTACTTTAGCGGCAACACCCTCCTCCTTGCAACTTCCATGGGGGCTGCAAATGGATTTAAAAGCTTCTCTTACATATAACTGTAAATGGGAAGTGAGCGGGCAATGACATCCTCATAGGGAAATATTCTTTGAGCATATGTTGATGCATACAAAGAAAATACCATTTCCTTAGGCACTTTGCGTTTGTTAGTCATTTTGCTTTCCTTCCTTCTTTTGCTAACCTTGCTTTTTTCTTTCTTCTTTACTGCTGAAGGCTCATATAATAAAACCATTGTATTTCTGTTTGGGTCTGTTTCAATGCCTTTTTTTTTTCAATACCTGGTCCCATGGCATGTTTTTGTGCTGCTTTTGTCCATTTTGTCTTTTTGTTTAGAAATTACGTGAAAGATGAGCCACCAAAAGAGAATACACTTTGGATGGTCCAAAGCGATACCGGTATTAATGGAAATCTGGCAAAAGTGAAATTTAAACTGAAAACATCAAGAGGGCTTTTTTTCCCTCCCAATGAAGGGTTTAGTAAACCAAAAGGTAGAAATGTTATCACAGGAATTGCTGAAATCAGGGAAGACTCGAAAAGCTTTGGAAAAATAATAGTGCACATGCTTCTCCTTTCTCATCAGGTGGAAGCCAAGAAGAAATTTCATGTAGTGGATTATTTTGAACATTCTGTATTTGAAACACAAATTATTCAATGAGTGTGTAGGGTAGGGGTAGGAATAGTTTCCTCTTATTGAAAAGCATAAAGTAGTCAGTGAATTCTTTTTCACTTGAATCAGATGATAACAGGAGGAAGCCAAGGTATTGGGTCCTTTTGCCTTTGATCTGTCAATTATTGAGAAATGTCCTAAAGTGATAGAGGCTATCTGGAGGGGGTAAAAAGGCCATTTGGTAGAGCGAGAAGCCCAGAGGTGACATCTTTCTCCCCAGCCAACTCTTCCTTTTCCTGCTTCAGGAGGCTACCTCTGTAGTCTCCTCATTTCACGTCACCCTGTCAGGAAAACATGCCACAGCTGATAGAGCAAATCGCTCCAGAGAACTTCACGTAGGAACTCAGACGACAGAGCCAGATGGTCAGTTTCCATGCTGGCTTGGCCATTTAGTAGTCATGTGGCTTTGAGCAGGCCGTTTGATGTCTGAGTCTCTGTTCTCCTGTTAAAAATGAAGATAATGATCGTATCTACCTGCATTAGTCAGGGTTCTTTAAAGAAACAGAGCCAGTGGGGTGTGTGTGTGTGTGTGTGTGTGTGTGTGTGTGTGTGTTTATTATAAGGAACTGACTCACATGATTATAAAAGCTAATGGGTCCACAATCTGCAGTGTGGGCCAGCAGGCTTGACACCCAGGGGAACCAAGAGTATAGTTCCAGTCCGAAGGCCAGCAGGTGGATACCCAGAAGAGTCAATGGTGTAGATAAAGTCCAAACACAGTCTGGGGGAGGCCAGTTCTTTGGTTCTCTTCAGGCCTTCAACTGATTTGGTGAGGCCCACTCACATTGTGGAGGGCAATCTGCTTTACTCAGAGTCTACTGATTAAATTTGTTAACCTCATCCAAAATCACCCTCCAAGTTGACCCATAAAGTGAATCAGCACACTACCTCATAGGGCTGTTGTGTGTCCCTGACACATAGTATTTGCTATATGAGTGTTTGTGCCATTACTGCTTTGACAGTGATGACAGTGAGAATTGTTAGTAGCTGTCATCATACCATGGTGTCTAATATACCAGGTTTCAAAACCCAGATCTACCGCGTATGAGTTGTGTGACCTTGAGCAGGGGCTTCAACCTCTTCAGGTCGGCACTTCCTCATCTGTAAAATGAGGATAAAAAGAGGAAGTTGTGTTAAATGAGTTTATGTAGGTACAGCATTTGGAACTGTGTTTGACATGCAGCAGGCACTACACAGGTGTTTGCAGCTGCAGTTAATATAACGATGCTGGTGAACATTACCATGGTTAGCATCGCGATGGAATCTGACACATTGCTGGCCTTAGACAAGATCCTCAACCCTCCCAAGGCTCATCTGTGAAATGGGGATATGGATGTAGCATTTTGAACTATGTTTGATTATCGTAAGCATTATACAGGTGTTTGCTACTGCAGTTACGTTGATGATAATGAGTATTGCCTTTATTAGCATTGCTAAAGACCTTGATAAGCTTATTAGCTGTTGCTTTGGACAGGGTCCTCAACTTAACCCAGTCTGCATTTTCTCATCTGGGAAATGCTGTTAAGTTGAAAGGAACATGTTAGATCGTGGGAAGCACTTGGCTCCATTCCTGGCCCATGGCCGTGGAAAGCACTCAGTGAACGTTGGCTACTATGCCTTTCTTCATGCATCGAGCACTAGGTACTGGGAACACATTAGCAGCAACACTACTGTCCCCTTTTCTCAGATCTCTGTTCACTCTACACCAACCCTGACACACTGTCGCTAAATCAGTGATGGGGACCATATGATGTCCCAAGTTAGCCACCCTATTTTCAGATTTAGAAGAGTGTTCTTTTCTTGTTTGAAAATTATGTGAAAGAAGATAAGGTATCAGTTAATCTCAGTGGTTAGTGCTAGCTCTGTGGTCTGGGCCCATGCAGAGCACATTTGTCCCTCTTCCATGTGACAGCCCGCCAAATATATGAAGACAGCACTCACTTCTCTCCTAAGTGTTTTTGTCATCAGACTAAACATCTCTATCTCTTTCACCCTTTTGTCACATAACACAATTCCCAAACCCCTCACTTTATTGATTGCTCTCATCTGGACCTGCTCCAGGTTTTCAGTGGTCACCCTAAAATATGTCATGTGGCCTGTGTTCAGCCCTCCTGAGGGGCACACTTGCCCTACTGAGGACTGCTACCTACCTCATCCTGGTACAATCTTAATTTATTAAGCTGTCGTAGGTTTGCCATAGTTCTTTTAGCAATCCCATCTGGCCTCTCCTGTTTTATTTTAAGCTTCAGTTGACTGACACAATTTATACATGGACTGGTCATAAGCAAGATCCTCCTCCTCCTGCCTTTGATAATTAAAGCTTTGAACCTATGTGTGCATATCTCACAGTCCAGTTATATTTTATCTTGTTAAGTTTGGCTTGTGTTTCAAACTACTGAGATATTTGACAATTATTATATTTTTACTAGAAAGTTATCTCATACTTTAAGATATTTGGGAGATACAGATAAGTACAAATAAGAAAATAAGGATCATTTATTTCTCACCATCTAGAGATAACTATCGTCGGCATTTTGGTGACTTCCCAGACCTGTTTCTTGTGTTGTGTATGTGTTGTGTGTATGCGTGCATTTGTCATTACAAAATTGGGATCACATTGTATATAGAGTTTATTTTATTTCTTTCTTTATTTTTTATTTAAAAGATTTTATTTATTTGACAGAGAGAGGCACAGCGAGAGAGGGAACACAAGCAGGGGGAGTGGGAGAGGGAGAAGCAGGCTCCCCACAGAGCAGGTAGCCCGATGCAGGGCTTGATCCCACGACCCTGAGATCATGACCTGAGCTGAAGGCAGATGCTTAACGACTGAGCCACCCAGGCGCCCCCCGTATATAGAGTTTAGATGCCTTTTTCATTTAATATTAAACTGTGAGAAATTTCTTACATAATGAAATTATATTTGGAAATTTGATGGCAAAGTACATCCTGTGGACATATGGATATTCCATAGTGTATTTGACCATTCCTCTATTATTAGCAATAAGGATTATTTCCAAGATTTTGGTGTTAGAAATAATGCTTCAGTGAGCATCTCTGTCTATAGCAGGGTTTCTCAACCTCAGCACCACTGACTTTTGGGGCTGAATAATTCTTTGTTGTGGGGCTGTTCTGTGCATTGTAGGATATTTTATCTCTGGCTCCTACCTACTCGGTATCAGTAGTACACCTCCCCACCGAGTTGTAATGACCAAAAAGGTCTCCAGACATTGCTAAGATTCGCTTAGGGTTAAAATTGCTCCCCCGCCCCCAAGTAGAGAACTATTGGTCTTTGTTTCTTCAGCTGAATGAGGGGGAAGGAGGACAGTGCAAACAGTCTATCCCAACTGCAAAGAGTAAGGGAGTGCATTGTCAATAGTGTTTAAAAACAATTAATAAAACCAACTGAAAATTAGCCCATTTTTTATTATCATTGTGTCTCAATAATATCAATAATGAAATTCTCCTTCCTACCGGGGTGGAATGCTCCCATTTCATTTCCATCACCACCACCCCTAATGGTTTCACCATTGTCCCTTAAAAAAAAAAAAAAAAGTCCCAAAGCACACTGTTTATGTTCCCCCAAAGTTGTGTAGAATTTTAACAACACAGCTTTCTGGGTGAATTTTGTTTATTTTTTTTTCTTATAGCTTTCTTGTCACAGATCTCAGACCCATTGGGGACAGTGCTGGGCGATCCTTGCTATATTCACAGTCGTCTCGTCCCTCTGTTAAGTACTGTCTTCTTACTGGATCAAGTTCAAGGAGCGTAACTCCCTCTTCTCTTAGGGTGTATTAATCTCTCCAGTACTTGGGAACATATGCTTGAGGGTTTAGGGCACTTCCCTCGTTTGCCAAAATATGCTTTCATTATAATACTCCTCTGTTTAAAAATAATTTTACCCGGTCTCCTTGCTGCTCCATGAGCATACATTCGACTTCATGGCTTCACATATGTTGTTCTACTTCCTTGGAATACCCTTCCTGATTCCTACACAAACCCTATGCACAGGAAACCTTTCTTGGGTTTTAAGTCTCTCACTGATATTCTGCTTTTCTAAGCTCTTTCTTATGTGATCTGTATCATATCTTATCATTTAGTATCCTTTGGCACGTAACTTACCCATCTATGTATTTCTAATTATTTTAGTAACTTAGTCTTATCTCAACAATTAGAACACAAATTTCCTGAAGGCAGAGATGTCTTACCCTTGAAAATCTTCTCAAAAACAAGTCTGTAAATACTCAATAAACAGCTGCTGGTGATGTATAATTCGTTCTGTTCCAACATTACTTAACTTCCTCATTTCCTAGCTTAGCTCTATAAAATTCAGTGCAAGAATTAAAAATATGTGTGTGTGTCATTCACATGTCTTAATTTAACCTTAAAATTAACTAGCTAGACATCCAAACGTAAATTTCAAGACAGGTCTCCCAGATTTTTCCATCACTGATCTATCTGATAAGTATTTTCTGCAGGCATCAGACGATCCATAACTATCTCTAACAGTTCTAGCCCCCACCCCGGGGCCCCTTTAGTTGTTTATATCCTCCAGCATTGAAAGCCAAGCCACCATTGAGCACAAGGTTGCAGAAACCACAGGAGCTGACAGCTTTGCTGGCTAGAGTGCTGGTTCTACAGAATCAAGAGACTTCCTAGACTTTCTGTTTCATGTTCCTGTAAAGGTAATTACTAACCTTCTGGGTACCTGCTACCCATTTCCAAATGTCATCCCACAGTTCATTTTACATGAAAATAATACCTAATACTTCTCGTCATTTCCCCCCAATTTTTCAAACTCTGAACTTTCAAGAAATTATCATCATTACAGGGATTAAGGAAAGTTTAAAGTCTAAATTTTAACGACCCCAAATACCAAGAAATCAAAAAGATGCTCTAGGGGGAGGAGAGATGACCAAGATGAGAAGGGAAGAAAAGAAAGGTCTTGCAGCTAGGTTTCACTCCACAGTCAGCATATTGCTTTTGTCTGTCCATCTGTAGTTCCCATTGCCACTCTGCCATTGTGAGTCATGGGGGGAGCCCAGAGAGTACACCAGAACAAAATGGAGTTAACCTTGACTTGGTTACTGGCACGAGAGATTCAAAGGGCTGTCCTAGAACAGACCAAATTCTATTCTGAGGATATGTTTTTGCAGAAAGAAGCAGATTTTCCAGTTTCAGAGAAACAGGAGAGTTCTTTTAAGTCCAGCCTCCAAAAGCTCCTTGACCAACAACCTTCGGTGCTCACTGTCCTCTTGGGGTCAGCCCAGATTGATTTAGTGATTAACTCCAACATTTTTCTGGCTTCTCCACTACACCAGCACATTTCAGGTTTCTAAATATAGGTCAACCCAGGCAATTAGGAGGGAGCTTCTGTTTTTGAAAGGTATTCAGCAGGCAGAAAGCCCAGTTTACAAATGAGTGATCATGTTTGGCCTCAGATGACTTGACCGACAGGGACTGTGATATTCTCAGTGACGCGTTGGGATATATGAGAAACTTCCACAATTATTACATCAAAGACTGTATTAACCACAGGAAACTTTAATTTCCCATCAAAAAATGCATTTGTCACTGACCTTTGTTAAGCACCTCCATTTTAGGTTGCCAGTTTTGTGATCTTGCTGCTCTTGTGTTGGAGAGAAACGGGTTATGTTGAGTGAACCCATAGTCCCACTTATCTGTTGGCCACGAGCAACTTAATCAGCAAAGGTTTCAATTTGGTTCCCACCTCGCTCCACATCCCTCTCTCAGTACTGTCCTAAGCTGGGAAATTGATCACACTGCCTTGGGAGGCTAGAGATGATAATGTGGCATTGACTCTGGCTGGGTAGGGCATTATTTAGGAGGCTACCACTCCAGGCCAGTACTCTGCATAAGCCATCAGAGTCCCTTTGGATGAGGCCTTGCAGCCTATCATTGCTGGACCCTGAAGTTCAGCTGATCCAGATCTTACCCTAACAAAGAGTCTCAAGTATGCACTCTTGTCATTATCCCTAAATGAGGCGATCATTTCATTTTGGAGAATTAGATGTATTAAAGTATTAAATGTGAATATTCAAACTACCACAATTTTTGAAGCTCTATCTTGATAATTAATTCTGAAAAAAAATGTATGGAGAACCAAGAACAAAATACATGGGAACAAAGGAACAGACGGGCTCTCTCCTGGGTTTGGAGGGAAGGACAGCAGTACTGTGCACATAAAAACTTGATAGAACCCAAAACCTTGTTCAGCGTGTGGTCCGGCAGAGTCAGCAGCACCCGAAAGCTTGTTAGAAAGGCACTCTCAGGCCCCCCCAGACTTACTGAACCAGAATCTGCATTTTAAGATCTCCAAGTAATTCCTATGCACTTTGCAGTTGGTGAAGCTTTGATCTAGAAGTCCGCCAAAGTTTGGGTTCAGTCATCAGACTAGGATTATGTGGATTTCAATGTACATAGTAGCTAGGACTATGCATTATTCCTGCCAGGATGCTAACTGAATTTTCCCCTCTCTGAAGAGGAAGCAGCATACAAAATGAAATAATCTACCATTGTGAGATGTTAACATATCAAAGTCATATTTTCTTTCTTCTTTTCCTGTGCTCTCTCCCACTGTAATGGATATGGCTGGCACGTTAGTAATGCAGAAGCTTCCTGGGACATGGGATTTTTCAAAGGGGCGGAAATTCTTGGGCATTGTGGTGGTGAATATTGGCTTCAGCCCTGCCAGAAGGTCTCAAGTTGCAGAGCTGATAAAACATACCCGGCCATGTGGGCGCTCATTTCTAGCTCGGCAGAGACATGCAAGTCAGTGAAATCTGGGAATCAGCTGATTATAATTCCTAAGCTATAGTAGTGTCTTTCTTCCTCATCTTTAGCTTTCAGACCACAACAACTCATCTGAGATGTCATCTCTAGACTATTTCTGACTCCATTGTCCTCTTTTCATGGACCGATTGCTAGAATCTGACCAGGACAACAACAACCTAACAGAGCCTCAGAAACTGATTTCCGTTGCTCTCCTTCGCAATGCATTATTGGCTCAAGATGGGCTTTCCCCTCATCCAACAGCTTTACCTGGTAGAAACCCCTTTCTTCAACCACTCCAGGTGAATTGCATCCTTCTTGAGGACTCTGAATTGCCTGGCTTGTTCCTCCTTCCTCCCACCTAGTCACTGTGGTCACATTGGTGGCTCCCTCCACTCTTGTGAGGTAAGCGTGGCTCCTTCCCTCTGGTCCTGGGCCATTTTTCCTAGGCTGCTTTTTTTTTTTTTTAATTTTATTTTATTTTATTTTATTTGTGGTCTCTGTCATTCTGCCGGGGCAAGGGGGTAAAGAGATCTGACACTAAGTGCGGGGAAATGCTGAATCTGGAATCTATCTTCCAGACGGCACAAGAATAAAAATTCATGGCAGGACAGCAGCTGCTGACACACTCCCAAAGACATATTGCAGGTAGCATTATTTATTGTGGCAAGGAGTTCATAGAAGTGCTACCTCAAAGCACCCTGAGAGATCCTGAAAAGCCCATCTCCTATCACGTGAGGCAGATTTATGGGGGCTGCTCTTAGAGAGGTCAGGTGGTGCGGCTCAGGACGCGGCTCCTTCCAGAAAGCCTGGATTCCCTTAACATATTCAGTGCAGTTTGATTGGTTCAAAGGAGGGCTTGAGTCTGTAATGTTGACCATAAAATTGCAGTGACACGCTGCTTTAGATAAGAGGGCTGGAGGAAGGGGGCAGGGAGGCTGTGGGCACAGGAGCACAGCCAGCCCAGGCAAGACCCGAGCATGCGCTCATATTTTAGGTTAATGTGCGGGAAAAGGATGGGGGATGGGACCAGGCGGATTAATGTTCGCACAAAAGAAAGCTGAACCCACCAGCCTGGACATGGCAGACACCCTGCCTCTGTCCACATAAAGCCACGTGCACACAAACACACAGAGAGACATGTGGGGACCTGGAGGTACAGCCCCAGACAGAAAGAGCCAAAACTGGGCTAGCCAGAATAACCTCCCCATTGTCCTGGAGTCACCAGGGGGACTGCTTTCCCCATGACCCTTGCCAACTAGATCAAGTGTCTCCCAGGCTCTCCATCAGCCCTATTTAAATGGTGTCATTCCCTATGCTGCTCACTAACCAGCCTTGGATGCACATATTCCCCATCCACACCCTTCACCCAGACACAGCCCAGAAATGACATTCTTGTGCAAGCTCAGGGAGGGGCTCGGACAGATGAGAGGCTGCCAGAGAAGGGCGCTGATTCCTCTTTTCTGGAATGAGTGACATCCAGGCAGGCCAAGAGAATCTGACCGTAAAGAAATGACCTCCGTGCCTTTTCCTGAATGTAGGGTTTTAGAAATTCAGTCAGATGGGTGAGCGCCACTCACTGATTCAGGGCAAGTGTCTTCAATATGAATGTGTTTACCCTGGTCAGTTTCTATGGATAGTATTTCAGAGCCACCGCATTTGTAGCCCAAATCCTTGGCCTTCTGTGGGCGGCTTGGTTAAGAGATTTAATTGCTGTCAACTTTCCACATGTGAGTTAGAGAGATGGACTATATAAGGGGAAGAGATGGTCATCTAAATAATTGAGGTGATTATCTTTTTCTGAATTATTCAGCTAGGACCTAAATTGTCCTATAAATTCACAGAAAGGTAGGTTTTGGTTTGAATTACACAGATAATAGCCTTAATTCTTCACTTCACTCAATCCTGTAGGTCCAGTTGAAAAGTGACTTTCTTCCTTTGTTGAAACTGACATCATTTAGATTTTTGCCTCCACCTGTTTTTAAACTTGCGTGCAACCACGGCTCCCTTACACCTTACACGTGAGGAGTTTGGAACATCCATCTTGGTTCATGAGGTCGGCCTCCAGAGTGTGAACCGTGGCAGTGGGAGCATGAACGTTTTTAAACTTACTGAGATGAGAAGTGGAGAACCCATTAAAATCTATCCACTGCTCTTTTGCTCCTTCAGAACCCATTTAGAGACTCCCCATAATTTGCATACCCTGCCAATCTCCCATCTCTCATCCATGATCTTTAAGATATAAATCGCTGCCACTGTTTAATGCTGCCTGCTCACAGCGAACAGTCCAAGGCACTGTTATTTTCCTATTGGATTCCAGACCTAGCGTCCTTGCAGGTTCTGTCCTGAGGGATGTGACCACTGACTTCGTCAAATCCAGGAGACCACCCGGAGACTCTGAGCACCACTGCTCAGATGGTCATCCTTGCCCGTTGGCCTAAACAGTTGCTCCTCCGAGTACCACTGTTGACCCCCTGAGGTCCAACGCTTGACCTCATTAATACAAAAGGGGAGAAAGCTAAGTGAATGTTTTCACAGTCGCCTTTTTCTGCAGGCCACCTGGAGGTTATCAAGGCCAGAGGCTGCTTTCTAGTTCATAAACCTGTTAGGGTATTCGGAGTCATGATTCTCTTATTCAACTGTCTGTGCTTTTCCTTGGGACAACTAATCCCTCAGCGTGACTGGTGGAAGCCGCAGTATTGATTTCTGTGTCTCTCTAAACCTCAGTTGTGTTCAACGCTTGTTAGACATCTGAAGGAATATCCAGTGGGCTCTGGGGGCAATTTGAGAGCGAGGCGCAATAGGCCCGCTCTTAAGAGAAGTTTCTGTAAGGTTGCCGGGCAAGCCAATTGAATAAAATGAGAAAGAGAGGGGATGGAGAGGATGAGAGGGAAGAGAGGAGGGAAAAAAGAGAAAGAGAAATGAGAGAAATAGGAGGGGAGAGGAAAGAAAGGAAGGGGGAAGAAGAAAGAGAAAGGGGACTCTGTCCTGCTAATAGGAATCTTGAAGGATTTTCATCTTTTCTGTTCCTTTAAGTCTCAACTCTCCCTTTGTTAATAAAAGAGCATTTTTCATTTTCTGGTCAGTTCCAAATGGGATGAGAGGAGGGTGTCCACATGTGTGGCTGGTGCAGGAGAAAGGGTGTACCTGGGGAATTCACAAAGGGCGTGGCCTCATGGTTCCTATGTAAATGGAGGAGGGCGCGCCCGAGGATGCTCCTGCCAGCAAATTGAAGCCAGGAGAAAGGTTGATGCAAAATGCAGGGTTCTCAGGGTGTTATGCTGAGCAAAATAAGTCAATCAGAGAAAGACATGTATCATATGACCTCACTGATATGAGGAATTCTTAATCTCAGGAAATAAACAGGGTTGCTGGAGTGGGAGGGGTGGGGTGGCTGGGTGATAAACACTGGGGAGTGTATGTGCTATGGTGAGCGCTGTGAATTGTGCAAGACTGTTGAATCACAGATCTGTACCTCTGAAACAAATAATGCAGTATATGTTAAGAAAAAAAAAAGAAGATAGCAGGAGGGGAAGAATGAAGCGGGGGCAATCGGAGGGGGAGACAAACCATGAGAGATGATAGACTCTGAAAAACAAACAGGGTTCTAGAGGGGAGGGGGTGGGAGGATGGGTTAGCCTGGTGATGGGTATTAAAGAGGGCACGTTCTGCATAGAGCACTGGGTGTTATGCACAAACAATGAATCATGGAACACTACATCAAAAACTAATGATGTAATGTATGGTGATTAACATAACAATAAAAAATTTTTTAAAAATGCAGGGTTCTCTTCAGGGTTACCACACTCTTAAAAGAGTGCTTCTTGTAACAACAGCATCAAGAGCACTAGAATATGATTTCGTTGCAGGAATTACGATCTCAAATTGAAAGACTGGCTCATTGCAATAAGGCATCCGAGACTTGGCAATGATTTTCCACTGTCATTCAGTAAGAATGTCATTCACTTCTTTAACATACCTAGGCCGCAAAGCCTCTAAGTCTGTCTCAGTCAGGAGTTCTCAACTGGGGGCAATCTTGCACCTCCCTACCCCTCCCTGTCCGAAGGACATTTGGCAATGTCTGGAGACATTTTTGATTGTCACGACTGGGGCATGTGACTGGCATTTAGTGGGTAGAGGCCAGGGATGCTGTTAAACACCCTACAACGCACAGGAGAGCCCCCCACAACAAAGAATGGTACAGTTTGAAATGCCAGTACGGCCAAGGTTAAGAAACCCTGCCTCGGCTTTCGCATTTTTTTCCTCCCTTATTTGCTTCCCATCTTTACCTAAGACATTTCCTCAGCCAGTAGTATATGATAAACACCTCTAGGGAATTAAAAAAAGAAAAAGAAGAAAAGAAGGAAAGACAAAGATGCTTTTCTGTCCCGGCCACACTTATCAAACCTCTCTGGGGATGAGGCCCAAGAATCTATATTTTGAAACGTTAGCCACGTTACTTTTACCCACAACCAGATCTGAGGATCCTAGGAAGAGATAGACGGCCCCTTCAAGACGCTGTCAAGTGTGAGAGCACATGTCCAGATTGTTTTTCAGTCAGAAATCTCTTTCCTGAGTTTTAGAATCGGAGGAAGTTTGACCAGTCCAACACAGCCCAGAGCAATGCAGTTCCCTCTTGATGCTCCAGTATTAAGGCTCATTTCTCCACCTAAGAATTCTATTCTGCTCCAGCATGAATGTGTTGGGCTGTTTCCAGCATCTTGCCTTCCTGTACTGGAAAAGCCGGGACCACTGGTCTGCAAAACCAGAGAATCCTTGGCTGCTAGAGCCCCCGTGCGCTGGGGCCCAGGGCCACCTGCAGGCCATACCAAGATCACCTTTGTTGTCAGTGCTCTCCAGGCAGAGTCTAGAAGAGTCTGCTCAAACGCTCACAAGCTATTTGGACATCAGACCTCGCCTCCATAATGGCCTCCTGGTGTCTTTGTTTTCTAGAGCGGGGCTATTTGAAGGATCCTTTGTCTTACCAAGTGGCTCTTGGGAAGAAACAATAGCAGAGGAATCACACCAAACTCATTAGCGGAAAGAAGGCAGAGCAATTCATGGTAGTATATGATAGTCAAAGTAAAGCAGAGATTCAGATGATGCCATGGATCAGTAAGATTTATCAAATCCGTTTTCTTTCTGCCACTGAGAGGAGAGAGATTAGGAGATGACCCCAGTTGTTGGTGGTAATTGTTGTAGTTCTGTGCTTTGTGAGAGCTGACTTGGAAGCACAGAATGCTCCACATCACTTTTCCTTTGCTTCCTTAACTCCTGTGAACCTGGTAGTCCCTAGAATATGCATGGTGGAATACGGGGCAACCTGCATAAATAGCACCAAATGGTCGACCCTTGCCGGGCCCAGCCTCAGCCCGCCCCTCCTGGGCTGAGACATTTTATTGGTTTCCCTCTTCATCTGCAGCTTGGGCTCTTGCCCCTCCTCGTTATCATTACCTTTCCCGAGACTCAAGCCTGCCCCTCATCAAGATTTATATCGCCACATTCATTAGGTGATACAATACTGTCAACAGAATCAGCAGTGGCAGCAGCGGCCTCATTATCTCCGTGGTTAACCCCTGCCTCCCCATTGCTGGGCCCTGTCAGGGATTTTAAATTCAAATTAAATTTTCATGCGGCAGCTTTGATGTTGGAGGTAGAACTGCCTAGTCAGGAGGTGGTTGGGGGAGGAGATGCTATTGTTACGTTACCTCGCCCTCTGCGGAGGTGGGGGGTGGGCTCCAAGCAGCATGTCCGCAGAAGACATGCTGGCTCTGTGAGGGGACTCAGCGGCACATTCTCCTGCTGGAACTTCGTTTTCTGGTTGGAAAAATAAATGAAGGAGCATATATCTCAGAGGCCCAGATCATAACAGATTGTCTAAGGACTGGAGTCTTTGGGTCCAGATGCTCTATGTCACCCTAGGGGCCAGCTCAGGGATCCCAGCCTGTAAAATAATAATAATCATAATTTGAATTTAGAGAGGAAATTAGTCACTTTCAAGATTTTCTGACATGAGAACGAAAGAGCACCCTTTTCTGGACCTATATCTCCTTGCACCTCTCCATTAGGTACACAGATATTGATGCTATTTAAGGTATCAACAATAAACATAGTTTTAATCTTTGTGCATTTATGCAGTGAACTTAAGTTGTCCCAGGCATACCTGAGGCTCTGCAAAGTAGAGAGTTTATTTTGGGCATCGTTACAGAGTAATAAAATGAGTTTTCGCTATGGAACTGGCATATGGTAGCTACTTGCCAAATGTTACTTTTTCCTCCACCTCCTGCATCTCCCTCGCACAGCCCCTGTGCCTTTAGAGTGATGATCCTCAGTAAAAACTTGTCTGCTGGCCTGGCTTGTATCCTAATAGCATCACAGCTGGCCATTTCAATCACATGGTAAGGCCCAGAAGCCTAAAATATACCCTGTGAGCTTTCTACCTAATTGCCCTCTATAATAATCAGCAACAGAAATGGTTGATTGAAGGAGTAGACATAAGTAAAGTCTAATATTAATTAAGTTCACACTATGTGCCAGGCTCTATCTGAAGTGCTATCTCATCTTATTTATCCTGCCCAACAACCCCACATGGTAAAGTTATTATCACACAATTTTCAGAGGAAGGAATGGAGGCTCAGAGAGGTTCTGTAACTTGGCCAAGGTCACATAATAAAAGAAGGGTTTTTGACCTGGCCTGCTGTGTCTTCGAAGCCTATGCTCATTCTCCCTCTGCTGCTTCTTGTTTCTCTCTTAAAATGACAAGTTCACATTGTATCAGATATGTATCCATATCTGTGGTCTTTGACTTCCATATGCAAGAAAGCAAGTTGCAGGTGGAAGGATCTGGCTTACTTCCACCTGTGATAGCTTTCATTTACCTGGTTCTACCTACTCAAGCCCCATTATAGCTAAGGGCAAAAACAAGGATTGTGTATCTGCTGTAGGCATTCATATTTGTAGCAAGCCTCCTGTGTCAATGTAAGAGAACAAGGTGACCAGTTGCCTGGGGAATGACAATGCCTCTTCACACTCAAGTGGGTTTGTCCTAGAATCGGCACCTACATCACTAAGCACTTGGGCTTTGAGACTGAGTCTGCCTCTCAGCTTCACAGCTCACTAGCTCAGTGACCCAGGGCAATTACTTAACCCTTCACAACCTCAGTTCCCATATCTAAAAAAATGGGAAATCGTCATTTCTGCTTCACACGACTATTACGAAAGTAAATGAGATGGTGCTTATAAAGCAGTTTGAATTGTGCATGGCCCATGGTAGATGCTCAATAGACATTTATTATCATATTACCGTGGTTGAAGTCATTAGTAGTAATAGTTAGTCCTAGGCAAATCAATGCAAAGAATCTATGCAGAACTAAGACCCAGTACATAACAGTTTGTCTTGGATAACTGATCAAGGGCATGGATTCTCTTTATTCATGTTGTTGAATAAGGGACTGAGAAACAGAGGGATAGGAAGCAAGAGGGAAGCCATTAACGGAATTGTTGTCTGATAAATTTGTTAGATTTTTTAATGTATGAGTCAATCCTGAACCTGCTCAAAGAGAGTAATTTTCTAATTGTGTTGATATATATTATCTTCACATTAGAACGGTACTGTCTGTTCTCGGATATATTTTCAGAGTGAGCCCTAGAAATGTGGCTGTTTCGTGTTAATTTCCCACATTGAGGGTATGGAAGACCCATTAAAGTTCTCTCATGCTTCCTTCCCGGACTTTATTTCCGCAATCTTCATAATTCAGTTGTAACGTTGCTCTTACACATTATCATACAAGGTCTTGGCTTGTAGTGATGTTTTTAAATGAGAGAATTTGGACATTTTTATGCTTTTTCAGTTATGTCTCTTAAAATGAAATTTCATAAGCATTTAGCTGGTAATATGAACCCATTGCCTGAGTTATTTCCAAACAGTGTACAGAGGTCAGGATACTATGGTTTGAAACACACACACACAGAGGGGATTGTAATGAAAGGCCTAGGACTGTGAGCCTCTCTGAGGATAATGCGTGAACAGTGGCTGAACCAGAGGACCCCATTCAGGGAGTCACAACAGTGGCCGGGACACCATTCCAGCTACCACTGCAATCGCAAAGAGGGAAGGAGCCGCAGGAAGCTGCCCCACACTGCCTGGAGAAAGCCATTTCCTGCAAGGAGGTCCCTAATGGGTGAAGACCAACCAGGGCTTTTGGCTTCCTCTGCCAGCGCCCTTCTTGCCCATGCATCTCCTCCCTCACCACAATCCCTTGCTCTCCCAGTCCCTTGGCCAGGTGTGAAAGGGCAGCCACTGCCTTGTCACCCAGTCCCCTGTCCCACCCAGGCCCAGCCTCTTCCCTTGCTCTCACTAACCCCTCATCAGCCACTTCACAGCAGCCTCCTGTCTGTGCCATTCCCTGAAAGGCAAATGGATCTGCTGACATCCTCAATATTGTTACCTAGAACTGGAAATAGAAAACGAGCAGCCCTGAGGATGTGGCACATTACTCTGGGGGGGATTTGAAACACGGAACAAAAAGGTGGTGGAATTTCAGAAAATGTGCTGAAACCCAGTTGTATAGTTGGACTTTAATTCTCAGAGCCAATTAGAAAGGTTTAATAAGTGCACAAATTAAGCCTTGAGAAAATTCATACTTTTCTTTAAATACTTTTCTTCAAACTTGCTCCTCCAGTTGACAGCAAATGTCCAGACACAGGTTGAGTTGTGTTTTCTGTCAATTCCTCAATCATTCTTTAAGTGCCAAACAGTGAGGAAACTGGATATGGGAAGAGAGAGAAGCAAAGATTTCGAGTGGTCCCCCACCTGGCTCAATCCGTAGACAGTCAAGGGTTAGTCATTCTTAGAAGAGCATGGCTGTGGGTGTTAAGACTGATATCCATCCACCAAGCAAAACTAGAGGGTCCACACTGTTGCCTCTCCCATGGCTAACATAGCTCTTCCATTTGGGCTCCTTGCTCCCAGGCCTGTTGCAAATCAGCATACTACTTAATGACTTCTTCCTTGTTCTGTCTCCAAAATAGACATCGGACCCAGCCACCTACTTTCTAGTTTTGAGAATTCTGGCTGATGTTTGTAGAAAACATAAGGATAATCAACATGTCACCATTGTAGGGGGAGGGACTGCTTATCTAGGGAGAGACTTTGAAGCTCATGGTATGGCATCCATCACCTGGGCGATTTGATCCCTTTCTAGGATGCGATTCTCAACCTATAGGCTAGGAAACAAATTTGTGAAATAAAACAAGGGCAGTTTACAACTTCACAATAAAAAATATAACCCATTGTAATAAGTATTTCAACACATCCAGCTATTTTTGTGACTAAAAATAGGAGTACGTGGGAACCCAAATCATCATCAAAATATAAATGTATTAGGGGTGCCTGGGTGGACTCTTGATTTTGGCTCAGGTCATGATCTCAGGGTCATGAGATCAAGCCCTGAGTCAGGCTGTGTGCTCAGCAGGGGAGTCTGCATGAGATTCTTTCTCTTCCTCTCCCCCTCCCCACCCCTGCACACACATGCTCTCTCTCTCAAATAAATAAATCTTTAAATATATATATATGAAATTTTGTAAGCATATTTCATAACACATATATGTATGTGTGTGTGTGTGTATATATATATATGTGTGTGTGTATATATAATGTGTGTGTATATATATATATATACACATATATATATATATATGGATGTATTACTTTGCAGTAAGAAGCATCTGTCCCAGAGACCAGAATTTGCGGTTGTAATGCTGAGCCCATTCTTATGGAAATTTTTAGTTAGACAACCAAGGAATAATCCAAAGGTTTTCTAGTGAACGTTGAATCTGATCATAGTAAGACAGGTTAAGTAAATGTGTAATGATGGTCTTACCAATAAGCCCAAATATTTGAAGGCTATTGGCCAACACTCACTGAATCTCTATCCACTTTGGCTGTACTAACAAAACTACTATACTGCTCAGCTCCAGTGAATGGTTTTTACTAGGCATTGCCAGTGTTTGTCTCCATGAATCTCCTTCCTCTCTGTTGCTGTGATGATATCTGCTTCTGATGAAATTCTCTTCCATTACATATGTTGACATGTCTCATAGGCACAGTGATACTAGCCTGTGTGTGTCAGTCTGTCTCTTTGAGGTGACTGCCTACAAAGAATGAAACTTTAAAATCCATATTCCTTTAATTCATTTTTTCATTCCCAAATCCTAGGGGTCTTCTCACTATTGCTTTATGCACCAATAGCAGAAAATAGAGTAAAATAGAATATGGCTAAACTATAGGGACATTACAGGCACTGAAATCTTAGATGTACTATTTATAGTCATTCCTGGCTTTCATCTAAACTCATACTCCCCTTCCTGGAAATTTCAGTGATCTCTTGAAAATCAGTACATCTTTACCCTATTGGTGTTGGATACCTACTCAAGGATGCTATGGGTTGTTTCCAGATCTAGTAGGATTCAGAGTCTCTTTCACAACCTTGTTTCCTAAATTTCTCATCAACTGTGGCTCTTTGTATTGCACATGAGTTCTCCCTCAAAAATCCTAACCTTATAATGGTTTATCACACCTGTCAATGGTTCCTTTCTCTGCTCCATCTCCCCACCCCAAACCTGTGTTCTCCCTCTCTGAAGGTTTGCCTGTGATACACACGGGCTAGTTTTTAAGGCTGATTCTACCTTTAGACACAGTATAGTGTCTGTCCCCTTTTGTTCCAGAGTACTTAGAATTACTTCCCTGGAGGTCACATGCTTCAGTGGTAGACACCATCCTTGGATTCCAGCTGTGTTGTCTTGGCTCCTTCTAAAACTCTCAGTGAATATTGTGTCTTCCTTTTTTAAAATTCAGATCCCCTACTGACCATACCAAAAAGTCCCTACTTCCAGCCTGAGGAATCCTTTCTATTTTCAACCTATTGCACAGACTAAGATGACTGATGTCTTGGGATCAAAGTTCTCTGGGTTCACATAGCCAGTCCCAACCGCACACAGCCTCAGGCTCTCCTTGGTGACCCATCAGGTGCCATGCTTATCTTATCTGTACCCCACACAAACTTACATGAGCACACAATAGAAGGCATCAAGAGTCAAGCAATTCCTCTTAGATCCTTCAGGAAGACTTGGAAGGAACTGATGGCCATACAAAACAATCCCTTTTTTGATTATTGCCCAGTTCCCTCCAGAATTTAAATATTTTGAGTTTTTATTTTGGCCTCTTAAAAGTGTTCTATTAAAATGAAGCCTGGCCAATCTGTAACTCACAAATGTCAGAATGTCCTAGATTTGGGCTGGATATTAAAGCTGTAGACACTGCAATGCCCTATCATCCAGGAGTAGGGAAACCTGGAACTTCTTTGCAGTCTCTGAATCCCATTCCTATAGGTCTGAGACATTGTGGCCATCTCCCTCAAAAAATTCTGTACCCAAGGCCACACCCTATTCTGTACTCAGTAAGGTATACTGATCACCAGATAAGGTTATTACCCTGCCCTGGTTCCACCTTTTTTTCTGTAAATTTTAAATTTCCTTCTCCTTCTAGATTTACAAATGGCAGTAGACAATGTTTACATTTGTTTTATTTTTGTTTGTAGTTTTCTCCTGAATCAGTACAACTATTTGTAGGATGAGTAACCTAGTGAACGTCAACATGGGTCTTAAAGAGCACTTCAGAATCTCCATTATGTCAATACTTAGCAACCACAATTCTGAGCATGCTCTCTCCTTATCAGGGGGGACATCCAGAGGACACTATCAAGACTTTTTCTGCAAATGTAGATAAAACATCAAACAAAGGGAAAAGCAAGAAACTTGACAAATGACTAGCACCTGAAAGTTCTTCCCAGACTATATGGAATGCTCAAAGCCAGCTCTAAAGCTAGCCCAGTTAACTGTGGCAGGGTCATACAGAGCTCTCATGTGGAACGATGAAAAGTATTTTCACAAAAGCATGTCAAGCTTTCCTGAAGTGGCCATGATGGTATTGATGAATTCTGGTTCCAGAATATGAATAGTCAAAGGCACCTACCTAGTCCATCAGGGTCAACACACCTGCTCACCAGGTGCTCAAGACTCTTAGGGTTGCTTTCCATTGGAGAGAAAGGGAGAGGTGAGATGAACAGATGCTGTCCACATTTCAGGCTTTCTAATCAGGGGCGAGCAGATGCTCTCCCGAACAACTCCATGTTGAGATGTCACTAATGTAAAAATTAGTATTTTTCTCTTTCTGCCAGAATGCAGGATTTACATGATCCCTCACACATGTCCCTAGAGGATGGGGGTATAATCTCCTAACCAGCAAGGAGCCAATAAACCTTCATTCAGAAGAAAATTTAACTCTCAAAAAATTCAGAGTCCTTGCTTTTGCTGGCAAGCTGGCCAAACTCCTCTGCCCCATATCGGGGAGCCCGTTCTCATTTCAAGTTGTGCGTCTCTCTCACCAGCCTCTGGTGTCCTGCCTACCCTTTGATGGAGGTTGTGAGCTAAGATTTCATGAGGCAGCCTGTGATATTGGTGGGGAGGAACCCAGGTTTAGGCAAAGGTATACCTAGCAGGCATGGGATCTGAATGTTGGGGAGAACAAACCTTGGGCACTGTCAGAAGGATGGATAACCCTACAATGCCCTGGAGAGCAGCTGGGCTTTGGCTTAATGAACTCCATGCTAGGGCTCTGGGGTTTGGTTGGGTTTGGTACATTGTGGCCGGAGAGATCAGCTGATCTCTTGGAGCATCTTTCTGGCTTTACATCTTCCAGCGTCTCCTGGTCAACTATGGAGGTCACTCAGCCCTGGTCAGAAAGTTCTCCTGAGGCCGTTCCCAAATGCCATGTTTTTTGTTCTTGTTCTTCGTGTTCTCGTTTCCCACTTACTCATTCATGATGCTCTTCTGGGTTTGCTTCGAATAGGATTTTGCTTTACTAACCAGGAGCCTAACTCTCCTCCCAAGAGCAAAGCTAAATCCCAAAGTCATCTGGGAACTTGGGAAAGCAGAGGCCAAGAGGCTGGTGGCTCTGTGAAACCCATTTGTTGCTCCTCCCTCCACCACCCACTTGATACCTGCAGAGCTTAGGGGAGGGGGGACACTGCACTAGAGCAGTGGGGCAGGTCCCCAGTGAAAGCTGGAGCCCTACTGTGTAATGTGTAACATTATAGAAGAAACTCAGTCTCACCATTAGGCTCATTCTCTGAGCCCCAGGCCCAGCTTGGACTCCTTTCTGTCCTTCTTCCCTGTCAACTTTTATTTCTTCTGGAAACTTTCTTTGACAGTTGGCTTTTACTTGGCACAGCAGATGACTTTCCTCTAGGCACCAACTCTCAACTTATATTTCAGGTTTGGAATATTTTTTAGCTGATGTGGAACCCCATGGCATCCTTGTTTCCTTGTATTCTTCATGTTCCTGCCTACCACTGGGCCTTTGCATAGGCTTTTCTCTCTGGCTAGAATGCCTTTTCACCTGCTTCATGCTCATTTGTCTTTCATATCTCAGCTTCACCACATTTCTTAGAGAGATCTCTGACTGCCCAGATAAAGTCCAGTCTCCTTATCAGGTTTTCATGGTGCTAAAGACTCTGCAATTTTATACTCACTTCATCATTTTGGTAAGAGGCTCTCTCCTTTATTCAACTGTAATCTCCATGAAGGAAGGCACAGAGTGTGTTTGGGCTCACTGAGTCCCTCAGTTCTAGGCACAGTGCCTGGCTTACAGTAGGTACTCAATAAATACTTGTTGAAACCTTGTGATTTACAGATATGAGCTTAGTTCTTCTCTATGTGTCTATGTGCATATGTGATTTACACTCTAATAACTATAGCTTCTATTGTATAATCTTCATACTACAACTGATGCTCAGAAACTACCTTTGCTCAGCAGTCCTGAACCAAAGAAGGAGCCATCCTAAAGCATCCTGAGTAATTTTGCATAGGGAGCCTGGTGTGGATGTCCCACCTGGCAAGGCACCTCTCTGTCACACTCCCTCCCTTATTCCTGGCTTATGTCCACATCTTGGTTCACCTGCTAAATTCTTTCTCTCCAAAATGGCACGTAAGTGGCTGGTTATCTCTTTAGCCCCCACTGACCCACAGGACTGAGACCTTACAGCATACAGGAAAGGGCAGATGAGGCTCCTGCGTGTGTGGCCAGCAGCCTGGGGATGGCGCTTATGGTGACAGGGCCTGGCAGGCCAGCCAGGGATCTCAGCAGGGATCAGAGCCCTGCCTCAGAGCTGCAAGAAATGCTTCATTTGCCCCATCCGTTTCTTGTTAGAGACGAGTATCTGGGGCACATCGCATGGGGTGCAAAGCTGGGTGGTGGTTTCCTCCACCCTGAAAACAAACAGCTGGGCTCCCCTGAAGATGTGGTTTTGAATCACCCACTTACATTCCCACTAAACCAGTGGCGTAATTGCTGATGAGGGAAGCACATGCCTCCTTTGCCCCTTCACTCGGCGCAGCTAGAACAGGAGCCTGTGTAGAGGAGTGTTAGAGGGGTTTTAAATCACCAACCCAAACCGCAAGCTTGATTTGTTCCCTTCGGAGGATGTTTGGCCAGACACAGGCATCTTCCTCTTCCTCAGCCACACAGCCCTGTAAATACTCCGTTGCGCGCTGGATCGGGCCAGGGCTCGGGCGGAGGAGCCCCTCTTCATTCAGGTCTTCAGTTCCTCCACTGTATGCCTTCTCCTTTGAAGGAGCAGGTTGATTCAGTACTTTTGGGACTTGGTGACATTAATGGATCTGTTTTATGTAACACAAAGTCGTTATTAACAGCCTCCTAGATCATAAAAAAGGTATAACAAGAGGCAAGGAGGTTTTCTCCCCCCCCCCCCCCCTTGAAGATAATAGCAGTCAGACTGAAGAAAAGAAGGGTCATGGAGCCGCTCTCTGACTGGTGCCTTCCACCCTGCATTGACATTTCTGCAGTTTCATCAGAAATTCTAAATAATCCATGTGAAAACGGATGGTTATTTACCGAAGATATACGCCCTGCCTGGGCCCGTAATGCACTGAAGACATAATCTTGGCTCTCGGAGCTGCCTGTTTGTGTGTGGCTGCGGTGCTAGCAGCTGCTGCAAGCCTCAGATGAAGGGGACCCAGACATCTGTGGGGAAACTGAGTTAGTGGGTGACCAAGTACGGGAGTTTGATAACACGAAGGCTAAAGAAATCCATCTCTGCTGTGGGCAGCGGGTGGAGTAGCTAAGTAGGCACATCTGGCCGGCAGCTTTAAATAGGACCGAGTCACAGAGCCTCCGGGAGCAAGCGCCTTTGTGTTTTTTCAAGCTGGTTCCCATTTTCCAAAGGTAAAGAAAAGCATCCTCGGCTCTCAGTGAAGGGGCAGATTCATGGGATTCCGTCCCTTCGGTTTTGTCATTAAAGAGCTGGCAGCGTGTATCAGCAAGGAGGGCTCAGCGTCTGGGCTCATTTTCCCTTTCTACGCTAATAGGACAGGATCCAGACACAGAATCACGTGGAGGGTTGCTGAGCCCGGCTTCTGTCTGGGGCTGGGAGCTCTAATTCCCCTGGCTGGATTCACATTTGGGTGCTTTCAAAGCCTCCTTTTCTGTCTCCTTCCATTCTCTCCACCCCCAGCACCGTGGTTGTTACCCTTCTCCCCCTCTCTCCCTCCACCGGATGGCAGGCAGGAGATGCGGGCAGCCAGGCTGATGAAGAGCCAGACCCCCAGCCTCCTCTTGGGCTCCCCACTGCGACTGGACATCTAAGAGCAAACATACAGGGTCAGAGCATTAATGGGGACACAGGCAGTCCATGCCTGCCTGGCCCAGATGCTCAGTGCAATGCTCTCAATCCTGTGTGTGAGGGGACGGCACCAGGGAGGAACAGCAGCACTCTTCAGAGTAAGGCTCATGGTGAATGGGAATGTGGGTGTTTGTTTTCCCAGGGTTTGAACAAGCCTGATGCTGGGGCGTGCTCTCGCTCTCTCTCTCTCTCTCTCTCCCCCCTTCCGCCTCTCTCTCCCCGTTGCTTTCTCTCTCTCTCTCTCCACTCTCTCTTATAAACACACATACACACACACACCCTCACACGCACAACCTCACACACATGCACACTTCTGCACCCACACACACACATATCAAGGTGATGCAGATTTGGACCACTCCTCCTATACGTCAGCTGCACAATTTGATTTCAGATTCAGCTTTCGTCCTCAGAGCTTGGTAAACCCCAGGAACATACTTCGCAGGGGTTCCTGGAGCCATTTCCCAGATTTGTGGTGGCTTGATCTATAGAATTCTGATCTATAGAATTCTGAATTGTTGCTTTTCAGGAGGTCACTTCAGGAGGAGGGGAAGAAGGGCTGTGTGTGTGCACATGTGCGCACGCATGTGAGAGAGAGAGACAGACACACACACACACACACACACGACGGGAGCTGCAAAGGCCAGAATTTGTCGGCTCAGTCTAAAGCATTTGTACGGTAGTCCCTTCCAGAAATGTTTGGGCATGACAGACTGTCCCAGATCCAGCAAAGGCAGCTTTTGCAGCACAGATTATGAATTCCAAAATGTATAATAAATACACATTTTACCAAAGGAATATGTATTTTAAAATATATGCAAACAATCTTATAAATCACTAGGCTTGACACGAGTCAGCCGAAGAGGCTTCTGGGGAAATGGTGTTGTGCATGTGCTTGTGTTTTTAATAATGTAAAAATATGTGTAATATGTTTGAAAAACAACAGCCAAAAACCCCTTCTACCTGCCAACTTTACAATACTTATTTCCCAGGAGTCTGCTGTATCCTAGACTCTCAAGAAGATAAGTGGGGTGGGGGTGGGGGGGCTTAAATAAAAAGTATAAATATGAATAAAATGGGAAAGCTCTACCTATCTCAGTATATATTTTCTTGATGGACTTGACCAGCCCAGGCTTCATATGTCAAAAAACAAGCATTTTATGATCTCGACGCAAAGGTTTCTGTAACATTATTGCACGAGGCAGGGGCACAGACAGCAAGAGGAGAAAGTTCTGTTGGATCCCCCGTTCCGACATACCCCATGGAGCCTGAGGCTGTCATGGTGCATTAAGGGCTAAATGTCAACCCAGACTATGAATTTTGTGCCCTTTGTCGGCTAGAGACACCCTTTGGATTTTTTTTTTTCAGGCCATTTTTAGTATTTAATGGTTTAATGGAGCTCTCCTGGTATTAGGTAGAAATGGTCACAATGGGATTTCTGGCTCTCACAATTACTCTCTAGTGGATCTCCTTAATCTCTTCAAGTAGCTAGGTGGGTCTCATCTCCTTGTGGGTACTGCCTCCCAGGGCATCAGTATCCTGGTCCTAATCCAGGGTTGGTGGGTACACGGTGACCTTCACATGCTTCTCCATTCTGCTTCCACCTCCACAAACCCAGCCAACCAAAACTCACAGAAGGGACAAGAATTTCTTAAGTGTTACAGCCAAATTTCTAACACAAAAATGAGACAAGTGCCCAGACCAGGTGACGTATATTTACGAAGAAAAATTTGACTGTAAAGTGCATACTGGAAAAAAAGAATATATGCTTATATTTAGACAAAACGATATTTATTCCAGTATTGTTTATAAGACTGCAAAAACAGAAGCAAAGTACGTTTCCAACAATGCGAGATCCTTTAAATAAATGATGGTACATATGTGCAGGGGAATACTTTGTTACCATTACAAAAAGAACATTTAGAGTCTTAGACAAGTTTCATGATATATTAGGAAATGCAAAAAGCAGGTTACAAAACAGACCAATTTAAGAGCATTCTGCATGCTACTACATATGTTCTTGCCATCATGGAGTACTTATTGAAGGCTGTAGACAGAGTGCTAGATATTCAATATGAGCCCATTTTAATGTTTTCATATATAATAATATAAAATTATACATTTACTATATATTAATATCCAATATAGATTTATATTTGTAGAAAAATATTTGGAAGAACGTACCTGAAAATGTTAGCATGGGTTATCTCCAGAGGGGGCATTTGATATCATTTCTTTTTTCTTCTCTTTGCCTATCTGCATTTGTTTCTGCAGTGAATAAAAACTGTTTTTAATAGGAATAAAAGGTGTATTTAAAAAGCATTTTAGTGGCCTAGGAAAATAAGCCAATGTGTAAAGTCTATCACATGTAAAATCGAAATCTAGCAGTAGAAGCCTGCGTCAGTCGCTGTCATTGAGGTACACCTCTGCCCCCATGCTCTTTTAGGGAACTTGCACTGGTGGCTCCCTTGTTCGCTTTGCTCTGGACCCCCTCTCCCCCCCACTAGTTGGTCGCCCCAGGATCAGGCTGGAGAGCCCCAGGGGGAAACTAGTATCAGGTTCCAAACTTTAAGTCTTTCACATTGGCGACTGGAAACTGGCTGTGGCCAGAAGTGACCCGAATGACCCTTTACCCTTGGTCTTGAAATACTTATGAGTGAAGAGGATGGGACTCAACATGTAGACTCCATCTGAGCTCTTCTTCACTCCCTCCTTGCTGGGTGGCCATCAGCCTTTGGTCTCTTCACTCACTCCAACCCAGGACCTTATACTTCATTGCTGTAAAATAGGTAGAATGTCCTCAAGGAAGGAAAGGGAAAGCCACAGACAGCACGAAAGAATAACGTTGGTAAAGAGTTGTCCTAAACCAGGTGTATGAACAGTTTTATTGGAACACAGCAACACTCATTGGTTTATATATTGTCTATGGCTGCTTTTTGAGCTACAGTGCAGAGTTGAGTAGATGACCTACAGCCCACAAAGCCAAAATTATATTCTATCTGGCCCTTTACAGAGAAAGTTTTACTTAATGCTTCATTATATATTTGGAGGTTTCTGCCGGGCCTCTCTGTCTAGGAAGTAGTATCTATGACAGCAGGGAATTTGGTTTCCCCGACGGTTCTCTCCCTGGCATCAAGAATAGTGCCTTACACATAGTAGATACTCAATAAATCAATATCAAATGAATGAAACTTAGCATAAAAGTGACAAATGAAGGACTTAACCTGGAGAAAAACGAAGCCAAGGAAAAGAGGACAATCCTATGCAGTTGTATCATGCTGTTAAAGAATGTAATACAAACATATTTTTAAAGGAGATCAGAAAAGGAGAGAGACTGTGAAGTTAAATTAAGAACAAAAGCACTGTTACAGAACTCATAGATAAAGTAGCAAAGATTAAAATTTTACTAGCTAAAATAAAATTCCGATATAAAGAAAATGCTAAATTAATTATGGTAAGAGCAGAAGAAAAAAAGACAAATAAAAGAAACTGTCATCAATATGTGGACAGTCCAAAAGTGATTCAACATGAAGATGTTCCTCAAGTAGAGAACACACAAATGAAATTTTTTTTTCAAAGATAGAGTAACCAAAAGAATTCCCTAAAGTGAGGGAATAAGAATATTGCAAATAGAAAATAAATTCATTATAGACCAGTAGGGACATTCTAACCCTAGCTATATGCTTGTTAAAATTTTTAACCTTGAAAACAAAGAAAAACTATTTAGCTTTTTCTCAAATCTAAAATACAAGTCACCACCAGAGGGGATGGAGTAGAATCTGACAGCCTTTTGCCCTTGCCAACGCAATACCCATTAACAGAGACATGGGATGATGTCTATTAAATACTAGGGGAACCAGTATGATTCCAGGATGGGAAAAAAATACAAAGGAGAAGTTTATCTGGTTTACAAACATATCTGAAAAAAATAAAAGACACACAGGCCATCTATAGACTTCAGAAATTTTCTTTGGAATTGCAATTAGGTTTTTTCATGTTATGTTTCATTTTGGAATATCTGCTGAATTTCTTTGAGACATCATTGTGTTAGGATTCCAGTGGATTCTCATTTGGTTGTCTCTAAAGTTGACTCCTCCAAGTCTAGCCCTAAATCAGGCCAGCTAATCAGGTAGGCTGCCTTTTCAACTCCCCAGTGTCCTGCTATTAATATTGTCTGATTAGTGTGTTCCACAAGCCTTCGTAGCATGCATAATTACTATCAGCAGATTATAGGAGCATTTTAGATACTTTTTAAATATTTCCAGTATCTTATTTGTGGAGTTGGTGATTGTTCCTTTGGATCAGCCACTGGATTCTGTTCTGAGAGGAGCAGGGTTAATACTCCATGCAATCTCCTTTAAGCATCAGCTGTATGTCCTCATGCCTTGAGCCTGTTCTGTTGAGGAATGACTTCCATTGCCTGCCAAGTTTCTAACTACAAGGGAAAATGTCATTGTTGAGAAGATCTAAGAACCACATGAATGAAAAGATCTGGCTGCCTTTACTATGTTTTGTAAGACCTTGAGTGGTGTAGCAACCAAAGACTTGAGTACTCAGTATTGATACTTAGAGAGTTCAACAGTGATTTCCATTGGGATCCTTATTACCTTTGTTCTGAAATCATTTTCCCAATGTAAGACACAACACAACATTCCATTGCATATGAGCTCTTCCTTTCCTTCCATATAACTATAACATAGTATATATCACCTTCAGATCACTAATATGTGATAAACTATAAATACATTGCATACTGCAGACTCCAAATAGAATAAAATATCCAGTAGGCTTATTTGTGGCAGATATATGCATCTTTTTGATGGATAACAAGAACATGTTTACTGTCTGGTACTCAGTTCTCTAAAAACTCCTTGAAGGGAAAAACCAATACCATTGACTGGTTCATTGGGGTTACAACTTCTGTCCTAGTTTAAAATTTGTGCAAAATAAATTAACTCTAAGGCTGGCAAAAAAAAAATATATATATATATATATATATATATATATATATATGTGAGATAAAATGACTAGCATCTTAATCTGCAAAGATCATGAATGGGATCTACAGACAGGGAGATTAAGACTGCAAGAGATGTTCTGTTGGAATCAACTCAGAAGTGTGGGTTGCCCCACTTAGTGGTAGGAAAAAACAGCAGAGAGAGGAAAATTCTTTGAAGCTGCCCTCTGGAGCAAGCAATCACCACTTATTTCCTCCATCAGTATGAAGACTATGCCAAAAACATTGCCTGCTGGGATTGACTTATTATTTTGACTGTCTGGGACTATAATTACAATGTGATAACAATAAAGTTGCGTAACAGGAGATTTCCAACGACAACAACCCACACCTTATTTTAACTGAGTAGAATATTAAGATGTATATTTTTACCTTGATTCAGTTTGAGAAACTTCTTCCTTGGGTTTAAATGATCATTTATCAAATGAATGGAAAAGAAAAAAAAAAAAGCACCCAAGAGTCTATCCTTTTGGACATAAAAATTGAAAAGACACATCTCTCTTTCCACCATATGCATGGAAGATGAATTTAAAGTAGAATGAATCAGAAAACCTTCAGTGATTGCTCTCCCAGCTTTTATTAGGCACATTGGTGTCCTACAAACAGAAGTGCTTTCATTGGGTGACAACTACAAAGTGAATAAAGTCACGAAAATTTAATTTATTCTACAATTTTGGGAGTTATTCTCCTCTATAAATGGTGGGCCCTAAGGAAAATGCTGTCGTACTTTTGGATTTTAATAAAGATTTCATGCACCCAGTAAGAATGACAAATAGGATGCCACCTAGAGCTAAAAGCCACGGAGAGTGGCCTTGCTCTGGGACTCTGGAGCCATAGTACTGCGCTTGAGAATGATTCATCATCTTAGGCAGGGTTGGTATTAAGTAAATCTGGGGTGACTTTCAGTTCATTCTGAAAATTAAATATTTTCATTAGACGGAAAACAAGGACATCAACATGCAGTTTGTCAGCCCTGAGATTTACCATGATTAAAATGCTGCAATTGTACCCGCAGCGGTTCTCCTGAGTCACCTTAACAAGTGTCTGTCAAGCCCTTAGCTAGTTCTTTAGAAGAAGAAAAAAAGTGTGAGATTTAATCACTTAAGGATCAAGCTTATGTTTAATGAAAACAATTGAGGGTACCCAAAACTACATGTGTAATTTTACCAATTTCTCAGTTTCTACAAAATCTTTCCTGTTAAGAAATTTGGTGTTTTGTACATATTTGACCTATTCTAATCATCAGAAGTTCCTCCTACCCCTTGGAAGATGGAAAGGACTGACTTTTCAGTTTCTGAATAGCCTTTATTTAGCCAAGGTGATGGAATATTTGTGCTCACCCCAAAATAATGCTTTCTCCCCATGGAAACAAAAATGTCCCTCAGCCCTGGAAAATTTGGCTTAAGTGGTTACCCTGTGAGACTGATATTGTCTCCTTTTGAACAAAATAAGGAAATAACCACAACAGAATTTATGACAAGATGGCTTTATATTTAAGAACCAAAGAAATAAGGGAGGGGTATAATTTCCTTACAATTTATGGATTTCAATATTATGCAAACCTATACCATGTAAGTAATAATACTGTAAGAAAAACCACTGAAAAACAATGACCCCTCCATTGCCTAATCAAACAGCTTCCTAAATCAAAGAGCACAACCAACTATCAGAGAGAAAATCCGTATTCTACAATCCACCATGTTAGGAAAAAAGAACATAAAAAAATGGGGCATGAAGTATCATCATTTAATAATCATCATCCTTCCCTGTCCCTCCCCATCATTCTTTTTTGCTACTGACTTTAGGGTAGAGCAAAAATGGTACCCATATGTTGAATTCTCCAAAAGTCTCACTATATTGCTGAGCAAATGAGAAGTTTAATTTATTGACATATTTTACTTCTTTTCTTGTCTTTCTTTATTTTTCTTTCTTTTTTTGCTTACTGATTTGATAAAGGAAATAAATAAAAGTAAAAAAAAATACTAGGAATGGAAAAAGGATGTTAAGTACAGACAGATTAAAAACTTTAATAGTTATAATTTTATGTCAATAAATTTGAAACAAACATACAAAAAAAAAACCCCTTAAAATGATCAAGAGAATATATAAAGCGCATTATCTCCTTGGGGAACAGAAATAATAACAATTTAAAAATTGAATATATAAACAAATTTCCCACCAAAGAAGACACTGAATTCATAAAGTTTAATCTGTCAGAATGGCTAAAATTAACAACACAAGAAATAGCAGGTGTTGGTGAGGATGTGCAGAAAGGGGAACCCTCTTACACTGTTGGTGGGAATGCAAGCTGGTGCAGCCACTCTGGAAATGGAGGTTCCTCAAAAAGTTGAAAATAGAGCTACCCTATGACCCAGCCATTACACTACTGGGTATTTACCCAAAGGATACAAAAATACAGATTCGAAGGGATACAAGCACTCCAATGTTATAGCAGCATTATCAACAATAGCCAAACTATGGAAAGAGCCCAAATGTCCATTGACTGATGTGGTATATATATGTTCGGGGGGGGGGGAATATTACTCAGCCATCAAAAAGAATGAAATCTTGCCATTTGCAACAATATGGATGGAGCTAGAGAGTATTATGCTAAGCAAAATCAGTCAGAGAAAGGCAAACACCATATGATTTCATTCATATGTGGAATTTAAGAAACAGAACAGATGAACATATGGGAGGGGGAAAAAAGAGAGAGGGAAGCAAACCATAAGAGGCTCTTAACTATAGCGAACAGACTGAGGGTTGATGGAGGGAGGTGGGTGGGGGATAGGCTAGATGGGTGATGGATATTAAGGAGGGCACTTGTTATGATGAGCACTGGGTGTTATATGTAAGTGATGAACCACTGAATTCTACTCCTGAAACAAATATTACACTGTTACACTAACTACAATTTAAATTACACTACAATTACAATTACACTAACTACAATTTAAATAAAAATTTGAAAAAAAAGAAAGTTTTACAAATTTTTACCAAACTTAAAGGAACTGAAAAATCCCTAATTTAATCTATTTCAGAGAATTTTTTTAAAAGAGGAATGTTGCCCAATTTATATTATGAGGCTAGTATAATCCCCAAGCCTGGCAAAACCAAAACAAGAAAAGAAAATTAGAAACCAAACACACTTGTGAACCTAGATGCAAGCATCCTAAATAAGCAAGCAAATAAACAAAAAACTAGCAAATTGAGTTTAGCAGTATATAAAATATAAAAATTCATGTTGATGAAGAAGAGTTAATTTCAGGAGTGTGAAATGGTTCAAACTCCAAAAATCAAAGTATACAAGCTACCATATTAACAGATGAAAGGAATAACATCATATGATCACTTCAACTGATAGAGAAAAATCATCCAATTAAATAAATTTATGTTCAATATAAAAATTCTTAGAACCCTAGTCATAAGAAAGTTTTTTAACCCAGTAAAAGATATCTATAAAAAATATGCAGCAAACATCATACTTAATAGTGTCCCCATTCATTCACTATCTTTGGGGAGCATAGAGAAAATTAAAAAAATAATACTGGTAGTTATTTTGAAATAAACTATATATAAATGCACACACATGTACTGGCTGGTAATTGTGAATATATATATATATATACACTCACATACATACATATATATATATATATAAATACATATGCCTATACTGGCTGGGATATTTCAGGGAGGAGGTAGGGAAGAGTGATGGAGTGATTTATCACTATCAGATTATCAAAACAGATTAAGAAGAAACAATAATTAAGCCAATTTGATGTTGCTAAAGAAATAGACAGATGGATGGAATCTAGAAATAGGCCTAAGTATGAAGTAAAGATAGTATATCAAGACAGTAAAGAATAGACAGATTATTAATAAATAGTGTGGGATACCTGGCTAATCATTCAGGGAGAAAAAAAGTGACATCAATAAACCCAATAAATTCCAAATTGATCAAAGGCTTTAAAGTAATAAATAAAAGCATAAAAGTTATAGAAAACAGCCTAGGTGAATTTAGTATCCTGAAGTGGGAACACTTTCTAAGAAGAAGATAAGAACCAGAAGCCATCAAGGAAATGAATGATAAACTGGCTCTACAAACCCAAAAAGAGAATCTGAACAACCCAATGCAAAAATAAACGATGTAGAAACATCAATGTGATATTAAAAGTCAGCTATCAAATTGGCAAAATTACAGAAGTTTGGGAATACTAATTCCTGGCAAGGGACTATACCACCATTCTTTGTAGGAATGTAAATTTGTGCAACTATCTGGAGGGCAATTTGGTAAAAACTATACAAAATTTAAATATGTGTTACTTTATACAATATTCCACTTACAGGAATTTGCAGATATGCCTCAAAAGTACACCAAAATATATATACAGACGCACTCATGGAAACATTATTTTCTTCTTTTTTTTTTTTTATTTGCGAGAGAGAGAATGAGAGACAGCACGAGAGGGAGGAGGGTCAGAGGGAGAAGCAGACTCCCTGCTGAGCAGGGAGCCCGATGTGGGACTCGATCCCGGGACTCCAGGATCATGACCTGAGCCGAAGGCAGTCGCTTAACCAACTGAGCCACCCAGGCGCCCGGAAACATTATTTTCAAATGGGGGAAAAAAACACTAAATATCGAGCAAATGGGGTACTGGTTAAAAGAAGTGTGGTTGGTATAATGTAAGATGGAATACTATATGGCTTTTAAAAAGAAAGGGACACTAGAAACATCGCCAAAGGCAAGGGAAGCAAGGGCAAAAATGAACTATTGGGACTTCATCAAGATAAAAAGCTTTTGCAAAGCAAAGGAAACAGTCAACAAAACCAAAAGACAACCGACAGAATGGGAGAAGATATTTGTAAATGATGTATCAGATAAAGGTCTAGTATCCAAAAATCTATGAAGAATTTATCAAATCCAACACCCAAAGAACAAATAATCCAATCAAGAAATGGACAGAAGACATGAACAGACATTTCTGCAAAGAAGACATCCAAGTGGCCAACAGACACATGAAAAAGTGCTCAACATCACTTGGCACCAGGGAAATACAAATTGAAACCACAATGAGATACCACCTCACACCAGTCAGAATGGCTAAAATTAACAAGTCAGGAAACGACAGATGTTGGCGGGGATGCGGAGAAAGGGGAACCCTCCTACACTGTTGGTGGGAATGCAAGCTGGTGCAGCCACTCTGGAAAACAGTATGGAGGTTCCTCAAAAAGTTGAAAATAGAGCTACCATATGATCCAGCAATTGCACTACTCGGTATTTACCCCAAAGATACAAAAGTAGGGATCCGAAAGGGTACGTGCACCCCGATGTTTATAGCAGCAATGTCCACAATAGCTAAACTGTGGAAAGAGCCAAGATGTCCATCGACAGATGAATGGATAAAGAAAATGTGGTATATATATACAATGGAATATTATGCAGCCACCAAAAGGAATGAGATCTTGCCATTTGCAACGACGTGGATGGAACTGGAGGGTATTATGTTGAGTGAAATAAGTCAAACAGAGAAAGACATGTATCATATGATCTCACTGATATGAGGAATTCTTAATTGCAGGAAACAAACTGAGGGTTGCTGGAGTGGGGGGTGGGGTGGGAGGGATGGGGTGACTGGGTGATAGACACTGGGGAGGGTATGTGCTATGGTGAGCGCTGTGAATTGTGTGAGACTGTTGAATCACAGATCTGTACCTCTGAAACAAATAATGCAATATATGTTAAGAAAAAAAAAAGAAGAAGAAGGTAGCGGGAGGGGAAGAATGAAGCGGGGGAACTCGGAGGGGTAGACGAACCATGAGAGACGATGGACTCTGAAAAACAAACTGAGGGTTCTAAAGGGGAGGGGGGTGGGAGGATGGGTTAGCCTGGTGATGGGTATTGAGGAGGGCACGTTCTGCATGGAGCACTGGGTGTTATGCACAAACAATGAATCATGGAACACTTCATCTAAAACTAATGATGTAATGTATGGGGATTAACATAAGAATAAAAAAAATTAAAAAAATAAAAAATAAATAAGAAAAAAAGAAAGGGACAAATCTGAATAGACTAATAGGAAACATTCCTAAAATATACCATTAAGTGAAAAATACAAAGTGCAGACAAATATGGGTTAGTATGAGTCCTCTGAGTTAAAAAAAAAAAAATGGATGGATTATATATGGTATTATGTATACTTTATATATAAATTTTGATTGTATACACATGGAAAATGTTTTTGAGAAGGTACATGGAAGTAGCCTGCTGGGGAGAGTGAGGACTTATTTTTGTTTATGTCTTCCTAGTTTTAAGTTGAATTTTTTAACCATGTGCATAAAATACTTCCAATTTTCATATCTGACAGGGGTTATTCAGATAGTAGTTCTATGGACCATTTATATTCTTCATATTTTAAATGTTTTTTACTTAAGTGATCCATAACCCTCATATGCATTGCTCTCTGCACCACCTCCTTGTAGCACGTGAATGTCAAGAATATGACCGAGAGAGTTAGAATTTCCTATCAGTTTAATATCATCAGGGCTGATGGTCTGATACAGAGCGGGAACAGGATTGTGTTCTGTCTGATGGGATTTTTTCCTCTGGGGGTCAAAAGAGAAACAAATATTGATAGAATATTTTGGCAAAATACCAATAATACTGATAATACTGATATTTCTAACAGATACATTTCTTCTTACTTTTCCCAAACTAACTGTTGGAAATGGCATTGAGCTTACTGAGGGCAGCAACTGGGTTCTATTTGTTTTAAGTCCTTCCTTGGACTTGAGCTCAGTGCTTAGCACAACCCAGATACTCAATAACTATTGGTAGAAGAAATTAAATGAGAAGTTGAAAGACTTTCTCTTCCTTTCTTCTATTGGCAACATGTTTGCACTGGAAGATAAATGTCATATTCATCGATTTAACAAATGTATATTGTGCATCTTTTTAAACAAAGCTGTTCTTTAGAGTAACAGATCTCAGACTTCTTTACTTCACAGACCACTAACATTTCACAAAAACAACTGAGAGAGATAAATATAGGAAACCCAGTATTTTATTTTGCAATGTAAAGTCATTTAAAAACATCTACTACAATCTATTATCACTACCATGCCATTAATGAAAAGGCATTTAACACAGGAAGGAAGGAAGGAAGGAGGGAGGGAGGGAGGGAGGGAGGGAGGGAGGGAGGGAGGGAAAGAAAGGAAGGAAGGAAAAACCAGAGTCTATAATCTCAGAATAAAAGCCAGTTTTTTAGCCATAGTTAGTGCTCCTTCTTTCATCTCATTTTCTCTCTAAGTGGTGAAAACTCTGTCAGGGATGAATGTTATCCCATGGACTGTGTGACCTTGGCCGATTACCTGGCCTTCCTGAGGTTCAAGTTGTTTGACCATAAAACAGGGCAATAATAGCACCTGGCTCTAGGGTTATGACGGGGATTAAATGAGGTAATGCATGTAAACCACCTACCCTTGTTAGGCCCACAGTAAGCATTCAGTGAATATCAGCTATTATTGTCCTTGTAGATGAGGATATTGTTGTCTTAGGACTGAGACTAAGAGGAAATAGAAGACCTTGTTTCTGCCAAGAACTCAGCATCTAACTGGGAAAAGAACCAGGTGGTAAGAAAGTGCCCTGCTGGGCACAGGCAATGTGGATGACGAGAGGCGTTGAGGTGTTGTGGGAGGAGGGAAGCAGGGCAGTGGAGTGGGAGGCGGTGCAGAGTGGGTGGATGGGAAGATGCCAGGTGTGTATCAGCCAGGGTGGAATGCGACCCTTTATCAGGCACTTACCATGCCCCAGGTCTGTAGCAAGTGCTTTTCAATCATCTCATTTCATCCACATTCAAAGCTGTGTGGCTGTTCCTATAGTCGTTCCCATTTTCCAGACAAGGAGACTGAGGTGCGAACTCACAAAGCGGGTCAGTGCAAGAGGTGGGATTCTGATCCAGTTTTCTCTCACTTGAAAGCCGGGCTGCAGTGTAGACCCAGGCATCTGCCCTCTGCTCTTGGCAGTGCCGTGCTGTCTCTAAGAGCAGTGTAGGCTTTAGTCAGGAGGCCAGGAAAAGCCATGGATGGGGAGTGAGCAGGGCCGTGACCTACCCACGGGGGTGCCATAGGAGATACAATAAAATAGAGAAGGACTGAAAGCAAGAAGACTGCTTTAGAGGGAAGCAAAGAGGACCCATTTTGTTGAAGTGGTTGCTGCTTAGAATGAGTGCTCGTGTGCCCAGAATCTTCCCTCATGGCTTGTAGCCTAGACTTGGTCATTAGTGGACAGTGTGTAACTGCATGGCTCAACCCTGAGGCACATTCCACTCTATGCCTAGCTCTAAAAAATGCCCATGCCTGGGCACCTGGGTGGCTCAGTCGTTAAGCGGCTGCCTTCGGCTCAGGTCATGATCCCAGAGTCCTGGGATCGAGTCCCACATCGGGCTCCCTGCTCAGCGGGAAGGCTGCTTCTCCCTCTCCCACTCCCCCTGCTTGTGTTCCTGCTCTCGCTGTCTCTGTCTCTGTCAAATAAATAAATAAAATCTTAAAAAAAAAAAAAAGCCCATGCCTGGGCCACACCCTGAAAAATTAAATCTCAGCCTCTGGAATGAAGCCCAGTGGGAAAGATTAGGTTTCGTGAAACTTCTTGAAAAAAGAACACAAAATCATCACCACCAACGACGGCAAAATCCAGTGTTTAGTATTTCTTTAAAATGAGTGCAGAAATCATGCAAATTACTGAGATTCAGGTCCCTTGCTTCCAAGATGTCTTTGAGTGTCCCGATTGCAACCTGGCTTCTTCTCTGCCCTCCCAGAATGATCTGTAACACCCAGTACGTCCCAGCACTCACAGGGTACCATGCAAGTGAAAGGCCCTCACTAGCTTCAAGGGAAATCTGTGTCTGGTCAAAGGCATCTTTTAAAAAATATTCCCTACCTGATTCTAAAGAGCAGCCTGATGAAGGACCTCTGATCTCTATATAGCATTAATGCCCTCCACAGGACAGAAGAATCTCTCACTAAGTGGCCAATCCACCCTCCATGGCTTAATGTCTCCCAGAACATATGTGCACATCCTAGTCATGTCCACTGGGAACAGGAGCCACCATCTTGCCTCATCATCAGATATTTATTGAAGCACCTGCCATGTGCTTGATGCTGAGCCAGATGCTGTGGGGTAGGAGGGGGATAAAAAGACCCAGTCCCCACCCTGAGACGAGCTCAACATGTAGGAAAAGTTAACTTAGACCAGTGTTGTCAGTGACCTCATAGCTGAGCCATTGCTATGTTTTGCCTTTCCTGGGATGCACTTGGGGGGTTTTTGACAAATCTCTCCTAGAATGAGGTACATGAGAACTTGCTTCAACAAGAATTTGGGCAGAGTGGATTTGAGGTGATTTTTAATTTTTTTAATTTTTTAATTTTTTTTTTAAAGATTTTATTTATTTATTCATGAGAGACAGAGAGAGGCAGAGGAAGAAGCAGGCTCCCAAGGAGCAGGGAGCCTGATGCGGGATTCGATCCCAGGACCCTGAGATCATGACCTGAGCTGAAGGCAGACGCTTAACCATCTGAGCCACCCAGGCGCCCTTGAGGTGATTTTTTAAAAATAAATTATAACATGAAAGGAATCTCAGAATCTTTAGTTATTAGGAAAATGTAATTTAAAATCACAACAAGATACTTGTAGATGCCTATTAGAATGACTAATATAAAGTGCCCGCCAGGATGTAGAGAACTGTAACCAGCGTACATTGCTGATGGGAATGCAAAATGGTACATCCACTCTGGAAAATATTTGGGCAATTTCTTATAAAGTTAAATCTATAACCAAGGACCAAGGAATTCCACTCCTGTCTACCCAAGAGAAATAGAAATGTATGCCCAATGACTTGTACACAAATGTTCACAGCAGCATTGTTCACAGAGCCAAAAGGGGGCAACAACCAAAATATGCAAATGCTGGAGAATGAACTGGGGTTCATCCATGGAATACCACTTAACAATAAAAAGGAACAAATTACCAGTCCACACAGCAACATGGGTGAATCTCAAAAGCATTATGCAAAGTGAGAGAAGCCACTAACGAGAAACTGCTTACTAAATGATCTCATTTATATGCCATTCTGGAAAAAATAATGGGGACAAAAATAAGATCAGTGATTACGTGGTCTGGGGGTTGGAAAGGAGGAGTGACAAGAAAAAAGCAAGAAGGAATTTTTAGGGGCAGTGGAATTGTTCTATATCTTGATCGTGGTAATGGGTATGTGACTGTTCACATTCGTCAAAACTCATAGAACAGTATGCATTAAATGGATGAATTTCCATGAATGTAAATTATACCTTAATAAGCCTGACTTTTTAAAAAACTAAATTATCAATTAGGATAAACAGTACATTCTTAGAGTTAAGGACAACAGCTGCTAGGTTAAATGATGACACTACGAGGAAACAATAACCAAAGAACTTTTCGCCCCACAAGTGGCATCAATTCAGGTCTTTATTCCCATACATCATGTCTGCAGTGGTTGCCGAATGGTCTCCAGCACTGCACACTGCTCAAAGCCGAGCTTCTGCACATCCGTGGAGCGTTCCCTGGGTCACCCTATCAGCAGTTGCCCCACCAGTAAGAGTGGCCTTCATTCCCTGCTGCTATCTGTTCTCATTCAGAGGAAGCCTGTCTTCAGGAGTGGCACTCCCACCTACACTCCAGGCCTCCCCTGGGTCTCCATGGTTATCCCTAACCAAGAGGAGAATGTAATGTTTCGGGTTGCACCAACCCCTCATTTTAAAACAAAAGCCTAATGAAAGGGCAGGTGTGCCAGAGCCCTCTGTGATTAGCTGTAATTCTTGGCAGAGTGTGACATGCTTATTCTTCTGAATTAGCACAGGGCACAAGGCATTTACCACGGTGCTAATTGCTATTGGATGAAAACAAGCAGCCCCAGTATGTGGGCATGAGGCAAGACAAAACAGATGCCAAAGCCATTCAGAGCCATACCCTGCATCGGGCGCTGCGCCGGTAGCTGAGAACACGTTTGTCTAAATGTCAGTCTCCTGTGGGTAGGGTATGGGGAAGCGAGGCTGGAATCCAACAGGATTCTGGTTGGGTAACTGGGCAACCGCACACCCTCCTTCCTCCCCTCTGATGCAGTCAACACTTGCATTCAGTACTGTTCTTTATATCCATGCAGAGTTAGGGAAATAATGTGCACATTCTAAAGCATCTCCCCCTGCCCCAACCGCCACAGTATATGGAATTTCCTCTGGAAGGGAATGGTTGTGCTCAAGCAAAGCCAACTGTAGGCCAAGTTTAACTCATCTACCAGACTTCTTCAAAAATGCAAGTGTAGGAAAAATGACAGATTTCAGTGTCATTCATTATGGGGAAAAAATTTTGTGCACATCCTACTTCATGTTTTTTTCCTTGTCTTCCCCCACATCACCGTAGACATATGGAAAGAGAAATACCTAGTAAACCAAATCTTCGGAAATCTTCCAAGTATAGTCATGGCGGCCAACAATAGAGCTAATATCACTGCCCATTTTTATCAACAGATATACCCAGAGATGGTGATGAAGGGACTTCATGAATTGAAAAAATAAATACCCTTCTTTTGGTTCTTAAACATTTTTCCTATAGTTTAAAAATAAAACTCTGGAAAAAATAAAATGAGAAAAATAATTCACTTAATGAAGGTTAGCTTATCTCCTTAAAGGTGAATGGAAACAGTAGTGCTGAGTCTTTCAGATTCTACTGGAGTCAAGTGGGTCTGCTCCTAAGAGTCTAGCCCAGCTGCCCCTCAAGGCTACCGCAGGCTGGACCAAGCCTATTGAAGGAGACCTCTGACAGGCAGAAAGAATGGCGAACCAAAGGTGTCATGACAGGCAGTCATGGCTCAAAAGGGAAAACCCATCCTGTAACATCCTTCGTTTGAGGAAGCTCCATATTTTAGTGACCGTCCCATTTTCAAGGAGGGGATTCTAGGTGGTTAAAACAAAAACCATAACCCCAAAATGGTGTCACTTAGACTGAGTTCCCAAAGCAGAGCTTGATACATAATCTAGTTGCAGTTTCAACCTACCCCAGAAATGTAGTTGTAACCAGTGAGAACTTTTTCAGTCAGTGCCAATGAGTCTGCCACTGGGTTCTCTCCATCCGCACCCCCATCCCCGACAGCCCCCCCATCCCAGCAAAAAAAAAACCAAGGCAATCTGCATGACAGGATGCTTTACTTTCCCCGTAAGGGAAAGCCACCTTGCCTAAAGTAATCCTTTTCTTTTGCCAATAACTTTCTTGCCCCACCTTCCTTCTATAAAAACCTTTCATTTAGTGCCTCCCCTGAGCTTCTCCTCAGAGCCCCCTCTAGATGGAGGTTGCAAGATGGGTTGCTACCCCATTCTTGAATCATTTAATAAAGCCAGCTAGATCTTTAAAATTTACATGGCTGAATTTTTGTTATTTCACAGGATAAATACAGATAATTTATCTGTATCTTCGGGGTTCATTCCTCACTTCTCGCTTGGTGCTGGACACAGCGTTCAGCACTCCATCATCCTATAATTTATAAATTTTTGTTATTTCACAGGATGAATACAGATCTGAGCCTGGTTAGTAATCACCATACTTTTGTATGCCCAAATTCTAATTCTCCCAAACCTCAGCACTGAAACCTGGCTGCCCATTGCAGTTTGGGGTGATCATGTTGAAGCCATGTGTCTCCTGATTAAACAAGTTGACTTCCCAAGATCCTGGACCCCTGGACCTCAGGGGACATTCCCCAACTGCAAGCAGATGGAGTGGGTGTTCCACAAGAAACCCCAAAGGGAGAGATGCTTAATTAAAGTGTTTGCTTGATACAATTGAAAATGGATCAGAACTCCCTTCTTCTTGCCTTTCTCCTATTCCCAGTCAAGTTTCCACCTTAGATATTTTTTTCCCTCTTCAACTACACCATGCTCCCACGAAAATACAGTCAAGCCAGAAATCATGTTTTTGCTTTTTCATTACCAACCACTCAACTACAGGGGCATCCTGGAGGTGTACTGGCATTAGACTCAGGATACCTGGATTCAGATCTCTTCTCTACCTCTCAATAACCAAGTAATCATGGCCAAACCCCTTAAGTGCTTGGAGTCTGTCTTTGCATCTGTAAAATGGAGACACAATGATGAATATTCCTCCTTTAGAAAAGCCTTGTGAAAATTCTAGGTAATAACGCCTCTCACTGGAGGCTAGCACCTCATAGCTGTTCATCTATTTCTTGGATCACAATGGGGAAAGTGTAGATATTATCTTGTATTTAAGTTTGCTTCAGAAAGGGAACTTTATAGGGGCACCTGGGTGGCTCAGTCAGTTAAGCGTCTGACTCCTGATTTCATCTCAGGGTCATGGGATCGAGCCCCACATCAGGCTCCGTGCTCGGTGGGGAGTCTGCTTGAGATTCTCTCCTTCGGCCCCTCCCCCCACTCATTACCTCTCTCTCTCAAAAAGAAATAAATCTTTTTTAAAAAGGGGAACTGTATAGTCATTCTTTAAAGTGTGTAGTAGTTCATTCCCCGCCCCCCCCCAAAAAAAAACCAAACAGAGCAGAATTTGTAATGATCGGGTTATAAAAACAATGGCACCCACAAAGGAATCCAGCCTGAGCTGCCTACTGCGTGCAGGCTGGAACAGGCAGGCAAGCTTAGCTGTGAGGACTGTTTCGCCTGTAGCGCCTAAAGGTTACATTTGCATTTGTAATCACTGCCCTGTCACATTTTGATAAATTGAAGAACAGCTAGATCTTTCTCTTGAAAAACTTCAGTCCCCTTGCTGTAAAGAGTAAGCGGTTTGTTTCCAAACTGATGGCTCCAATTGCCATCTCCCCTCCATTCTTTGTTAGCAATTGAGAGAGTGGTCAGGTTTGGGAAATTCCTGCTGGAAAATGAAGTAGCTCATGTGACGCCCACGCCCAGAGGCTGTTTACATTTATATCACTGTCCTTGGGAAATCTTGTTTTTCCCTTCAGGGACATTTGTGCTTTGGCCAGCAGACCTCAACTCCCATGAGGACTAGAACCTGAACTGCCTTCTGATGTCTCCTGTCCTATCACAGCAACCATTTTTATACAATTGCCCAGGAACTTCAATTAAAGTGGAAGATCTCCATTTGGGACAGAAAACCAACCAGGGAAATTCCAAAAGGGCTGATGAGGTCATGAACCAGAGTTTCCAGGGTGACAACACAGAGATTTCCTCATTCCTCCTCTAAAGCACCTTTCAAAAAGTACCAAACACCCCACAGGCTGATAGGAGTGGCCAAAACCACTTTCCTCCCACCTGGGTGATCAAAGCACCTCTATTTATTCCAAGAGTCCCATGAAGAAACTTGCCATTCACAGAAAACCAAGGTGCAGTTCGAGGATGATGGAGCGCTGAATGCTGTGTCCAGCACCAAGCGAGAAGCGAGGAATGAACCCCGAAGAGAAGGAACCAGCAGCAGCCAGTCTGACCCCAGCTCACTTGCTGTCATCAGCCTCTCCTCCCCTCACGATTTCTGGGTCCCCAGCTGATTCCACTCTTGTCTCCTAAGCCCAGTCTTTCCTTTGCCTCCTGCACTTGACCTCCTAGTAATCGGGGAGCCGGAACTTCTTAAGATTGTGATTAGAAGAATCTTGGGATTTTAATGAGGAGCCTAGTGTTTTTTCAACTGTATGAGAGCAGTTAGAAAGAGAGTCTTAAAAGAGAAAAATGAAAAAATGCCTGAACTTGGAGGGGCGGGGAATGGGTAAGGGATACAGGTATGAAATGTAATGGGAACCAGGAAACCCTTAACTGATTTCTAGAAATGGAAGTGGGCACCTTGAGGGGACGGGGGTGGGGGTGGGTACTGTTAATGAAAGCCAAGTAAAAGGGAAATGAGGGAGAAAAGGAGGATGATTAATGAAAATTTGGGATTGTATGACTCAAGAAAATCATTCCCTGGCTATCAGTTTTATAGGATGTCCTCCTTTTTGCCCAGTACCTCCCAGCCAGTGCCAGCTAAGCCCCCTCCCTTTTATTCCTACAGCATATTTGCATAGCAGTCTAGGGTCTGTGAAGGAAGAGGTGGGATAGGAGGGCTCTCCAGCTGGCAGTTCCCTGCATCCTGTGCAAATCTCTGTTGCTGTTGCTGCAAAATTATGGTCTGTGACCCTGGGGTATATGGATCTTTCCCTCCCTTGGTAGAATCCCACCCAGAGGCAGGGGTGTTTCTGAAAATAAAGGTACATGGACCAAGCAACACATGGGTGGGGGAGAGAGTCAATCTTGGTGCATAAGCTGGTCACCCAGACATCCTAGAGATAAATTATAAATGTGGTATCATTGAAGAGAGGCCATCATTGAGTTCGTTATCAGTTTTTGCTGTATAAAACACCACTCTCAAAAGTTAGTGGCTTAAAACATCAAATATTTATTTTTTAGCTCACAGTTCCATGGGATGGCTAGGAGGGCTGCATAGCTAGGGTAGCTCTGCTGGTCTGGACCAACTCAATTGATTTTTGTGGTCTGCTGGTGGCTTGGCTGGAGTTGGATGATCTAGGGAGGGGGCATCTCACATGTCTGGCAGTTGGCCAACTGGTTGTTGGTCTAAGAGGGCCTCCGCCGGGACTTCTTGTCTGCACTCCATGCGGTCTCTCATCCTCCCACAGGCTAACCCAAGCCTTATCACAGAGCAGCAGTGTCCAAGAGAGTGAGAGCAGAAGCTGCAAGACCCCTTGAGGCTGAGGCTCAGATCTTACACAGCCTCAATTCCACTACATTCGAGGAGTGGGGAAATAGACTTATCCCCTTGATGGGGGGGATCTACAAGGAGCCTGCGGTCATTTACAGTATCCCACCACTGATGTTCTAGGGTTGAATCTGCTTTGGTTGACTATGCCATGTTGGACCACCACTTTTTCTCCTCGAGCTCCATTTTTATCTCTCATCACCTGGAAAATAAGAGACATGAATTAGATCATCTCTGAGGTCCCTTCTAGCTCTTAAATTTCATGATAATAAGAATTATAACTTAGCAACAAGTATTGGGGAAGATGTAGAGAATTTGGAAAACTTGTGCATTGTTGGTGGTAAGGTAAAATGTTACAGCCCCTATGGAAGACAGTAGAGGGGCACCTGGCTGGCTCAGTCAGTAGAGCATGTGACTCTTGATCTCAGGGTTGTGAGTTTGAGTCCCACGTTGGGGATACAGATTTCTTAAAAATAAAATCTTAAAAAAAAAAAGAAGAAGGAAAAGAAAACAGTTGCGGTTTCTTAAAAAAATTAAAAATAGAACTTCCATGTGATCTAGCGACCCTACTTCTGGATATTTATTGAAAAGAATTGAAATCAGGATCCCGAAAATATATTAGCACTCCCATGTTCATTGCAGCACTATTCACAGCAGTCAAGATGTAGAAATAGCCTAAATGTCCTTTTATGGATGAATGGATAAAGAAAATGTAGTTTATACACACAATGGAACATTATTCAGCCTTAAAAAAAAAATCTGCAATATGCAGCAACATGGATAAATCTAGAAGACATGATACTAAGTGAAATAAGCCAGTCACAGAAGGAACAATTACTGCCATGATTCCACTTATATGAGGTGTCTAAAGTAGTCAAACTCATAGGAGCAGAGCATATAATGGTAGTCGCCATGAGGACTTGCAAATCAGTGAGTGTAATGTTTCCCTCATACAAGATGAATACATTTTAGAGATCCACTATGCAACACTGTGACTACAGTAAACAATAAAATGTATTTATTGTACCCTTAAAATTTTGTTAAGAGAGTAGATCTCATATTAAATGGCCTTCCCATAATAAAATAAAGATAAAAACAAATTATAGCTTAGATCTATTGAGTATATCATGTATCAGCACAGTTTTAAGTGCTTTACAGGTAATAACTCATGACATGTAATCCTCACGGCTATCCTAGAAGTCCCAGTTTATGGGATAGGCAACTGAGGCACAAATTGGTTAAATAACTTGCCCCATGTCACAGAGCTAGTGTAGCAGAGTCAGAATATGAACACAGTTCCCTGACTCCAAAACCCATCGTCTTAACTGCTAGGCTGTGTGGCCTGCCTGGAGCATCACAATTCTTACATAAAGTATTGAATAACAACAGTGCATTAAAGCTTATTTACCTTAGGACTGTTCCTTAATGTATTCCTGTGTTTTTAAAAGTTCTTTTCCTGAAACTCAAGTGGTTAAACATAATTCTCCTCTCATATTCCTTTTCTTATAATTTTATCCATCCATCCATCCGTCCATCCACCTGTCCTTTCATTCAACAGATATTTCTTAAATTCACATTAATGTGAGAATGTGTCATAACTAAGTCATAGTAGCTTGGCACTTTTTATGTTTTCACTCTTGCCTCAATTTCCTTTCCTCTGGATTTTAGGTTAATATTATAGCCATATCACAGAGAAGTTAAATCATAAAAGTATCATAAAACTGTATTTATGCTGAATCATTTTGGAAAGATAAGATATATGTGTGTACACTTATAGATGTTTATAGATATACATATATACAGGATGAAAGAAGGAGGAGGGAAGAGAAGGAGAAAGAGATTGAGAATTATAGTGCAAATATTTTATTTTATTAAAGATTTTATTTATTTGCTAGAGAGAGAGAGTACAAGAAGGGGGAGCGGCAGGCAGAGGGAGAAGCAGGCTCCCCGCTGAGCAAGGAGCCCGATGCGGGGCTCGATCCCAGGACCCTGGGATCATGACCCGAGCTGAAGGCAGACGCTTAACTGACTGAGCCACCCAGGCGTCCCTAGTGCAAATATTTTAAAACATTAACATTTTTGACAATCTGGGTCCCACCAAGAATTCTTTTCACTATTTTTGTGAGTTTTGTGTCATTCTGAGATTTTTTTAAGTTAAAAGAAATACATGTACATTTGAAATTTTGGTAGATTTTGTCAAATTGCCTGCTATCGAAACTGCAAATACTCTCTCCCACCACCAGCAATGCACGAAAGTGGCACATGATATTTACAAAATATACTCACATACTACACCAGAAGAATTTATTACGACTCATATGAGTAGGCAAAGGTATTTTCTCCGTTTTACATAACTGAAGCTTCCAGCAGTGTAGACAGTAAGAGGAGTGGTTAAGAACACAAGGTTTTGAAATAATAATTATATGCTATTTCTCCCTAATCAGGCTGGCAAACATAAGGTTTGAAAATACTGAGCATTGGCAGGGATGTAAAGAAATGAAAACTCTTACAGTCTGTTGGAGGGCGTGTAATTTAGTGCAATCATTTTGTGGAGCTATTTGGCAATATTTAATACAGTTGAAGATGTGCACAGCCTGCAACCCAGCAATCCCATTTTGATATATGTGTCCTAGAGAAACTTACACATACACAGCTGCATTCCCAGCCATGCCCTTTGTGATAGTAACAATGGGAGACAAATTAAATGCCCACCAAGAGGGGAATGGTTGAACACATTGTGGCCATTTCCTACAATACTGTAATTAAAATAAAAGTATTAGAACTATAGTTTTAACATAGAAAAAAACTCAAAAACATAATGTTGAGTAAAGAAAGCAAATTGCAGAAGGAGATGTACCCTCTCTGTGCATTTTTTGGAATGCTATGTATGGTTTGTGGACATACATACGTGTAAAAGGAGTATGAAATCTTTCCCAGGGAGTATGTGGTACCAGCTTCAATAGAATGGTTATTTGGGGGAAAGGAAGTGAGAGGAACAGAGTGAAAATGTCTAAAAGGGGGATTCATCTGTATTTGTAACACTTTATTGCTAAAAAAAAAAGATATAAAGTAAATATGACAAAAATATTACCATTTGTTAAATTCAGAGTACTAAGTACATCGGTGTTTTTAGATTATTCTCTTTGTTTTTTTTGAGTGTTTAAAATATGTCATAGCAAAAGAAAAAAGTAGGGAACAATGAACATGAGCCTTAAGATTCAAAATCCTGGGTTCAAATCTCTAACGCTTGCCAGTTGTATATTATTGGGTTGTTTGCTTAACATCTGTGGACTTCAAATTCGCCATGTGTAAAATGGGGGATAGTATTGCTTACTTTGAAATGCTGGTTTCAAGACTGAATGTGATGTATATAAAGCTCTACCACAATGCGCTAATAGGTGCTCAAAACTAGTAGTTAGTAGATCCAGTAATTCTCAACCGGGGACAATTTTGCCCCCCTCCCCCCCAACAGGAGACATTTGACGGTGGCAATGTCCAGAGACGTGTCTCATTGCCACAACTAGGAGACACTAATGGCATCTAATAAGTAGAGGCCAGAGATGATGCTAAACATCCTATGATGCACAGGATAGGTCTCCCACAGCAAAGAATTATTTGGCTCCAAATTTCAGTAGTGTCAAGGTTGAGAAATTCTGCTCTGTCAAAGTGGCCCGAATTTAAACTGGACCTCCTGATTCCCAGTTGAGTGCTCTTGCCTCTACAACACATGATGTTATAAGACCACAGCCTTTCTATTAAATGACTTGCGTAACTGGTGATGGGTATTTACCCTCATTCTAGCCAATCAGCTTCCCAATGGGTAAAAATATACTACTGAGCAGAACAAGGGCCTGGCATATAAAAGGTCTTCATAAATATTTATTGAATGAATGAATGAACAAGTCAGTGAATGAGGGCAACCTCTTAAATTGTGAAGATCTAGTCATGACCCTTGGCATAATTTCTTTGATTCCCCATTCATATGAAATGAGGGTCTACTCAGTTTCACTTTCATATATAAAGAGAAGAACCAGAAAACAAGGGAGTGGGAAGTTCTCAGAGCCTGGTAGCCCGTATCAGAGGGGTCTTCAAACAACAATGGACAAATCTTCCATTGGCCCTTGTCAAGACACATCCAGAATTTGCTGAGACACAGAACCCTTCAGCTTCAATTTACCATGGCCACACAAAGTAAAGTGAAAAATTAACCTAAAGATGAAGAGCATAATAATGACACTTAAATCTCATTGGATTCTAGCACAGTTTATGGAAAAGTACTTATTATGTTAATGCAACATCAGGAATAAATACAGTTTCTTACAACTATTTACTCTTTGTTTTATCCCAGGCACTGATTTGGGGGAACCCAGACATTGTGGTTGTTCAGAGGGCAACTATGAGTCCCTTCTGTCATCTTCTTCACCATTGATTTTCAAGAGGGTAAGTACCATTTCTTTCTGAATGTTTGCTTTGGCAACACTGAAGCTCTTACCAATTGCTTCAAAGGATGTAAAATATTTTGAAATAATCCAGACATATTCCAATTTCTACTTATGTACGTATATATCCAACTGGACCTAAAGGAGAGGAGTTTCCACAAACCATACGGTATAGTAAATGCAAAAGGCACAGTAACTAGTCTTTGCTTCTAGTCCTGACTTTCCACATTTAACTGGCTGAGTGACCTTGAGAAGGTTACCTAAGCTCTCAGTTTCCTCATCTGCAAAATGAGAGGTTTGGGCTGGATTATTTGGAAAGTATTTCTCGTTTACTTCTTAATATCACACCCTCAGGAATATTGAAAGGCAGTTACTTCAAAATATGATGAGCAGTACATCTGCTTCGATCACTGGAGTGCTTGCTAAAAATGTACATTTCTCAAGTCCCATCCCAGACCTACCAAGTCAGAATCTCTGAGGCTGAAGAGCAGAAATCTGCCTTTTTAAGAAACTCCTCAGGTAAACTGGATGCACAGTAATGTTTGAGAACCACTGTCCTAACCATTGTAAGCATCATTCTGTTTACGTGGGATGTGATGAACTGGGTCTGGGCAAGGCAGCAACTGGCTGGAATCACTTGTATTCATAAAGGAATTAACAAGGTCGGCTTGTTAGGATGGCTGTTTTACGTTTTGCTTCTTGGCTCTGTACCTTCTTCCCCTTTGGCTCAGTCCTCCCCTCAACACTTCATTGGCCAGATCTAGGTATCTTGCATGGGCTCCTTGGCTCTCCTCCCCTTGGCTGCAACTGAATGAGAGTAAAATCCTTTTGGAAATGACCATTAAAGGATAGCATCTCCTCTAGAGTCTATTCAAAATGGGATCTTGTTTGTGTGTGTCACTCCCAGAGATGTCAGAATTATTGCCTTCTCATCTTACAGTGGCTTTGCCATCAGTCTTTTGCTCTGGGGGGTTGGGCTTTGCTCCCAAGGATGTCATCACTGTGAAGTGACTAAGGGGATGTGGTTGGAGGTCAATCATGTTTGTGTGTGGAACCAAGATGGCAGACTTCTGCAGAGAAGGGGCTGTGCCCAGAGATCCCAAATCAGACAGCACCAGACCATGCTCAAAGCTCTGGACTGTGAATCAGAAAAGCATTCAACTGTGCTTTTCACAGTTGCCAGAACGGCGTCCGTGGCATTTCAGGCTTTCTAGGTTGTGTGCCTAAACCCTCAAGGAGTCACAGGCAGCCCTGAAGAGACTTCTATCTTAAAGGACAACTAAATCCTGGCTTTGAAATACAAATAGTGTCTCCCAGTACTGCCTGCAGAGACTTCCCACCAGGACCAGTCTAATTGCTCAGTGGGGTGACTGTTGTTCTGCTCCAGAGCTTCACCAGATACTATTTTCTGGCATCAAATAAAGGGAAGTGGAGCTTTAAGAACATAGTGTTCCTGCTGTCTGCTGTGGGTCAGATATAAAACTCTCCTCCCAAATCACAGGCAAGGCATTGGATGTGATGTGTCAGGTAAAATACTAACAAGTGCCCCTTTGTGAGAGAACCACTCGCCCATAAAGGGCATTCCAGACAACACCCACTGCTGGCCGGGGATGGATGTGGGCTTTATTTGATTTGGGGTTGATTTATTTGTTTGTCTTGCTTCTAGAACAGCATAAGTTGGATTTAATGTCTTGAATACTGAATCCAATACTTCTAGGTTCACTGACTTGTTATTATTTTGCATTTATGAAGTATATGTCAATGCACTTGGCACTTTACAATGACTCATAAAAAGGCATGATCCTGGCTGTTGAGCATATGGTTGCTACCAGTTGAATTACTGCCTAGGTGAAAATGATCACAGGACAGATCTGGATATCCTTTGCCCAGAAAACAACTATATATCTGTGTTCCTCGTTGCATCTTAATCCAGACAGAGGTGTGGTAGCTGCTGCTACCATTTTGATACCCATATCCTAATGTAGTAGATGCAGCATATGGTTCCTGAAACTTGGGAAAAACTTGGCAAACATCGATGGATGGATGGATGGATGGATGGATGGATGGATGGATGGATGGATGGGGAGCTCTCTTCTCAGTGGACATATGTCATTTCCCATTTGTCCCTCCACCTAATGACTTTATTTATGCATTTACAAACCTTGTGGTTATAGAGCTGGTTGACTTGGAAGGGAACTCGTTCTGTAAGTGGCCTTTTGCAATGGAGATGAGATCAATATATCTATGATGTGGACAGAAGCATAATGAGAAATAGATTACCCCAACTCATGTGAACTTGTTAACAATATTATATCAATATCAATTTCTTGGTTTTAATTACATAAGATGTTATCACTGGAGAAAGCAGGGTGAAGGGTACAGGGGAAATCTCTGTACTATTTTTGCATCTTCCTGTGAGTCTATAATTCAAAAAAGAATCACATGAACATCATCTACACATCTTTGTAGCTACCTCATTGCCTACATCTTCCATTCACTGGGCCCTCCACTAATAATAGCAAGCCCAAATGTGTCCATTCAGGACTTCCAAAAAAGCAGAAGCTAAAATAGAATTAGACATGTGAGAGATTTATTGGGGGAAATGCCTGGGAAACATAAAGTGAGAGGGAGTCAGGCAGGAAGAATCTTCAAACTGCCAGGCAGTTCTAATACCTGTGAAAGGAAAAGGGAGGAGGGATTGGGGAGGAAGAGCCTCAGACTGCAGAGAAAAGGTCAGAGAAAAATTTCACCCAAGCCAACGAGGAGTCGCCAAGCAAACTTAACTGTGAGAAGAGTCCCACTTGGGGAAGGGTGGCCCATTTTAGTACCTCCACCAAGTTTAGTCCTCACTGGAGCAGCCTGGAAGAAGCCTGGCCTGGGACGAATATTGGATGAATCCAAAAGTGCAAAGACTACTGGAGGCTGTCAGTCGGTTACGCTTCCAGAGCAGGTTCTCTTAAAGGGAGAGCTGAGCCTCCAAGGCCATCATACCAGCCAATGTTTTTCAGTCCTCTGGTCTTTCTATCCAGTCCTTAGTGACCTCGACCCCTTGTCCCTCAGTGGGACACATACTCTAATTCCCAAACCAGAGTGAACTCCACCAGCTGCTGCTTCTACGTATACGCTCCCTGCCTATTCAGTGCAGTTTTTTAAAAAGTCATAGAACTGAGCCAGTTTATCCACCATATGTGTCATCCAACATCAGGTGGCCCTCATTTCCCCCAGTATCTTTCATTGTCCTTCTCCTGTTGACTCCATGTCACACTGCTCACTGTGTTTATTGCAACCCTGTTACACTTTGATCGAGTACTTCCATGCTGCCCATGCTCTGGCTATTTGCCAGATGGCTTTCCCCCATGAGCTCCCTAAGGGCTCCTCCTCTCACCATCTCCACATCTATAGCCTTCTTCATCCTCTCCTCCTTTCTTTAAGTGTTGAAGGAGGAAAGGCTCTTCTCCTCCAGTGCCTCATCTTGCCTTCCATGATCTTTCACCTTGTCTGTCACCCCCTCATTCTCCAGATATTCTCTTCCTTTGGCTTCTAGGCCATGCTGTTCTCAATTCTCTTCCTATCTGTCTGACTTTATTCTTTCTGACTTCTTATTGCCTCTAAATGTAAATGTTCCCCCAGGATTCTGTCTTTATCACTCTTGATTTGACTCTACATTCTCCCTTGACATTCTCCTCCATTTCCATGATTTTGACTCTCCATGCTCTGCAGAAACTCTAGGTCCCCACTCTAACTTCCCTCTCATGCTCAAGTTCCTCAACAATGTCCCTATGCATCTTGCCAGAGCTTCAAATTCTGTGCCTGCACTTCCCTCCCAGACACTCTTCTCCTCCCAGCTCTCCCGTTTCTCTTCATGAGACTCCATTCTGTCACTCACCTGGATTGGAATCTTAGTCAACTTGACCCTCCATATCCATCCCTCTGGCCTTCCTCTACAGAGCCTCTCCCAGACTCTCCATGCCCATGGTCGCTGCCCTCGTTCCAGCCTTCACTACCTGTCCTGTGGGTTCCTACAGACATCTCTAAAGTGGCCTTTCCACCTTGAGTCTTTCCTCCTTCCAGGCCATAATAGTCACCGATGGCAGTTTTATTTTCCTAAAAGCATAGCTTTCATTATATTCCTCTTGTGCTGCAGAATCTTTGATGGCTCTACATTGTGTACTCAACTCCTTCCTGCCTAGTAGCTAAAAATAATCTTCTACCAACTAAACAACCATGGTATTTTTTTCTGAATGCCTTTATTTTAGCACTTATTAACTGATTACTAACAGGCTAATTCTCCCAGCTCCTTGCCCCACCCCTCACTGAACCCCAAAGAAATAAAGGGGTGTGTGTGTGTGTGTGTGTGTGTGTTATTCTTGTTCCTAACCTATTTCTCTATGTTTTCACCTGGAGCAACCAGCCTCCTAGAAGGGACACAAGAGTAAAGCATTCTGTTGGGTTCTTCTCTTAAATAGTGTGATGACTAAGAGTAAGGCTCTGGGATCCATTTGCTTGGTTTCAAATCCTATAACCTTTGCACATGTAATTTACCTCTCTGAGTCTTGGTTTCTTCATCTATAAAATAGGCTAATAATTGTATATGTGCCATAGGATTATTATGATGACTACCTCAAGTAATGCACGTAACAGCCTTAGAACCATGCTTGGCACCTAACAGCGCTCAGTGTTAGCTATTGTTATTACCATCATCATTATTGTTTTATCATGCTTGCGGCATGACATTATCCACAGCTTAATTAGTCACTGTTTGGCACAAGAGACTAACTTGGGAATTATATACAACTGGTGAATTAATATCCTGAGTACTTCCACTAAGACATCAGGCTAATAATTTTTGGTACTTGAGATAACCCATGATGGGTCCCAGAGGATCCTGAAACCAAGAGTCTACATTTTTCCGAGTAAGAATGGATTTTTTTTTAACTTGTAGCTCTCCATAGTTTAATGTAGCAGCTTCCAGTACTGGACAACAGTAAGCTGAACTGAAGAAGGAAAGAAAGTCCTGTTGACACAGAAATCTGGTCCCCCACATATGAGATAACACACATGATTAGGCTGTAAATGAGACTAAGGACCTGGCAAAGATGGTAAAAGATAAAACATAGGAAGAGGGAGGGGCTGTATTAGAGGAAGTTTTAAAAAAGCAATTCGAAATATGAAAGTCAATTCTAACAAAGACATTAAAATGAGGGTTAAAACCGGGCAGCTAGATGGTTGTACAACATAGCAAATATAATTAATGCCATTGAATTGTACACTAAAAGTGGCAAATTTTATGTTCTATATATATGTATGTGTGTATATATATATATATTCACACAATAAAAAAGTAAATACACACACCAGAAAAATGAGATAGCTAAAATGTGTAGCAATTTATAATAATAGTTTTATTTTAGATATGTTTTATATATGACAGATCTGTGTATGTCAGTTTAGTGTCCATTGGGCATTTACTATGTACAAGCACTGCACTTGGTATGTTTTATCATGATATGTAGCTATATTTTTTATATGTTAGTACGCACATGATCATCACTGTTGATGAAAGAATGATATTATCCATGAAAGGGTAAATGGCTATCAATGCAATCATCATAGACCTGTGGGCAAAGTACAGCTGTCTTAATTGAAGCACAAGAAAAATAAGGACCTTACTTCAAAATTATTTGAAAAGAACCTTCTGCTTTAAACTTAGAAAACTCAAGTATGAGCCAACCAGCACCTATGTTATTATTCTTAGAAGATCGAGTGTGTTCTTTCTTCCCATCCAACTGTGCGTGAATTGAGTCTAACAATAATCACTAAAGAAGGCTGCAAATTAACAGCAAAGTCACAACAGAACCTTAGATTCATGTAGGTAATATCACCCTCACTTACTGAGAATCCTGGTTGCTTTTGGACTTCTCTGCATATTTAGGGAGAGGAAGGGATGATGACTCTGGCTGATATAAATGATTGTCTTAGAGTCTGTCCCCAACTCTCTTTCCCTAGCTGGAAGAGAAAAAAAGAATAAGAACAGGAGTAGTGATGCTATGGAAGGCCTTCTTATAATGGGAAGGAGAATCAAGCAGACTTACAAAGAAAGGTAGGCAGGTTATAATTTGGTTAAATTTGATTTTGGTAGCAACATTGAAAGCTTTGGTAGACACAAAAGTTTATTTTTACTGTAAGATGTAATATATATTTGGAAGAGCACATATATATAGTTTATAGTATAATCATAAAGCAAATGAATATGTAACCACTTCCCACGTCAAAGCATGAGACATTGACAGCCCCTCAGAAACTCCAGCCCCCCACTGCAAGTTCCTTCTTGATCATACCTCCTTCTTCGATATTGATAACCATTCTCCTGGATTTTATGGTCATCACTTCCTTGCTTTTCTTCAGGGTTTGTTTTTGTTTTTTTTGTTTTTTTCATTTGTGTCTTGTTTCTTTTCTTCAACATGATGACTATAAGCTTTATCCGTGGGATGCATTCATTTTCTTTACAGTCTAATATTCCATTACATAAATAGAATGCAAAGTATTCCTGCTGATGAATCCGTGTTTGCTGCTGTGAACATTTTGTCATGTGCCCTATGCCCATGCTCACAGATTTCTCTCAGGCGGTACTTCTACTTGAGAGCTCATCACCTTCCCCAGCAGGTTCACAGATGACAAGGCTCCACCCTCAGAGTGTCTGATTCAGTGGAACGTGGGTAGCACTTGAGAGTTTACATTTCTAAGAAGTTCCCAGGTGATGCTGATGCTACCAGCCAAGAATAGGGACCGCACTTTGAGAGCCACTGCTTAAGTTATGGGGGGGGGGTCGAGGAGCATGCATCTGTTCAGCTTCACTAATTAATGCAAAACTACTTTCCATAGTAGTATCTTTACGTTTCCACCAGCAGTGTATGAGTGGCCCATTGTTCTGTCGCACCCATACCAACACTTGTTATTGCCAGACTTCAGTTTTTGCCAAGTCAGGGGGTATAGAAGGGGGTCTCTCATTGCATCTTGTTTTGCATTTCCTTAATTCCAATGAATTTGAGCACTGATTGGCCATTTGGGTTTCTTTTTTTGTGTGAAGTCTCCATTCCATTCATTTGCCCATTTTTGGTGGGCTGTCTTTTTTCTTACTGATATGTCAGATATATTTATTGAAAAGACCACAATAAAATTTTCATTAATTAATACTTCAAACTTTTTAAAAAGTCTCAGTATAGTTAATAGGATGAAATCTCCTTTAGTAAGAACAAGAATATAATATGAAATAGAAATCTTTAGATAGTCTCTCTTTTGCAAATGACTTCATGGAAAATAAGGGTGTTTTCTCCAAACAAGTTATCAACTGGAGAGGCCAAACCACATAGAGGAAATATCAGCATTCTTGATGCATTCACTGAGACTGTGTCTGTAAGCACAAGGCCATCTTTAAATGATAATAATGCAACTGAAATAGATCATTCAAGGAAAGGAGAACTATTATTGAGGCCAACATGGCCATCGACACTTGTTAGCTTGTCTCTGAAGAACAAAATTCTGAGCAGCAAAAGCTTAAAGTAAATGAAATTGTATCCAATTCTCAATCTAATGAAAATGCTTTGGGCTTTGGGCCAGAGAATAGATTCGAACCATGGATGGGAATTTTTTCAGGGCCTTAAATTTAAATGACTAAAACTATTTCTAAAGCAATATTCTACTCAATCTTTTGGAATGAAAATGGGGTTTTCAGTTTTTTTAAAAACTCTCTTTCAATGGAAGGATGGAATACAAGATCTTGGCCCTTAGGTGGTCCAGAAAAACAGACACTTCGTTCTAGTGCATACTCCACATGGAGTAGATGCCTATTATAGGCACATACACATACACACACACACACACACACACACTCTCTCTCTCTCCACATAAAAATATACACACAGACACCGTCTATACACAGTATACGTACCCATGTGTGTGCACACACATACAAACACACATGCACATATATACACAAACTATTAAATACACATATATATCTGCACACAAACATTCACACTTTGTGAAGGAAAACCTGAAGCAAAGACGCATATATGTCAACTTAGTATAAAGGGATATTTCCATTCTGAAAACACTAAATATTATATCATGAAAATGTCTATAACCCTCAGTTTCTTGATGAGTCAAAAACAAAGGAACCATTTTAGAATTACTAGTTTGTTTGTAACTTAATTATCTAGGAACTGAAGGCAGTTGAAAGTTCTAAGAGTGGAAAACTATACCTCAAATTATTGCTTATTTTAAGAAAGTCATACCCAAAGAGTATATAGACTTGTTTTAAAATACAAGCATTTAGGAGCGCCTGGCTGGCTCAGTCAGAAGAGCATATGACTCTTAATCTGGGGTCATGAGTTTGAGCCCCACATTGGGTGTAGAGAGTACTTAAAAAATTTACTTTAGTAAATAAACTTTAAAAAAATGCAAACATTTAAAAAGAAAACGTGTTGCTATGGCTCTCTCAATCTCTTAAATAAATCAGGTAGAATTAACAGTAAGTAGAGATTAATCAAGAGACTGAGATCCGTATAGCTGGGAAACACCTCCTGCTGCCCTCATAGGAAGCATAATCAAGCTGCTTCCTAAAGCCTTCCCCTACCCACAGCATCTCAGGGCTCAGTGGGTGGTTGTGACCCAGCTGGCTACTTAAGGAGCCAATCAGCCTAGATTCTGTATTCCCAATCCATTTGCCTCCAGACTCCTGAGCCCTGTGCTCAAAGCTCCAGACCTGGGTGGGGAAATCCTGCTTGGAAATACACACTCATAAATCTGTGACTTAGGAGCCCTTCATTGGTTAAGGCTCCTTCCTCCAAGCCCCTGGCCATGGGGAGGAAGCCAGGGCCCAGTGATCACCATCAGGCCCTGGTATTCAGGACACTTTACTTCTGGGACCTCCATGGACCACTGTGGATCAGCTCCCTCCTAGAATGTCACAACTCTGGGGCTTGGTATCAAGAGAGTAATAGCCACCTATAAGCCACTGAAGGGCACTTGGCCAAGATGCCCCTCTTACCAGAACCGTCAACACAGAACCTTGGCTGAGCAGCCTGGGACTGCTGGGGGAGTGGATCTTCTCGCTACATTTTCAGAAAAGGAGACAGGGAGTGGTCTTGTGTTATGACAGTGTCTGCCACCCACAGCTACCTGAGGTCTGTATCTCACTGGAGTATATGCAATCATGGTCTGAGGCCAAGGATCAAACCCTCTTGAAGTCCATGGATCTAAAGGCAGCACAAATGCATCTGCCATTTCTTCTCACGTTGTAGGGCCCTTACTCTTCTCTTTTTAAAAAAAAAAAAAAGATTTTATTTATTTTTTGACAGAGTGAGGGACAGTGAGAGAGGGAACACAAGCAGGAGGAGTGGGAGAGGGAGAAGCAGGCTTCCTGCCAAGCAGGGAGCCCGATGCGGGGCTCAATCCCAGGACCCTGGGATCATGACCTGAGCTGAAGGCAGACACTTAACGACTGAGCCACCCAGGCACCCCTCTTCTTACTCTTTAACCTATTTAATTATCAAGACCTTAAAGTATTGGGGTATGGGACTGACACCCTCTCTGATTATTGCAGAGTTGTGGTGACTTGTTTTGGAATAGTTAGATCACCATTAGGGACTATAATCTAAGGAAGTTCTAGGAGGTTCTGAAAGAGCCCATATAGGAGCCAGCTTTGGAGTGTACATATTCCCCTCAAATCCCTTCAGCCCTTGTATGGCTCTAAATGGGGTCTTCTTCTTTCCACACAATGTCCTGGGATACAATCCTCACTTATTTACATAACCTTATCTCAGATGGCCTTCTCATTTGGGACATCTCTTGATCTATTCATGTATTTATTCATCCAACAAACATTGATTCAGTGTTTCCTATTTGCCTGACACAGTGTTGAGTAGTGGGAATCTACAGATGAATATAATATAGTCCCTTTCCTCAATGAGCTTACAGCTCACAAGAGGAGACAGACGAGTGAATTAACAGTTAAAGAACAATAGAGTAACTGCTGTTAGCTCTGGGGGAAACAGAGACAGAAGCTTCTAAATCAGTTATCATGCCCAAGAGAATAGAGTTTGACCACTTCTGGCACCCATCCTTTCTTCAGAGGGTTTCCAGGCAGAGGTTGCTGAGATAACCAATTTCAGGCCATGCCCGTGTAGAACTAGGGTCATGCCCACGTGCACGGCTTTGACAGCGACCTATAATTGTAGAATCTCCATTCTCACTCAAAACCTCCCTCACGTACTCTGGGAAGTAACCCAGTGCGGGGACGTCATGTGTGTCGTCCTCTCTGTCCCTGATCTCCGAGTCCTCTGCCACATAGCAGTCTCTGTGAGGGTGCCTCGTCCTGCCACTGTCACAGATGCCATGAGGGTACGTGGCTGCTGTCCAAGCAAAAGCACTGCCTCCAGCCATTCCCAAAGCCAGTGGCATCACTGTCTGCCAGCTTCTCCCTGCTGCCAAAGCTGGGGATATCCCGGATCACGATGCCAGTCACTAGGGGGAATCTGTTGAAGCTGGGACTGATACGGCAGGAGCACCCATGTCTGCTTCAGGTTGAAACGTCTCGCTGTTGTTCTGCACTCCGTTGCCTTGGTCCCCAAGCGCTCCTGGCTCCCATGTCCCGCCACTCAAAAAGGCTCTGTATGAAACTAGCTCCTGAGCTTTTTACCTGTCACCAAGACTCAGACCTGTGTCCTGGGCTTTGGCCAGCAAGGAGGAGGAATGAAGGATCATCTTCACAGTGGAAGATACCCTGTACCCCACATCTGCCCACTCTATTTATTACCCTGGCATTCTCCTTGAGTCAAGTTTATATGCCTGACCTTCTCCTCAGGACAAATAATTTTCTAGAAGATTTCTTCATCTGCCACTCAAGTATGCTGCCAGCCACACCTGGGGGTGTGGAATTCCCTGTGGATGCTGCTATTAAATTTTAGAGCTCTGTTGGTATGACAGGAGATGTTTCCTGTTAATTATGAATGGCAGGCAAGTGGAGGAGCTCTCTGTCCTCCATTCTCAATTCAGATATTCTCGGGTACCCTCTAAATAAGTGGCAGCTGAATTAAGGAGATGTCCTAGACACCAAGAAGAATTTCAGATCTAGAAGCATCAAATATTATTGGACCAGCGGTGCCATTTCCCATTCCTCTCAGGGGCCAACATACCCAAGATAGCCTTCATGAGTATCCTATGCTAAAAAAGATCTAAGAGCCCATATCCTGCTTGCACAATTTTTCCTTTTAAAGGAGGGCAGCCTTGCATGATGCCATTACCTCCAAGGGCTCCTGCCCATCAGTGTACCATTCAAACCTGGTACGGGGAGGGGGCCTCACACCCAACTGAGACTGAATGAGGGACTGACATTCCTGAACTTCCATACATGTCACTTCAGCAACAACTTCTCTGTCTTTTATAGGGCTTTTACTTTCAATTAAATCCAGGTAAGTAAGATAGCTGCTGAATAGTTGGATTCTGGATAAGTGAGATGCTGCATAAATCCAAATTAAGCCACTGAACAGACTATACCAAAAGAAGCAATGCGTTGGATGCTTATGTGTGTTCATTGTGATCTTTTTCTATGCCTGTGGAATGATGGAATTGCTGAAGCAAAACCTGATGAAAGCTGTTCACAATTTAGCATTCACCATCGTATGGAAATGTCAGTTTCATCTAACAAAGAAAATATTAGAGGCATGTTCAATATAAAATGCAAATAGAATAGCTTAGTGGGCTGGATAAATCAGCTGTTTTCACTTAAACCTATTACCTTGGCAGATTAAATACGCTTCCAGATCTTTTGCAGGAAGGATATTCTGATGAAGTTACGTCTTATGCCAGCTTTTGTGGCTTATCAGTTCAGTTGCATATGAGTAGAAAGAGGACAAAAATGGTTGAGAAATAAGAGTGAGTGGGACACATCATAGAGAAGTAGGAGGATCTGCCCCACAGATCTTCCAATACCCACTAAGAAATACTGTTACTTGCTTAAGGTTAATTATGAATAATTATGAAAAATTTGTAGCAAAGATTAATCTCTCATGTGATAAAATAGGTGAGGGTGCACCAATCCTACCAGGCCTGCCTAACCACTTCCAAATTTTAATACCTGCTTGTGTAACCCAATTCAGCTGAGCAGAGGTGGGCCCAGCCTGACCTGTGATGCTGGCTCTACCTTGGTGCTTCTGCAGCCATGTGGGGTACCCAGCTCCCTTAGCTGAAACCCCACAACAGTACACCCCTCTCTCGTGTGACTGTCACACACTCCAGACTCTGACCTCATCTTTACCTCCAGGACTCATATGCACATCATGCCCTGTTTTAGAATTACCATGTCCTGCTGGATGTAACCTCTTACTTAAATGCCGCATAATCCATCATTGTGTGGCCCTGCCCAGTTCCTGCAAGAGCTCCCGGAGGATTACCTTGTCTCATCTCCCACCCTATACCTCCACACCAATGGAAGGTTGTTGGCTCCTGAAACAGCCCACTTGATGCCTCCACTCAGTAAGACAGGTTTGGTGGAAATTAACCAGCCCCATCCAGTTTGTCCAGCCCAGTTCTCTTGTCCCATCATTGCATGATCACTTATAAGTTTTGGGGTATATATATCGGGTGGCATTTCCCTGTGGGCTTTTCCAAAGGAGCATCTTGCAAATTACTGCAGAGCACGACAAAATAACTGATCTCTTTTTAAAAGAGCATTCCTTCTGTAGCTTCTGTGATCCTTTTTGCCTTTTATTACATTAATATACTGTGAGTATGATCTGTTCATAGCTATATATATATATATATATATATATATATATGGATAGATATTTATATTTATATATAAAGTCAAAAAATAAGAAGAAATTATGCTCAGTGATTCCTGCTCTAAAATACTCTACTTGGCTGTTGCTACTAGCAGCAAGTCTTTCTGCCAAAGAAGATAACAGTCCACAGAGCAATGGTTACTAGGTTATTGGGTAAGGAAGAAGGGGTGGGAGAGAGATGAAAGTTGTAGAAGGAGGTTCTAGAAGGGAAATGTGGGCACAAAGGACTTTACCAAATAGTTGTGAACTGGACTTCAGAGAGCTGCATTCTCCTTTTGATTCTGCCCTTACTAGCTGTGGAATGCTACATTGGTTAATCCTGTTCAGCCAATATTCTCCTCTGCACATTGTGGAAGTTGCCCTAGAGCAGGTCTTTCAACTCCAGTCTTCCATGTTTCTATGAATATGTATTACCCAGACGTCAGGGCAGATGGCTAGTTAGGAATCTAGAAAATTGTAACAAAAGCAACAATTACCACTTCCCGTTTTCATAGTAATTTCTGCCAGACTTCAAGCTCAGCACTTTACATAACATTATCTCATTTAGTCCTCACAGACATTCCTGGAGGTTTGTATCATGGTCCCCATTTCCCAGGAGAGGGAACCGCTCTAAACGCAGTTATCCAGTTCCATTAGGATGGCAGCAAGAATAAACAACAGAGCTGAGATTCCAATCCTGTTGGAACCAACTCCAAGCTCAATTGTAGTGAGACACACTAGGAAGTTCCAGAGCCTCTTCTCATCACTCATTATCTGAAATTTTGTCAAGCTTAGTCTTCCCTTTATACACTAAATTCCTGATTTACCCCTTTTCCTGACTTCTAAAACACATGTGTGTCTGCCTCTGGCTTGTGTGAAAGGGTAACAATAATGTTTTAGAGTTCTTCATCCATCCTTTGCAACCAGAGGGAATCGATAAGAAAACAGCAAAAATGAACTTCTGAGCAGCCGCTTGCAAAATAAAATGTAAGTGAAGATATGACCCAAAGAGGGCAAGATTTACCTCAAAAGAATGGCATTTTAAGACAGTGATATAAAATCCTCTTCATATAGGCAAACTCAATTAACATGAGTTAATTGTGATTTTGCTGAGGCCACCTTTAAATCATAAACATTGGGTGGGAGTGGGGGTGGCAGTGGGAGACTTCACCTAGCTGTCAATGGAATCTAAATGATTGCCCAGCCTTCACATATCAGAGCAAACCAGTTTTGTGTCTTTGGGGAAAATGTACCATCCCACTCCCAGCAATCAGACAACCTCTAGTGAGCGGCAATTACTTATGCAAAGAGTTCCAAGAAAGTAAAGGTGATCCTTTGCCAGAAAGATGTTCTGTACAAATTAAGGAATGGACTCCAAAGTCAGAATTGTGCTGTGAAGAAGGCCATCATATAGTCTCTACTTGGAAATAAGCAAAAGCTCTAGTGTTTTATCAATATATTCTGGTAGTATGGTCAGTCTTCATTGACAGACTCTGTACTTACAAATTCACCTATTCACTTTAATTTATTTGTAACCCACACAGCAATACTTGCAGTATTTTCATGGGTCATTTGTGGACATGTACAGAGAGGCAAAATTTTTGAGTCCTTCACTATGCACATTCCCAGCTGAGGTTGAATGAGGCGACACTCTGCTTTCTTGTTTCAGTTTTCATACTGTAGACAGGTGTTTTATTTCCTGTTTATTTAGTGCTACATCTTTCACATTTTGTGCTTTTGGTTCACTGTTTAAAATGGCTCCTAAGCGTAATGCAGAAGTGTGGTCTAGTGTTATTAAGTGAGGGCAGGATGTGATGTGACTTACAGAGAAAACACATGTCTCAGATAAGCTTCAACCAGACAAGCGCTATTGGCCATGAGTTCAATACTAATGAATTAACAATATATATTAAATAAAGTGTCTTTAGGGGTGCCTGGATGGCTCAGTTGGTTAAGTGCCCAACTCTTGATCTCAACTCCAGTCTTGATCTCAGGGTTGTGAGTTCAAGCCCCGCTTTGGGCTCCACACTGTGCGTGGAGCCTACTTAAAAAAAAAAATTTATTTGAAGAAAAAAAAATTAGAAATAAGGTATCTTTAAACAGAAACACACATAAAACAAGGTTATGGTTTGATCACTTGACAATAATATGGTGACCGAGGCTCAAAGGAACCTAACCCTGTATTTCTCCTAGGAGCAACAGTTCAGTATTTGCTAATTCAGAGTCTGTGTTGACTTTATAGAACATAACTACCATGAATAATGAGAACTGGCTGTATTTGCAAATTGAGGAATTCTTAATGATGTCTTGAGCTATTTCTTGGGACTATGAGGGGACTATGGTACTAACGATTTCATGCCACTTTCTCCTTCGTGGAAGATGGGAATTTACAAAACCATTATTCTTCCTTCTATGGTAGGCAGCTTTCCTTACTATTCAGTTCAACCAGTATTAATCGAGTGTGCCAGAATCTATTGCTATTGGAAGATATGCAAAAGAAGCATTTAGCAGTCTGACCTCAAGGGGTTTCACCTTTGTTAGAAAGGCCAGGCTTAATGTGGCAGATGTAGCCAGGTCCAAAGGAAAGTGGAAACATCTTAGAAATGGCAGGGAGAAGAACAAGCTCCCTTAGGCATAACCTGAGGGAAACAGGCTATTTTTCTAATAGTAACCTTGAACTGTTAATTTAGTGTTTCCTCCAGGAACTCTGCAAAGGAAGTTCAGCTTTAGCCAAAGCTTCTAATTAACTCCAAAGTTTCTACCACATCAGCAAACACCTAAAGACCACCCCAGCGTTCATTTCTCACCTGACAGAAGTCAAAAAACTGATGTAAGTGAGAATTGCACCATAGGTAATCTTTTCACTGTGGTTGCTGTATTTCCCTCATTTTGATTATTTTCGGGACCTTCAGCTGTAATCTTACAGCTAAAAAAAAATAGCATTTATGATACTCAGAATAAAAATAGCAATGTTAATTTATTAGGCACCCAGTATACATCAGAAACTGTGCTGGATTCTGGGAACATGGATAAAAGTCACGGTCTCTACCTTCAAGTGTCTCACAGTCAAATAGGAGAACCTGATTATTGTGCCAGTGGAATGAATGCTATGGGACAGGAGGCAGGGGTAGGGGGCTTGTGGCAGCACATAATCCACAGTAGGAGTCTTGGGCAGAGGGTAATGCTTATTGCTGGAACAGAATCTGGAAGGTGAAGGAGTTAACCAAATGACAAAAGTAGCGGTCAACATTCCAGGAGGTGGAAACATTGTATGAAACCCTTGAGGCATAAAAGAGCCATGGGTATTCTGTGACCCACAGCTCAGGGTGGGGAAATGGAAGAATTTTAGGAAAGAGGGCTGGGAAAATGCAAGATCCTCATCATGAGGAGTTTTGAAGGACAAGTTAGAAAGGTAGAATCCACTGAAGGTTCACAGAAGCAAGCGAAATAGTTCTGTTTGCACTTTCTGTAGATCAATTAGAAGTCATACAGAGAATGCATTGTGGGCTGGGCTCATCTGAGAATGAAGAGAACAGCTGGGCTGGTAGAAAAGCCACTGGGGAAATAAACGGAGAAAGGAGTGGTCTGAATATAGTGAAAGAGAGTAGTTAGAGAGGAATTAGGAAAGTTGAATTGTAAGAACTTGAAGAGCGGTTGGCAGTGAGAGGGGTGAGGGAGAAGGGTTGCTGAAGGGGAGGGTTTGGGGATGACGATGAGTTAGGAGCGTATTGAGTTAGGAGTGCCCACACTGATGTCACCAGCCAGATATCCAGAACGGAGTTTAGGAGGGTGGTTTGGGCTGGAGATGAGAATTCAGTGATCAGTTTATAGATGATTCTCACAATCAAGGGTTTACATTTACACAAGGCAAAGTGTGTACAGTTGAGAATAGAGGAGGACCACAGAAACACTTTTTGGGGAACACTCATATTAAAGGGATTAAAAAAGGAAAATAAGTCTGAGATGAAGCAACCATAAATGAAGGAGGAAATTTAGCTTAGGATAGTGTCAGATAGGAAAGAAAAGAGTGTCATGGAGAAGGGAGTGGTCAACAGGATTTAACTGCAGGGAAGGAAAGCACAATTGAACTGGTCATTAATAACCTAAAGCAGTTTTAATGGGGAGTAGAAATGAAAGCAGGGTGCTTTGTTAGAGATGCAAAAGAAAGTGAAGCGCTAAAAACAGGGCAAATGTAGGCCAGCCCATGGACTTTTGAGGGAAGGAGCGATATAGGAGCAGAAAACAGGGAATGGAAAGGTAAAGATGGTTTCTGCCAATGCCAGTTGGAACGCAGTAGTGGTTCTTAATTGCTGGCAGGATATAAGGAGCATTTTCAAATTGCACATGACTACAAATTACACAGATTACAAGATGAAAACCTCATAGTGAGGGAGTAAGGTGGGAGGATGAGGGAGGATCAAGAACAGAGGAGCCTTGGATGTGGGGTTCTGAGGAGGATATTTCTAGGAGAACCTATGAAGAATAATAAAATGGCATTAGGTTAAGACTCAGGAGATCCCTGAATGCCTCTTACTAGCTTTCAACCTCATACAGTTTTATCACCTGCCAGAGCCTGAGTATCCTCATCTGTAAAATAAGCTAAATACTATCTGCCTTGCCTGGTTGTAGTGAGAATTAACCAGGATAATATGCGTGAAGAATACCTTGGAAATTGGAAGATCCTGTTACAATTGTGTGAGAAAGGGAGAGCCTTCTTGCTGCCCTTCACCATTTGCTGAGGTGCCTTTTACTGCTGAGGTTATTTCAGGTGCCATGGAAAAACTTTCTTCCAAACTATATGCAGGATCTCTCTTCTGGGGATTTCTATCTTTTTTTCCTACCCACTTGAGATGTAGAATTCTGTGGATGAATAAGAAGAAAAATATTTTTTAATTTCTTTTAAATGTTAGCATAGCACTGGTGGACGCCTGAGTGGCTCAGTCAGTTAAATGTTAGCATAGCACTAATCACTGATGGTAAGAAGAGATGGAGATACATATGAAAATATGCAAACACATTTCTTTCTAGGTATTTAATCTTCCCAGTTGTGGCCTTCGTAAAAAATCTTCGTGGAGATCACTACCTTAGAAACAGATGGCATTACAGCATGCTTGCTAAGATACCAGTAGCCACAAGGCAAGTAGGCCATGCAGACATCCATTTCCTTCCCCTCTTTATTGTTTTAAATTAGCACTTCCCTCTTGGTCCAACAAAATATACACTCCCATTGATGTTTACCATGTAGTTGCTAATATATATATATATTTTTTTAATTGAAACAAAATAAAATATTTCACAGGAAGAGTGGGCATTAAGAAACCATCAAATAAAAATTCTTAGGTGCTAGGTATTTTGAACTAAAGCAAAGATCGCAAAGTGGCATGCTGTGGACCAAGACCATTCTCAAAAATATTTTTTTATTTGACCCATAGATTGTTAAAAAACAAAGCATACTTTGAGCCAGTGTTTCAAAATCAATATAGTTATATTTAAACATACCTATATCTACCACCTCTTAAAACACTGGAAGACTAGGCAACACAAAGCACAGCTTTTGTTCCCCTTAAATAGAAGTGAGTGGCTCAGTCTCCAGTTCATCCCAAGCTCCACTGCTCCCTATTGCCTCCTCAGGCTGGTGCCCACAGGTCCCTGAAGTCTGTCAGACGGTATGACCTCTGGTATAAGGCAAACCAGTACAATACAAAGGAAGAGAAGAAGCTTGTTTCTAAGGATAAAGTGGCTAAAAGAAAGAAAAAGGAAACAAAATTTTCCCAGCCCAAATACTTGGTGAGGAGTGCCCAATTCTTAGCTCTTAAACAGCATTCTGTCTACTTTACTGTGAGGCTCTGCAGAAGTACAAGTCAAATCTTCCTCATGAGCTTTTCTGTATGATAGAGATTAAAAAAAAAAAAAAAAAGCAACTATTTCCTTTGGGAAAATCTAATGCATAGCCCAAAAGAAAAATTTGTATTACTTCAGAAGCTGAGGCAATTTGCCAAAAGATCCCAAAGGCTCTTCCTACCCTCACAAGGTCAAGAAAATTTGATAACCGCTGATGGAATGGAAAGACATCTGGTAGACCACACTTAGAGTTAGGAAGATAAAGCTCATTTCTAAGTTTTATTAATACAGACATCCTGGCCACGGCTGGTTTTTGCCACATAGAAGAAATTCCCAAGCAATGCATTCTTGGGCTCTCATCAAGTGGTCTGTTGTCTGTGGAATTTCCTATTCTCCAGCCCTAGAGCAGAAAGCAACCCCCCCCACCCCGGCTTTGGCCGTCATGAGGTTTAAAGAGGATCATTTGTTTTCATTACAGCCCCTTGAAGCCCTTCCTTCCCTCCTCATTAATGAATTTCCAGTCTTTCATCAAAAAACAAAAACAAAAAAACAAACACAAAAAAAGGACCTGACAGAGGACATGGTTAAGTGGCTGGCGCGTATTGGCGATGCCGGCTTTAAAGAGAGTAGACGGCCATTTACTGATTGCAAGGAGGGGTTGACATCCTTGGTTAGTATGCTAATTTCGTCTATTGCATTTAACATTCAGATCAGGTCTGTACAGGCCCTCCAGAGCAGCAGAGACCGGGGATGGGTGGCTGTCTGCCTTGCAGCATTGAGCATTCTCGGCATGAATTACATAAATGCCCAAACATTCTGTCTGCTCTGACTTCATTCTCTTTTCCTCCCTCTCAGAGAGACACATCGACACACAGAGCCACACATATGCAAGCACACACTACACGTAATGCCATCTCTCTCTCTCTCTCACACACACACACACACACACACACACACTGTAGACACAGGTCTCTATGAATGCTGAAGAAATGCAATGTAAGGTGCCCGAGTCATCCACGACTGGCTTAATTCCTCCTCCTCTGGGTATCCAAGGCATACTTCTGCAGGATATATTTCTCCTGCTCAAGAAACTTGCAGTGTACTGGGGAGTCCGAATTTAAAGAGCAGCAAGAAGAATAAAACCCCAATCAGAAGGAGGACATCTTATCTATTGACCTTCCAGTCCCAGAAATCCTTAAAAAAAAAAAAAAAAGCCCCAACTCCATTCATGTGAAAAAGAACCAGATAGCTCAGTTAACTGAACACCCAGAAAGAAAGAAGATCCAGCTCATTTTATTCCGTGGGGTCTCCACTTTGTCATGTGTGTTTGGAACCCTGTATTAAAAGAGTCCTATTCACTGGTTTTGGACTCACCAAGCCACAGCTGGGTGACAACAGAAGAGGAATCCCAAACTATCTCCCGCATTCAAATGGCGGTTCAAATGGCAAAGACAGTCGCCTGGCACGATGGCCAGCAGCCCAGTCTACGGAAGACTGCGTTTCCTCAACCTCCTTTTTGCAGGGTACTTCTGTAACCTTGCAGCAGCTTCCTGGAGACAAACCGAGAATCAGCAGCTCCTCTTATCGGACGGCTCATTTAGGGGTTGCTTTTAATAAAATGAAGCAATTTTGAGCAAGCAGGAGCTCCAATTAAAAGGAAAGGACAGGTTGGTTTTTACTGTTTTGTTTTCTTATGACATAACCGTGTAACCTGGCATGCTGTGGTTCCTTCCTCTGGACACTCTGGTGGTCCCTGGTCCTTCCCCTGGTGCCCACACGATATTCCATATTTGGCTGAGGAACACCGGGCAATTCCTGTCGGAGGCTCCGACAGGAGTAAGGGGTGTTTCCTCTGAGCTGCAGACTTGATTTGCCTCGATTTTTTTTTTTTTTTTTTGGCTCTGGTCCAAGATGTTTTCCTGTCATCATTTCACTGTCTTTTCCAGTAATCCCTTTTTTAAACATTGCCAACAATTAGTCGATTTATCTCCACCACCACCACCCCCCACCTCCATATCCACACAAACACACACTCCACTAAGCCCCATCACTGTCTTGTTTTGCCTTGAAGTATAAGAAATTACAGCTTCTCATTAGCTGGAGAGCACGTTTGGAACGGCTTTGTGTTTACTCACTTAGTAAGTGATGCTGGCCTTTTTAATTATTCTCCCTCCGCATACCATCAGAGAGCAGCAAGCTGTTCCAGTCAAACCAAGCGACTGCATATCCTCCGCAAGGCAGTTGGAAGTAATCGTGTTTTACCTCACTGCTGCTGCTTTCTTGCTTCCCTTGTCAGCAAGCCAAGGAATCCCCCCAAAGCTCTTACGTAGGAGATACCAAAACTGTGAGTCACTTCTCACTCCCAGAGCGGAGTGAGTCTGCTGCATGTTGCACGGAGCAGCAGACCAAGATGGGGGTTTCCTCCAAGCCACCAAGATCCCTGGAACCAGATGTCCATCGTCACTTGGTCTTTCTTGCTATTGCTCCCTCTTTCTCTTCCACCCTGGTCCATTCCTTCGTTTTTCAAGTGCCTTCCTCTTTTTCTCTTCCGTTCTGTGTTGCCGACAGCCGCAGACCCAGCAAGAGCTGGGTCCCTCTCGCCTTCTGTTATTTTTTTTTTCCCTGCAGCAGGCTTTGGCTGCTACCTCTGTGAGCTGGATCACCAAAGACACACGACTCACTCACAATGAATAATCAATACAGATATTGATCTGTGGAAAATGTTTGTAAATTCCTGAAAGGGAATCAGGAGCAGGGGGCAGGGAGGCTCGTGGGGGACGACACTGAAGTGCTCATGGCAGTAGGAAGCAGAACTTCATTTGGATCCCAAGTCTTGCCGGCTCCGAGGTGACGGTACCGGAATGCGTGCGAACGAGGGTGTGCGCGTGTGAGTGCGCGTGTGACGAGGATGTTGTGCATTCTCCTTTCTCTACAGCTGCTTTCCCCAAAGAATCAAGAGCCAAATGGTCGGGAGCCCCCGTCAGTGCCATGTCTTGGCTGCGGGCCAGCACTGTTTTGTTTTCATTATCACACGCTACTTTGCAATTTGCATAAATACAGGGTTATTTTTTATCGTGTCGCCCAAAAGATAGAAAAAAAAAAATAGAAGTCTTTGTTGTGTGCAAGAGGGGCTTGCTGCCTACCCATCATGGCTAAGGATTTTGTGTATGTAGAGGGCTCCAGAAGAAATACGGCCAAAGAAGTAGAAATCACAGAGAGAAAAGAATGCAGGAGAGACAAAAAGAGGAGATTAAAGAGAACTGCAGGGCACTCAGCTTGGTGGACCCAAATATGAGGGATACGTTTTCCTCTGTGGAGAAGGGGTAGAGCCTTAGACAAGCAAAGAAGAGAGAAAGATCGCCAAGGTCTAACCAGTGCCCTGCAGAACCCACGCTTCACCCTGTCAGCTGGAACGGACTATTTATTCTTGGTGGGAAATGTACACAGGCCATTGAACACAAACTTGCTTTTTCCTGCCCTCATCCAAAACCGAGAAAGAGTGGGAGCAGAGGAAGCATTCTCTCTCACTGCTCTACGCCGATGGTTTTCCAGCAGGCGAGGAGTTTTGGACCTTGGGCTTTTATCCTCACCTTCCCTACAGCTTCTTCAGTTCAGCTGAGCTCCCTGAATTGCACTAGCCCTAGTATTGAATGGAATTTGCACCCTCCCCTTGGCTTTGGCCGTGGACATGAGGCCTCCTGAAGTTATACCCCCAAGTGAAGGCCAGGCATGCTCACGTGTCCCGGGGAACGGCACTTCATTGCAGAGAAAGCTTCTAGCTCTCTCAGGCCATTGGATGTCCCCCTTTGATTTCCTACTCTTTCATCTCTCCCCCACTCACTCTGTTTTTGTGGTTCAGTAGTAAAATCTCTTTGGGATCATTCTACTCTTTTCTCCCATTGCTCTATCTCCTGCTGGCCTGGTGACAGAGGGGATGCGTCACCTTTGAGATAGCCATCTCCAGGGAGACCTCCGCAAGAGGATTCAATTCCAGCACCCCCTGTCCTGAGAGGAGCTGTGAGCTTTATCAGCCAGCAGCAGCAGCAGGAGGAAGCATACGGGTTTTTGTTTTGTTTTGTTTTGTTTTTTATCCCCTTCCTGGCTTCTGATTAGCTCCAGCAATCCAATTAGCAGAGGAATTTATATCACACGGGCTGAGGTGCCCCTACTCATCACAGCAGCCCAAACCCACTCATAAATTCTGCGGGTACTACATCCTTCTGTGACATGGATTAATTACAATATCAGACCTTCCTGAGTAGGTCGGCCAATGAAGGTATATGTGACTATCAGAATTGAAAAAGAGGCAAAAAGGCAGGACTTTTGTGCATCACCAAAGATGCATGAAGGCTGCCCCGTGCACCCTCCACTCCGTGCATCCCTCGTTGTTCTAGTGTGTATCAAAGAGGCCAAGTGGGCCAGGATGGAGCATTATGCAGCAGTGGCTAAATCATGACACATCCATGTATTTTCTTCCTATCTTTGAGACATTTATTGTGAAACTTCAGGGCTCCTAGAGACTGACTGATTTCCTGCTTCCAGCCTGTACTTCCCCCCAAATAGTTAAATTTTTAAAAATGGCTCCATGAAGAAAAATGTCATTATCTTCATTGGTATTCCATTCCAGTTGGGTACAATCGTGATATTGTTGTACCCTTATATCTATCTGCAACTTCATTCCAAATTTATCCTTGCATTCATCAATCTTGAGCATCTATCTCTCCATTCATCTAACTATATTCATTTATATATCAACTCTTTATTCTGCTTCCCAGTCATCTGTTCATCCATGTGCGTCTAGCTATCCATTTTCTAACCAGGTATTGATCTATGAATATCTTTCTATTATCTGTCATCTACTTGCCTATCCTTTGTGTCTCTATTAATTCATTCATCTGTATTATCCATCTGTTTTTCTATCTATTCATTAATCTATCCGTGTATCTATCCGTTCAATCATCTATCATTTGCTTATCAGTTACCTTTTACTTTGTGCCTTTTGTTGGCTATGATCTTAACAGAGTCCCAGGTTCACATTCTCAATCATTTTTAAGGTAAGTAATGCCCAATTTCCTAATGAAGTCTATAAATGCCATCCACTTCATTATCTGTTCTTTGGTTTAAAAGTCTTACAAACTAAAGAAGTCAGTAAAATCACATGATTTTAAATGAGTTAAAAAATTGCAAGGAAAATATTTTATCCTGGATTCCTGGGATAGTTTCTTTGCTTAATAAAAGTATGCATTTCTACTCCCTTTTAAACCATGGCGTTAAAAGAGGGAAATTTCAGATAATGTCTTACACATAAATCTCATTCAGGATGTTTTGCCTACCACTGAGAGAACTTCATGCAAGTGATCCAATTCAACTAGAGTTAACTTGAGATTATCTTTAACATAAAGCAAAGCAGATACTAAACCCTAACATGGTAATTGGATTTATCTTATATCCAGGTTGGCGGTGGTGTAGCAATTTTGGAACTAAAAATAGATTTTTTTTCCTCATTACTTTTATTCAGAATATATTCAGGTCTGGACCAAAACTTGAGATTCAGCATCTTCTCAGAATGACCCCTAGTTTGTTAGTATCCAAGAAAATGGTTCAGTGAGGCATTATTGGGTTGGGGAGAAACGTTAATGGATGAATCTCATTTCTGTTTGGGACAGAAACTACTGTCTGTTGCTATGAGTGAGGACTGAGGTATGTGGTGGGCTTTTCTCTCTGTTTCCAGGGAATCACTTCCCAAACAACAGCCCAGGCCAGAATCCTAAGAGTAGTCAATCTTAATGTCTCTGACACTAGTCATCTCTAATATTCTGTTGGTTTGTAGCCAGTACGATCAGTTGAAGATCCAAGTTTGGCTGTTTGTTTGCGTGTGTGTGTTTAACTAAATTGAAGTGTATTAATAAAGATAAAGCCAATAAAGACCTCAACACTTCTGAAGTTGCACTCCTCAAAGAGCAGGCAAGGACCCAAGCCATGTGTCCTCTGAAAAAACGAAGGGGATGGAAACCACTTCATTCTTCTTATCATGTTATTTCCATGTGTTCCATTACCGTCGCTTTCTGGATTCCTTTGTAATCAGAAATGAAGTTACATGATCTCATGTTCGAGTCTTAGCTTCTTTGCCAGGCTAACCAGGGGCAACTTCTCCATTAGGGCTCAGGAGACACAGTGCCTAGGGCCCGTGACACTTTTAGGGGCCCACAGAAGTATTTTAATTTCTTTTAAAATCATTAAAATGGTAAAATTTTTGGTAAAAAAAAAAGTATTTTTTTCAAGTTTTTTTATTTTAAAGTAATCTCTATACCCAGCGTGGGGCTTGAACTAACAACCCTGAGATCAAGAGTAGCATGTTCTACCTACTGAGCCAGCGAGGTGCCCCACTCAAAGAAAATGCTTTAATATCTAATGTTAATATGTTTATCAGTGCAATCATAAAACAGAAGTTTGAATAATTTTTTAGGGAGGAAGGAGCCCACGAAAGCAAAAACACCCAGGGCTAACAAAAGGTATGCATGATGTGGCTTTGACATTCACCAGATTACTTTTAACTTAGTTACGCTTAAGCTAGTGTGGTGGTTAAGGACCTGCTCAGGAGCCAGACTGCCTGGGTTCAAATCCTGGTGCTGTCGCTTTGCTAGAGTCATTCAGCTCCTCTGAATCTCTCCTTAGCTGTGACATGGGGACAATGATAGTACCTAATGCATAGGGATGCTAAGAAGAATTAATGAGATTGTACGTGTAAATTGCTTAGCACAGAGCCTGTGCATAGTAAGGGCTCAACAAAATTCGTTATAATAATTGTTATTATTGTTACTGTTCTAGCTCGGATGTCTTTGCTTTCATTGTCTGCCTTTCCGTAATCGAGCAGCTATGACTAAATCAGTTCCTTTTCTTTAAAAAAAAAAAAATAGATTATCTTCTAGTCACTGTGGACAGAAGAAAAAGTTGTTAATTAAAGTTTCCTCCCTACTCTAGAAATCAGGAAATTTTCTCTCTTAGAAGTAGTAAATTCTGGAAATCGGAGGGGTAGACGAACCATGAGAGACGATGGACTCTGAAAAACAAACCAAGGGTTCTAGAGGGGAGGGGGGTGGGAGGATGGGTTAGCCTGGTGGTGGGTATTGAGGAGGGCACATTCTGCATGGAGCGCTGGGTGTTATGCACAAACAATGAATCATGAAACACTACACCTAAAACTAATGATGTAATGTATGGGGATTAACATAAGAATAAAAAAAAAAAAGAAGTAGTAAATTCTGTACTCTCTACCTGGAGCCAGGTCTTTATTCTGTATTATAAAATTCCTCTAATAAATCAGCGTCATCTCTCTTGATCGGAGATTTGATTCTTTCCTAACCTAAAACAATTCCTACAAAAATCTTATTAAGAACCACAGGTTAAAAAGAATATTGTCAAAACTTTCTCTCTCCTTTTTTCTCTTTACTTTATTATCCCCTCATTTTTTTTGTCATTTAACTCCAATTATGAGATGCTAAGTGCTTTTGGAAATTTCATTGTTAATATCTTCTTACAGTGCTATTAACGTAAATCAAGTTTAATAGTGTCCCAGAAAGTGTAAAAGCAATCAAAAATTCAGTACTCACGAATCATTCTGTAATTTCAGCATAAAATGTTAATAGAAATAATATCCAATACCATAAAATATCGGTAAATTCAACTTTAAATATATGTGATGAATTACTTCTCCATCCTATAGCATTCGTGGAATATTCTAGTATGAAGTACTTAATTGGCCAAGCCATACCTCAGTCATGCTAAGGCCGCCAGAAGTCCCCTCCTCTGCCTTTCCTCTTAACTAGCCAATCCTGGCAGAATGGACAGCTCAGTGACAGACATTTCTTTATCCCAGACACACTGAGTTATTTGGCCATCGGGAAAAATGACTCCAGATTAGGGTGGGAAGTACAGTTGACTTGAAGGAATTCAAATTAATGAGAACAAAGACATTTTGGTTCAATTCTAAGAATATTGATCAGCAGCTGCAAGGCCTTAGCTCCATGTAATCAGCAAAGATGGCTAAGATAGAAGCCCCGTCCTTGAGGAGCTCACATCTCATGAGACAGGCCAAGGCCAAGACACACACAACACAACAGTATTTCAGGCCCAGCTCTGAAAACAACTATCCTGTATGCCCGTAGGAAGGCTCTGATGAACCAACAGTTGGTTTGTAAATTGTAAAAGTTGGCTAAAGCAGGGATATATATATACATATATATATGTATATAGTACTTTAAGCATTTTAAACTTAAGACAACATAGATCTTTTTGCACGAACCACTGCCATATTGCTCATCTATAGTTTCCAGTCTTTGAAGTGAAGGGAGAATTTAAGGCATCCAAGAGGCTGTCAGAGTGCAGAATCCCTCCATTACAGTTGTCCTACCTACATGGCAGTTTTTAGCAACTCACCTGAGTGTTTTCACAGAATTAGTTTAGCTGTCATAGAAACAACTTTTTTTGCACCCATCTACCTCTGGTTTATATTTTATTTAATTATGAATTTCATTAGCAAGAATGACTTCCATTAAAAGGTTGGGGACACACATAACTGACTCTTAGGAAGGATACAGCTCAGCTGGTGGGGCCAGGACTGCTCAGTGCTCCAGGGAATAGATGATTGTCTGGGACCACATGGAGTGCTGTGGGCATCTGTCAGTGGGGCTTCCCAAGGGAATAGAGAGTGACTTTGTGTTCAAGTAGTCAGTGAAGTGGGTGTTGCTTCAGGAGTTTCTACTCCATAAACAGAAAGGTGAGCCCAGAGACAATGCAATGTTGGGTCAGAACACAGATCCACATGGCCAATAGTCAACGTGTGCTAGGGTTGTATGACGTATAACACAGTGTTAATGGGTCCATCTGACATCAGGGAGCCAAGTTAGTATTCCAAATAGCCATAATTGAATAGCTCGTTGTGATTCTGTATTCAAATCTCCTTAAACCTGACTTCATTTAGCCTATAAGGATATTCAGAAAAACAAGTCTCAAATGTTTACTCTCTACTGTAAACAGTCATATTTTCTATATTTGTCCTGAAAGAGCTTTCCTTAAACCAGTACTTCTTCAAGTACCGAATGCATATCCATGGTGATTTGAAAGACCACGTTTGAAAGTACACTAACAACATGTCAAAAATTTAACATTTATGTATACATAAAAATATAACCACATAATTTCATGTTTTCATGGATAGTGTCTCAGGATGAGGCTAAATCCACTTCAGTAAAATTGTGAGTCTATTGAAAGAAAAGTATGAAGTCACAGTGAAGGTCGTACAGAATAGGACAGAATCATGAAAGTGACAGTCAAATGATTGAAGTTTAGGAAAGCCAGCTGAAGCTTTAAGAGAGATCTCTAAGTTCGAGTGTTACAATTCAGCCCTTCTACCGTTCAGACTTCTCCAGCAGAAGGCTCTGGAAGTCATGGGTAGTCTGTGTTCATGTAAAGCAACTCACCTTGATTTCATGCCTATGTTCCGTGCCTTACTATCTGTATCCATCTGATTGAAACATTGGGGCTTGCACTCTCAGGCTTGCATTTTAAAAACACCAAAGAGACCTCTTTTTAGCAAAAAATTCTGGGTGGTTGGTGCAGACTTTCATTAGTCTGCCAACATGGAGTCCTTTTTCTTACAAATGAGACTCTGTTGGCCGCAGTTCTACAAAAGCTCCTCTTTCTTCACAGGCCACACCTAGAGATAAAATGCAAGGCACTTAGAAACAACACTTGAGGAATATTGCTTATTTGAGTTGACTTGTCTTGCTTAGGTGAGGTTGACCTGCTCTCCATGACTCTGTCCTTGGAAATTTCCATTTCAAGAAAATTGATACAACACAGAGAAGCGACCTCCAAGCTCAATATGTGGCTGATTTGAGCAAGAAAAATTTTTCTTTTTTTTTTTTTTTTTTTGAGCAAGAAAAATTTCTGAGCATTTTGTGTACATGTTGTGCGGCTAAATCCACATTTTATTTTGCATTTTCTTACAGTGTAAGGGAAAGTAATACTTTAAAGCCATTTATTTTCAACATGCCTTTTTGTATTGTCAATCTTAGTGTATGACACTCCTATGAGGAGAGATTATTCACACCTGGTAAGTATCTAGTTCATCTGTAGGAAATAATTAAAACCATCAGTGATAACTTCAATGTGTTTGGTATTGAGGAGCATAAGAAAAACATATGAAAGTTTTCTGGGAGACAATCAGACATGTTGGGGAGAAAAGGTTTATCACTGAGTTCTGTATAAGAGAGAAAAATTTAGAACAACCTGAAAATCTGAAAATAAGATTTCTATTAAATAAAATATAGTCTGTCCATACAATGATGTACTGCACAGCCATGTTGTGAAGTGATATTTAAAGACATGGAAAATATATACAATACATGAATAAGTGATTTTTTTTAAAAAGTTAAAAAACAGCATCGATAGGAGATCCCAGTTTTATTTCTCAATCTGTAAAAAGAAGCATCCCAAAAGTAAAATGTATAAAATGTATACTCATATGTGAACAATCTGTAAAAAGAAAATAAATACTTATATCTAAGAGTGTATAAAGTATAGACATCAAGATTGTAACTATGAGCAAAAGTATTACAGGGTTTTTTATTTTCTTCTCTTTTTCTGGATTTTCCAAATTGTCTATGAAGTTCACATATCTTTTATGTGAAAAAAATCACAGATACAGCTATATAGTCATAAATATGTATTACAAGGCAAGACACAGATAGCAACCTGACATACAGAATTACTTTTATTTATGAGGCATTTGGCTTTAATGCCACCAATTTTGTAATCCTAGAAGCATGTTTACCTAGTAAACCCTGTTTTCCATTATGATCATGGCCATGAGTTGGGATGTTGTGATTAGTCAAATCTTCCTTAGAAGTATCCCACATAGAGTACCAGTTTTCAGAGAATTCAAGTATAAATACGGTGAAACTAGGCAATATCAAAAATAATTTATTCATCTTGAGTTGATTCGGAAGGAATCTCATAATCCCTTCATGTTTCAATATTCTTTTCACTTGGAACATCAGTGACCTCTGAGCGGAGGAAGCACAGAGGTGAGAGTTAATGTGTCCAGTTCAGTGCCCAGCTCAGCATCTCCCTAAAGACTTACTGGCCCGTCCATCACACTGAGGTGATGTCATCCCATCTCTCTCTGAGGTCTTGGGTTTTTTAGTGTATATCATCCTATGGCATTCTGTCAGCTCTTTGCCTGCCTCTGGTCTCCCAGACCCTCATCCTGAACTCCCCAAGGCCCCATATCCTGACCAAGAAGGAAAGCATAGCCTCAAGCTCAATCTTCTAGGAAGGTCAGAATTAAGTCATATCCAGGACCTCAGATATGGTGGCTCAGTTACAACAATGGGGTTCTGCTATGCTTCCTTGTCCCTAATGAATTCCAAGGCGCAGTGGCCCCAGGATCAACTTTTGAATTCCTATATTAGTCCATTTGGGTGGCTATAACAAAAATACCATAGACTTAGTGATTTATTTTTCATAGTTCTGGAGGCTGGGAATTCTAAGATCAAGGCATCAGCAGATTCAGCATCTGGTTGGGGCCCGCCTCCTGGCTCACAGATGGTCCTCTTCTCACTCTGTCCTCACTCTGAGATCTTTTTTATAAGGGGACACTAATCCCTTTCTGGAGGGTTCTACCCTCATGACCTAACACCTTCCAAAGGCTCTAATACCATCACATTGGGGATTAGGTTTCAACATATAAATTTGGGGGAGACACAAACATTAGTCTATAGCAATTATCTTGCTGTTGGAACAATGCTTCTGGACTACAGCCTTGCTCCATTTAGGATTTGGCCAGAAATTCCCTAGAACATTCTTGTTCCATACACACATTCTCCTTCTCACACACAAACACATTCATTCACAGTGTTCCACCAAAAAGGGTCCAGGGATTTTGCTACCTACAGAGCATCCTTATGAAAATTAGAAGGTGGAGACCATCCTTAGAAGACAGACAAACATACAAAACCAAACCCCTCTGGCTAAACACAGCTGCACAGTCCCTTCATGTGGCAAGCAGAGCACAGGGCACATACATTTCAGCTCCCAGCAGCTCCTGCAGGTAAATACTTTTTGTGTAGCACGAACACCACACAATAAACAGCAGCAATGAGGGATTCCACAGTCAAAGAACTTCAGAAAATACTCTATAGAGTGTCTGGCCTCTTGGAGGTTCAGGATGCACATGGTTATGTTAAAAGGCTCTGCAAAGACCTGTATACCAAGACCTATTCAATGTCCTTGAACATAACCTTTGACTGCATCTCTCAGACTTAATTGTCAGTGAAGCCCACTCCTTTTTGTTTTAATTATTTACAATTCACCTAGCTTTCCCCCAAATAAATTTTCCGAAGGAAATCCTGACCCATTTTCCTGGGACCCTACTAACCAAAGAAAGCAGCCTTCAAGCTCTCACCAATCTGGACTCCTGGGTAGGGCCAGTCCAGAAGCAGCCATCACAGTACTCCCTACTCTGTGTCTTATGGGCCATTCCCTTCATTTCAGGCTCTCTTCTCACTAACTATTTGTTGAAACAGTGATAGAAAACTGTAATATCCCTCAGACAAATGACTTCACAGGTCCAGCAGGGTCTTAGCTGTCAACTGGGCATGTCTTAGGTGCCTGTTCTGTCCCTGTCAACAGATTTCACCCAGGCTTAACTCCCTCTTAGTTCCACAGTGTGACATAGCCATGGACCACCTACATTATCCCCTAATTATTTCATATAATTCTTTCATCATTTCTAGTCTACCCAAACAGAGCCCTTAGAGGCAAGGACATGAACTTATCAAGCAATATTGATTGAGTGCCTCTAGCATCAGTACATGTTGACAGTCTACTGAGAGTAAAATATGTTAATAACATGACTCGTTAAAAACTGCAACAACAACAACATTAGAGTTGTATGTTGTTGATATGAATTTCTGTTATCATGAAAAGAAACTCAGGGGCACCCGGGTGGTGCAGTCAGTTAAGCATCGGAGTCCTGGTTTCAGCTCAGATCATGATCTCAGGGTCGTGAGATCGAGCTCTGCATCGGGCTCTGTGCTCAGCACGGAGTCTGCTTGAGATTCTCTCTTCTTCTCCCTCTGCGCCTCCTGCTCGTGTTCTCTCTCACTCTCTCTCTAAAATAAATAAATAAATCTTAAAAAAAGAAAAGAAAAGTAACTCAAATCAGGTCCAAGAACCCAAATGTCCATCAATAGATGAATGCATAAACAAAAGGCGGTATACATCCATGCCATGAAATATTATTCAGCTATAAAAAAGAATGGAATACCGATGTATGCTACAACATGGATGGAACTTTGGAGACATTATTAGGTTAGGTAAAATAAGCCAGACACAAAGGGCCACATATTATGTGATAACATTTTTTTTTTTATGAAATAGCCAGAAAAGGCAAATCCATAAATACAGAAAGCAGACTTGTGGTTGCCAGGAGCTAGGGGGGGAAGAGGAAATGGGAAGAGACTACTAATAGGTACAGGGCTTTCATTTGGGATGAGGAAAGGGTTCTGGAACTAGAGAGTAGTGATGGTTGCACAACCTTGTGAACTGCTGCTCCATTGTACACTTTAAAATGGTTAAGATGATAACTTTTATGTGTCTTTACCACAATAAAACACTGTAAAGATGCTTACAAGAATTAGTTGGTCATTCCCTGGAGCCAGCTCAGGATTCTTCTCCATAACCCTCACCCATAAAGTTTCACTGAACAGATTAATCACTGCTTCTCTATTGTGAGATTTTCAGATTGGAATTCCTTTTAATTGTGTAGGCCAAACATACTGAGTAGTTTCCTATTTATTTAGGCATGGTTATGACACATTACAAAATTTTCTGGTGTGCTATCTCTAGCCTCCTAATGTGTATAAATCTAGGTAGGACCGCATTGTATTAGGCTCCATTTTGGGTACCCCATTCTGCGGGATGAGTGATTCTAAAATTGCGCTAAATATGGCTGAACTGAGGGGATGTGAGAGTTGGGGGGTGCAGGGGAGGGATGGAGTGACATAAAAGCTTTCCCTCTCAGAATCAAACTGAAGGAAACCATAACATCTGTACTCTAGAAAAGGCTCGTGGACAATATAAGTCCCATAATGTAAATATAAATCACCAATCTTTTTTTTTTTTTTTTTAGTCTTGGCATCTATAGGTTAAAAGAAATTGGATTTTTTTTTTTTTTTTTTTTTTTAGGTTAACTACAAAGCCACCAGCAGGGGGAAGTACACAAAGGGATGTCAGGACTGCCTTGGGGCCCCAAAATGTCCTGGGCTTCTCTGTAAACAGGGGGGTTTCTTTTGTGCCTTCAGTAGAAAAAAATAGCCCTATTGTGAGGCTGTGAGAGAAACACCCTTTAATCCTTGCAAAGCCCAATAATATTATGTATATTGACTAAAACCCTGTAGAGTGGGCCTGATAGGGTTTTTTCATTACCACGGTACATTGTAACCTAGCTACCTTTGAAAAGTAACCAACATCGAGAGGCACTTGACATTTGCAAAGTATTATGGGTGTCCTCTCTATGTCCTCTCAAGTTCCCAAATTTACAATGGTCTTAATTTAAAAGTTAAGCCAGGGGATCAATTGCTTAGTGTAGGGCCAGGCTGCCCTTTTTAAAACAAAACAAAAAATACCAAACCCCTGTGAACCAGTGTGACCTGCCTTCCTCGTGTGGCTCAGGTTTTGGTGGGTTGCACGTTGTCTGATGTCCGAACCCCAACCGGATGGTCATGTTCCACTCATCCAGGTGTTGCTGAGACGTATGAAGGCAGCGGCAGCTGGTTATGAGTTGGTGAAAATGAAAAAGGAACATAAGTAGCTTCTTTAGCAAATCCCCTGGAAATGACACAGAGCCTTGAGGATCGATAGCATTGATCTATCCTAGGGCTACAGCCCTGTTCCATCTGACTCGTCTGCAACAGTCAGTCCAAGGAAAACAGCAACATTATTATGGGCAAAACTGTGACCAAATCAACTGGGAAAATCAAACTCCAGCCTGCTTTCGGCTCCCTCTATTTGGGCAGTGGCCATGGGTCAACATTAGAGCAAGGATCAGGCTGAAATCCCAAGGGAGAACTTAAGTGGGGCATGGCCTTGCTTTCAGAACATATCTTTATGACCTTCAGTGATATTTGCACCACTGTCTGTCTCCTCCTGAAACCCAGATCACTGTGTAAACCTAGACTCCTGAACTGGGAAACTGGGGAGTCTAAGTTACTTTCTTAAAAATGTTCAGACAATATTTGAGTCTGTTGTAAGCAAATGGTCTATTGACGTTTCCGATCAAAACCAGGCAGGTTGTAATCATTACTAAGTAAATCCAATTTGTTTACTATAGGCTAGGGCTCGCACTACGAAGATGAACAGACTAACTCTTGACTCTGGAGTTCAGTCTTCCCAGGGAGATAGATACAATACTAGGGATATCCAGTAGGAAGAGTACTGTTGTAGCAGATCATGAAAGTGCTCTAGAAATCCAAAGGAGGGGAACCAATCAGGTCAGGAAGGTTTTGCAGAGAGACTGACACTCAGGGTAGAGCTCGACTTGGGGAGGCCTTGAGTGCCATGGTAGAGAATTTGGACTTGCCTTATAAGCAGTAAGGAGCCATGAAGCAAGGGACTAATGTAATCACATGACAGTTTTGGAAAGATAATTCAGGGGGCAGTTGTACCAGTCAGCTATTGGCACAAAACAGCTGTGTAACAAACCTTTCCAAAACATAGCATCTTAAAACAGTAAACATTCTTTTTTTTTTTTTTCCCTCGTGGAAGCTGGCTTTGGCTCTGCTGTGCTTGTGTGGGATCAGCTGAGCTTGGCTCCAGGGTGTGAGATGGGTTCAAGTCAGCTCCAAGGGCCTTGTCATTCTTCTGAGACCACGTGTTATCCAGCACATATTATTCTCATGCAGACTAACAGAGCCTAAGAGCAGGAACAGAAAGATGCAGTGCCTCTTGAGCCAAATCGAAACATGTGGTTGAGTCGCCCAGCAACGCAATGAGGAAATACACTCCACTTTTAGTGGGAGGAACTGCAAAGTCACAAGGCAAAGGGTAGAGATGTACAGTTCTAATACACAGAGGTCAGGAAGAATTGCAAACAGTGATTCATTCCACCATACCAGGAAGAGGACAAGCTGGGGGTGGAGAACCATTGGCGGCTTATGATATGTTGAGTATGGTCCATGTAAAACAGACGGAAGCAATTCACTGAGTGACACAGAGAACTTTTCTGAAACTAGAGTCCAACCAAGTTGGCCTCACCCATATATTTAGAACAGGGAGAAAACTCTAGCTAGAACATTATTAAATGGTTGGTTGAAACATTTAGGAATTCCCGGTTGAATTATAGTCTTGGCAGCAGCTGCCTTCCAGATCCATCTGGTTTGAATTGGCAAAACTGCAGCTGTGCTTGTTGGTATGGGTAAGCCTTTCTTTTGAGTAATGGGCCTGCATGGAAAGGGTGGAGAAAGGGAAGAGAAGGATGAGGTTGTTGTCATGAAAAATGGGTAGAGAGAACAACAGAGCTACTACTGTTTTGCTCTCCACAGCATGCAAGTGGGCCTGTGGTTCTGGACTAGAGGACGGATTCTTGTAGGATTACTGGGTCCTCTCTACTTCTCCGGAGCTGTCATACCCAGTAGATGCTGTCATATCACATACTTGGGTTATGAATTGATTGTTTCGCTTTTATGGGGCTGGTATAATTAGTTTCACATTTTTAATTTATAGCATCAGCTAAGCTTTTTAATCCGTTATTTATGGCAAAGAACTAAGAACTAAATTGCCTTCTGCCCCCCTCACAGAAAGCATTTCAATCCCACAATTTGGTATCAGTTGTTTGGCTAAGACATGTGGCCTCCTTAAAGGAAAAACTTTTTTCACAGAGGAGTTGCTGTGGCTTCTTTGCATTTTTACATGTTTGAGTCCTGGAAGCCCTGAGAAAACAAGCCTCAAATGTTTAAATGGAGCAATGTTTCTCTAAAGAGCTCTTCGTTTCGGCCGCCCCCTATGCAGTCCTCAGGTGTATCGTGATCTTTCTGAAACGACAAAAGAATGTTGAGCCTCTGAGAAGCGAACTCAAAGAGCTGGGGGTTGTGGGAAGAAATCTGTGCCGTTAGCCAAGGGTCTTGGAGATTAAGGCGAGTGAAGGACAGAGCAGCCTGGTAGACTCAGAAAGCGTCCTGATCTACCTCTGGTTCATTTACCAGGGCTCCAGGTACCTCTGATCTGGTTTGGAAGAGCAGCTGGGAGGTTTTGGCGTCTTCCTCCTGTTGAGTTGTATTGATGGCCACACTGTAAGTCACTTAAAAAAGAAAAAAAATCGTGGTCACACTTACGGATCTGGAAAGACCGGATCCCCCATAGCTCACACTTAGCATGGTTGCTGAGATGGCACGGGGGAAACATGGACCTTTTCTAGATGGTAGCCCCCATAGTAGCTTGAGCTGTAAGCTATAGTTTAGGCTTGGATCCTGACTTTGATCCTTTGCCCAAGCCCATTTGGGCTGGAGTGTTGAAGGGTTAAAGGTGAAGAAGCAGACTGCAACAGGACCAGCTCCTACAGGACAATGGAGGCATTGATGCTGAGCTGGGGTCCTCCCCCTACCCCTGCTCCCATCTAGGCTGCAGGGTCTCAGTGTTTACTGAATGTTAAATAAATACCAATTGAATCGTACGTTTAATGAGGTGTATCAAACATGTAATAAGATACATATCTATTAAACAGTTGTGAAATCTCCGTAAATATGTTCTTAATAATAAAGGGTGCAGATGGCTTGCAGATTGGACTGAAGAACAAAGACTAAAGGAGCTTATGGAAGGAATAGGAGAGCCATCTTCTGAAAACTAAGAAGACAGCTGATTTTCAGCCAGAATTTGATACATGTATCTGTGCTCAGCTAGAGCAAAAATGGGACCCAGGCCCATTAAGGAGGAGACTATCAACTTTGAAACCTAAAGACTAGGAGAAATAGCAACTAAAATTAAAGACAGAGAAATGACTGCTCACAAAAATGTCACCAATGTTTGAAATATACCCTCAGGTTTTAGCAGTACACGATTCTCAGTATCACACATTCACCCCTCAAATATCCCCAGACTGCAGGGCCTCACCAAGTATTAGAAAACAAAAGAGTCACATGATATGTAGGTAAAAGATTATTAACTTGTTTTTCTTTCTCTAAAAAGTGGTAATTATCATATTATATTGCAATATGCTATTGAAGTTACATCAGCAAACTACTATTGAAAACCAATCTCTTTCTCCTTGCACACACGGGTCAGGCTAAGAGCCTGGATGACCGTGATTGTTTGCCAAATAATTGGTGCTTTGAGTGGAGGGAAAAGAAGGGGACAGCGAAATGTGCAGAAGCTGGGTGTCTTAGAGTGGATTCTGAAATAAACACAAAGCTCAGGGCCACGCTTCCCAACCTTTCTCAAGTCTTTGCACACAACAAAAATGATTCTTTTTGTTCAGCAGACTGGAATAATCAAAGGCTGTGTGCTATCAGCCCAGGGACTCTGATCCCTCAGGCCTTGCCATACCATCTTGAGGGCAACATGAATCATTTTCTCAACACAGTTTGGGAAGCTATGTCCTAAACCATACAGAAACACTAGAGCTTCCAGATACCGAGTGTAACATTCTGTCTTTCGGATCAGAAGCCACCCCAGATTTGAAGCAGTCAGAAAGTGTGCAGATGTATATACAAGGGTAACAATAATTAACATTTGTATTGCTTCCCATGTATTTGACATTGTTCTAAGTGTTTACATTTACTAACTTAAACAACACAATAACTATGAGCTGGTGATTATCATTACCTCCACTTAAGAAGTGAGGAAATTATGGGACACACAATGAAGGTCACTTCCCTAAGATCTCCTAGCTGGTAAGTGGTGGCACTGGAGGGTCTAAGCCAGCTGGTTTGACTAGGGAGGGCATATTTGTCACTTCTACCCTGTAACCGCACTTTCTAAGAATTTTTGAGTCATGGGTCACATAGAAAATGTCCTTCTCTAGAGAATATTGAGGTAAATACTAACCACTCACAGACCCAGGCATAGGGTTGGGGCCAGAGCAGTAAGTGGGCCGAGTGGCCCCATCTCCCACACTGGCACCCTCTTGCACTATACCCATGTGCCACAGCATACCAGTTAGGAAGTTCTGCCCTGTATAGTTATCTAGGATGTTCACAGCAGGGTTATTTTTAGCAGCAGACAAATGCCTCCAAACAAGGCATTCAATAGACTTGCTGCCTGTTGGAAATGGGTAAAGTCCATATGCTAACATGCTAGGGAGACTTCATAAAGTTTGATATAGTGGTATATTTGTTGGCATGGAGAGATGTTCATAATAGCCCTTATGGTGAAAAGAAAATCAAGTGACAAAATAGTAAGTAGAGTGTGATCTCATTTTCATTTTCTAAAAAAGGACATACGTCTGTATAGATATCCATATCCTTATATCTGTTTACCCTATTCTTTTTCCATAATGAACATGGATAACCAGAAAGTTTTTTTTTTTTTAAAGGGAACTCACCTGCTTAATTCCTACAGACGAATTATTAACTTGTCGGTTCCACTTTAGTCTAAACGTAGTTTCCCCAGACCAATGACTTTCAAACTTCCATTGTCGTTTCTAGCTGCAGAATTCTTTTTCTAATAAAATCTTACTGGCAGCCTCAATATATAAAAACAGACCAAATAGAGCTTCTCTGATTGAAGCCAGGTGTGAGGCCCAGAGCCCACTGCCCACTTACCACCCTCCTTCCCCACCACCCCATTTCCAGCTGGGCCTGGTCCACAAAATGCCACCCTGGACCACTACAGGAGAATCCTGGTAGCCCAAAAAACATGCTTGGAAGGAATAAGTGTATCTTGATCATCAGAATCATTATAACTGAGAGAAATAATAGAAAACTTGATTATTAAAAAAGAAGATTGTTTGGGACTTAAATTTAAATGCATAGGCTGTTGCCAAACCCTGCTGTATGGATACTAAATAGGGACAACCAAGTAGTTTATCCACACGGCAGCTTCCTTGTATCTAGCACAATGCCTCCATCGTGAGTACAGGTAAACTCGTCCTGCTTTGTATTTTCACTTCTACTGTTTGATCTCTCTCCATTTCTATGTTGTCCTAAGTGTCACTGAGCCTCAAGAAGAGTCCAGAAAGAAGCCCAATGCCCAGAAACTCTGCTTTCTTACACCTTTTTAAAGCTTGCTTTCATGATGTTTACCTGCCTCTTCAAGGGGCAAATCACTTGTAGTTGGTAGAAGTTGATTTTAAAGGAAACTGGGTTGTTGTTTTTTTTAATACAATATGGTCCCCAACAACCAACATCTGTGACTGACAAATAATGGCAGGGTATGACAGAATGGAACCGAGCCACAACATTGCCCTGATGTAGACTTTGAATATAAATCTGGGGCTGTTGTCCTCATCTTGTGTTTCTCTAGAAAGGACCCAATGGTCAACCAAAGAGACAACTTTCTGCTTATATTTATTATTCATTCTCAAGAAGAAAGCTAAATAGATCCATAATGTAGAAGAATTCAGTCCATGATCATCCACTCATTGGAGAGCTATAGTCTTGTTAACTTTGCCTCCCAACTGTTCAGAAAACCAAAGTAATATTTGAAAAAAATCTTTCTGAAAAAAAAAAGCCTAGATGTTCCTACCTCTTTCCTCTTTCCATGGTTTTCTTGTCTGCCATCTCTGTTATTCCTCAACATAAGAGTAGCCTTGTGACTCTTAGAAAGGATTAATTGTGACACTGTAAGCTCAACTCTACTGAGCTGAGTTGAAATCTTGTTCTGTATGCTACAGGTTATTAGGGTTAGCTGAAAGAATGTGCATTTATTTACTGAAGGTACTTTATAAATCAATACCTTGTTTTTGAATTCAGGTCAATAGGAATAACTCTGAAACACAACCAACAACTACAGCAACCCTAAAACAGCACTTTCAACTTATTGATTTTTAGAAAAGTATCTTTTCCTGGCATTATTCACACACCCTTGATAAGCAACTCAATGCAATAAAAAAATTTAATGGATTTTTTTTTTTACCCCCCAAATATATATTTATATATTTTTCAACATGCCTTTGAATTGCAGCCAGTTAGGTTCTTTGAAAAGGATAAGTTTGGGACAGACATGAAAGATGGAGCTTGCATTTATTCCTTCCCGTTTGTATGGGGAGGCATCTTGCTGACTCAGTGTTAGAGCGCAGCTCACCAGATCCAACAGCTATTTACCATTTAATTTCATTCAGTCTTTTGGCGATTTTAGGTATTTCTCGATTTTTGCTGAGAAAATTTCATTTCTTCTCATGCACCAATATTTATGAAGCACCTTAACCAGGCATGGTCTTGACCTGGGGCACTTCAAAAAGCATATGGAGCTAGAACATTTCTTTCCTTCTTTCCAGGCTAAGTATTCTTAATCTGGGTGTCCGTAGATATCAGAGTGTTGGTAAACTCGCAAAGTTACTCACAAACATGTGTGTGTGTGTGTGTGAATGTGTGTACGTGCATGCGTGTGCATGCTCCTTTCTTGGAGAAGGGAGAATATGCATGGTTCCTGGGGGAACCGTGACCCTGAAATGGCCATGAATTGTTGCTCTAGAACAGCGGTTCTCGAAGTATGGTCTGGGAACTGCTGGGCTTCCTGTGGTCTCTGAGGTCAAATTATTTACATATTAATAGAAAGACATTGTCTTTTTCACTCATTCTCTCACACATGTACCTTGGAGCTTTCCAGAAACTACCTAACATATTATATTGCAATAGATTGAACTCAGAAGCAGATCTGAGAATCTAGCTGTCTTCTCTTAAGACTAGATGCTAGATATTTACAAAATGGGCTGCAATGCCACTCCTCTCACCAAATTATTTTGGTTTGGGAAATGTAATTGTTTTTATGAAAGTATGTGATTTGTGTTAACATGTAATAGGGGTATTATTTTATTTCTAAATGAGTCAATTGTTTAAAAACTGTTTCCATTTCCATCTTTCCTATATCCAGACAAACCAAAGCTCTTTGGCATCCTTAATAACTTTTCAGATTGTAAATAGGCCCTGAGGCCAAAAAAAGTTTGAGAATCACTGCTTTAGAAGATTTGGGGAGCAAAACTAACAGGCCGAAGTAAAAATAACCAGTCTGAGAATTAATTTTACAAGCAGACAGTGTGTGCTGTTCCTTAAATATTGGGTTGAAGCACATGAAATTGCCAGTGTTTGACCATTATTTGCTTACAAAAAATGGTTATTTCATTTGGTAAGCCTAATGAAAAGATGATATTGTTATTTATTGTGACTTTGGCTTTTCGGATTTGTCTGGGCAATGCTGGTAAGTTTCACCGCTTTGTCTGCACACCCTTATCTGGTTCCTTTTGTAAGCTAACATTTTCTTTTCTAAGTACTTTCTTCAAACTTTGATTATGAAAGTAATATATGACTTAGGAGAAGTACAGAAAAGTACTAGAAGGGACATCCCTCATCCACCATCCAGAAATAGCTTCCTGTGGAGCATTCTTACCAATATATTACTTTCACTCAGTTATCAAGGCATATTTCACCTAAGTAAGACCATACTGTATTTCTTCCAATCATGAATCCTATGTTTATCATTTAACACTATTATTTTAACAGTCTTCATTTTGTTTAAATCTCATCACTAAAAAATGTGTGATCTTTCAAAGTATAGAAAATTGTGAAGAATTAATTCACTCTAAATATCACCATCCAGAATAATCATGCTTATGATTTTGTTGTATTTTTCTCTGTCTACACATATTGTTTTACACTCTTTATAGTCTATTGTTTACATAGTTTTATATTCTGTTTTTCATACGTGAACAGTTTTTGTGTCAGTGGAAAACTCATCATAAACAGTTTGTTTATGGGATAAATTTTATCATATGATGTAACATTATCTGTTAACTATCCCACTATTTTTTATATTGTTGGCACTCTTTCACAAACATAAATAAGGCTGCTGTGAACATTTTTGGGCAGACATAAATCTTTTTCTCTACTGGAGATTTTTTTACCTGGTTCCTCAAAAATGGAATCATCCCAACTCGGAGGTTTCTGTCACACAAGCTGACAGATGGTATTAAAGCACAGGACGGGGCGCCTGGGTGGCTCAGTTGGTTAAGCGTCTGCTCAGGTCATGATCCCAAGGTCCTGGGATCGAGCCCCGTGTCAGGCTCCCTGCTCAGCGGAGAGCCTGTTTCTCCCTCTCCCTCTGCTGCTCCCCCTCCTTGTGCTCTCTCTCTCTCTCTCTGTCAAATAAATAAAATCCTTAAAAAAAAAAAAAAAAAAGCACAGGACATAGAGGAGACAGTATTCTGGAGGAAAAGAACCAGTTCTCTAATTCCATAGGACAGATTCCTCGAAGTTGAACTATTGAGTCAGAGAGCATGAAATACATTTGGTTCTTTTCTTGCCGAATTGCTTTCTAAAAAGTTGTCCTGATTTGCATTTCCATCTGCCATGTTGGAGTGGCTGTTTTTACTGATCCATGCCAGAAGTGGGTTTTCTCTGTGTCTCTTTCCCCTCCCCTCCGCTCTGCTCCTTTCACCTACCCTCTCCTCTGTCTTCCAAAGGAAATTAACAGGAAAAATGTTATCTTATTTAAGTTTGCATGACTTTGATCTTCTTTGATGTAGAAATTGTTTTCCCAAATATTATTTGTTGTCCACTGACTTTGACTCTCTCTCTCTAGTAAGTCACTTTTATTTTCAAGGTGGATAACTAGCACTGGAATCAAACCTTAATAGCTCTAGTCTATAGTTATAAAATGAGTGAAGCCAGCTGGCCCACGGGGCACTGAACTCATTCTTTTGGCTTCATTATTACCTAGTTACTAACCAAACGAACTAACCAGCCCCTGTTGGAAATATCCCTGGCTAGAAATACAAAACGTTGAAACCACAAGTAACCTTCTCATTATACCCTACACTGGTCAACATCCCACTGCAGTCTAATTTAGAGCCCTGTAATTTAAAAAGAAAGTGAATAACTTATACTTCAAAAAAAGAGCAGTAACAGAAGAATAAACTTGAAACTGGCCTTATTTAACTGGGAAACAAGTGGTTAGGAAGCCCTGCATCTCATCTAATACCTCCCTGTCTCTTTCTTTGGGGTTGAAGTTTCCTGAATGATCTCTAGAGTCTTTCTCTGTATCTATGGATCAACATATTTGAGATAGTAAGTCTGACAAGACAGAGGTATGTCTAAGTGTCTTTTTAAAATTTTGCACAAATAGATCCTTTCTAAGCGTTCTGTCTGGTTGTATATTGAGATGGTGGCCATGTGTAGGGTTTAAAAAGGAAGGTGGGAGAATTGTTATAAATATATTTGGCAGAAAAAATACTGAATACCCGATGATGTGAGAGAGGACCCCAGATGCCAGTATGAATCTTGGACCAGTAAACCTTGAGAAATCCTACTAAGTTGTAACCTTAACTATGGTCTAGATAGGAAAGGCAATTGTGAACTATAAGCTTCCCTAGGGATCTAAAGAAATCAAAATTGAAGAGGAAACATCCTAAAATAAATGTCTGGAAACAGCAGAGTCCCTGTTTTCATGGGTTCTGTTGACCAGATCTCTTTATTAATTATCCCCCAGGCCTCACCAGTCTGAATAATGGTTCATAGTGATGACCTGGGGGGAAGAGCAAGAAATACTAAATTAAATGTATTTTGTTGTGGTCTAGTTCTTTCGAAATTGGTAATCCATGTGTGGTGTGTATGATAATTCCATATTAATGTTTCATTTAACCAGAGCTCTATTTGAGTAATCCATCTCCCCACAACAGTGAAGAGTTGATGCTAGTTTTTAAGATGGAGCTGAGCGCAAATCAGTTGCATCTCTCTTGTACATTTTGCTCCAGGAATTTACATGAGCCCAGCTGAGTATCCCTTGTTTTCTTGCTCTGTGATAAAAGTTCATTTTTAAAACCCCCCAATTGCAATTTGTCAAAGTCCATTTGCCGGTTCTTTAACAATTTCAGCCAAATTGTAAATTGTATAACTGTCTGCATCATTTGCATACATAATCGTGTTAGAGTGATGGTATAATCTGGGCACATCATTTACGGGAAGAGGGAACAATAGCAGCCAGCTTCCAATTCTTGGGATACTCAGAGTAATTTATTACATGGCTGATGTTTTCTTTCTAATTTCCACCAAATGATCTCTTTTAGAATGATGAGCACTAAGGATGGCTGTCCCTTGTGTATTATCTTTACTGCTTTCCTAATCTTGAATTGAGAGCCAAGATGAGCACCATGTTACATGTCTGCTTCATTCACACACACACACACACACACACACACACAGTCATTTCAGTCCAAATAAAATCACAAGAGTTCAATGAAACATCCTCCTCAAATGATGCCCCCATGTTAAATTAATTTAATCTCTGGATCTAGTTATTGAGTATTCTTTTCTGTGCATTGACAATTTGCCAATTGCTTGCTTCCTATTTTTAATCAATCTTGCAGATAATTTACCAGCCAACTAAATCGTTTTACTGGCCTATCACACTTCTCAACCTGACAGAGAGCAAAAGTAAATACAATCAGTCTTGTGTTGCACCATCAGAAATTTATGATGACCCCAGGCAAGTAGCTTTCTGCAAGACTAATTTATGTGTCGTCACATCTGTCATTGTGGCACTTGGACACGTCTTAGGCTTTTTTATTAGTTATTCCTGGTAACAGCCCAGTGAGACCACAAGGTAGGTTAGATACACCCTTTCTTAAGAGGCCCCTGAAATTGCATTAGATGCCCACATCTTGAGACTCAGCCCTCAAGTCAAGAGTATGACCCAGACCATAGATCAGGGTAACCTAGAGTCCTACGACTCAGAATCCTTGCCAGACCCAAATTCATTATTCTGCTTATTCATTTCTTCCCCTACAATAACACTGCCTCCCAGAGAGGAAGTCACTTTCCCAGGGTCATAAAATAACTTGGTAATAGTAAGATTAGGCTCCCTTTTAAGTTAATGATTAACACAGACTCAGACAGATCTGGATTCGAATCCTGACTACTCAGCCACTTACTAATGGTGTGACTTTGGACAGTTTGCCTAGCTTCTCTTGCAACACTATCAGTTTTTTTTAAATGAGGAAAACTGGGGTGCCTGGGTGGCACTTGAGCGTCCAACTCTTGGTTTCAGCTCAGGTCATGATCTTAAGGTCATGGGATCGAGCCCCACACATTGGGCTCCACGCTCAGTGGAGAGTCTGCTTGAGATTCTCTCTCTCCCTCTGCCCCTCCCCACCACGCTCTCTCTCTCTCTCAAATAAATAAATAAATCTTGATACATACATACATACATACATACATACATACATAAAATGAGGAAAACAGTGCCTACCCTGTAGGGGTTATTGTGAAGGTTGAAGTAATAACAGCTCCCCCATCTGAGTGTTTCCAGGCTAGGTTATTTATATTTTCTACTGTGTTTCATCTGCATCCCAGCCTTGCAAGGCGTGGAGGGGTGTCTCTGCAGAGAGCTCCAGATACAGGATCTCTACTCCCTGTTATTAGGATACTATATGGTTAAGAACACCACCTTGGTTGTCTTTTTATCCTGTCTGAAAACCTGCTGTTTATTTACTGAAAACATCTTGGAATCCAGAAAGGAATTTTTTAAATTCAAGTTGCAAAATCACAGGTTAATGGAATTTAAAGTAATTTTGGCTTAAAATACTCAAGTGTGGGCAGAGAGCAATTGATGAAGCTCTTTGCTAACTCTCAGAACAAATCCATATAATCTCAGCTTTCATATACAAGCATGAAACTCAGCAGACGCAGCTCTCTCTCCCGAGTTACAGCTTCACAGTTGTCATTGCCTCCAGTGCGAGTCAAACTCATGACTATGAAGCACTGTCGAATGATGGTTTTATACACACAAGGCTCTTAGAATAGGGTGTGTCCTACAGTAAGAGTTCAGTTAGTGTTAGCCAGTATTATTACTGTGAGCATTTCCCTACCCCTATCCCACCCCACCAGTTAGGTTTGATGGATCAGCTTTTTTTAAATAGCCAAAGCTAGGAAGATTCCCCTGCCCAGTTTGAGATTTATTTGACTGACTTTTACTTTTTTATGGCCCAATGATACCATATAACTTTCCATAGATGTTTATGGGACAGAAACCCATGTGCATGGACTATGGGCGAGGCATCTTTAGAGACAGAAAGATACAGAAGATGTGAATCTTGACCTCAAAGAGCTTACTCTCTGTTGAAGGAGAAGTGGGGAGGCTGTCCATAATGCAAGTCAAACTGTGGGAACTTTTTAAAATAATGTATATACATAAAGTGCAATAGGATGGGAGGGATCCTATAAGGAAGTGGCATGAGAGCAGAGTCCTGAGGACTTAAGTCCCCCTTCCTTCCTTCCAGCCATCTATCCGCCCTTCCTACCCAACACCAGGCACTAAGTGATAGGAATACAAGATCAATGCATGTATGATCTCCATCGTCAAGGCCATTCCAGGCATAAGGAAGAGATATACGTGTAGATCAGTGGCTACTGGACAGTGGGCTGGATGCTCATAAAGTAGGCACAAAGGGGCTATAGGAACCCAGAGAAGGGTCTTCTAAATTGAATGAGAGATCAGATAAGGCTTTCAGGAGGGGGTGATGCTTAAGCCAAATTTAGAATAGCTTGGGGAGATCAATAAGAGAGTAGATGAGGAAGAAAGAAAAAACGAGCTAAGTCAAGGGTGGGAAATAAAAGCAGAGTAAGGTAGGCAGGATGGCCAGGACTCTGATGGGGCCAGAGAAGAGCAAAGGAGGGAGAGGGACCAGCATAATTAAAGGCACAAAGAGGTAAGAGTGAACTACGTGAAAGGCAACAAGGGGTGTAGCACGGCTGGAAGAGAGATGAATCTGGAAAGGTAAAATGGGGCCAAGTCCATCTTCCTTCTGTGGAATTCCTGTCTGGCTCTCTCAGCACCATCTGGTCGGTGTAGTTTGCAGTGATACAGTGTAGTCATTCTGCCTCCAGCAACTTGAACATCTTCCCCTGCCTTACTGATGGTTTTATGACTTCGATTTTGACTCTGGGCCAAACTGGCCATATGGCTGAGCTGCCTTAGTACAGAAACTCTTTGAGCCATGTGCCCTGGGTATCATTCATATTTTCTTTTCAGACTTCAGATTTCTCTTCCATGTGGCTTTTGATTGGCCTCACATTTTGGCCAACAGTTAGTGTCAGAAAAAGATGGTTTAGGAAATAAATACCTAAGTGATATTTGGTTCAAAATGAAGGCATTCTTTTAACAGTGTTCATTCTAGAGAATCTCGAGGGCTCAGCAGTGTTGGATCTAGCCCAGATTTTGGCCACATCTATGACTTCTAACAAGGCTGGTATTCTTACCCATCGGCCTGAGGTGAAGAGTGGGTGTTAGGCTGCAGCAGCTGTAGAGTGAAAAATAGTAAATGTAAATCTTTGCATTCAAATGTCTTTTTTTAGAAAATGATTATATGAGCCACAGAAAAAGAAGGCCCCTCCCACTGATTTATGCTCTCGTTGTTTTCTGGGAATTTTGTCCCTCTATAGAGAAGAGTCTGATCATTTTTGGATTGCATTGAATTCCTCAAAAATACTAGCATGCCCAAAGCGCCTTTCCTTTTTTTTAATATATTGTCAGTATTAATAGCTGATGGCAATTTTTTTCCTAATAAATTTAGTCCAATAAATGCATACTATGCCCCCAGATCTTTGTTTGATATTGTAGATGCCAGTGAAACCCTGTGCCTTTCCTCAAGGAGATTTCATGTAATTCAGGATTACCTAAAACAAAACAAAACAAAACAAAACAAAAATCTTCCTCTTCTTTATTATATTTAAGGGTCTTTCAGCATCTCTCTTCTTGCCCTAGAAGAGCCTTTCTCAGACCAAGTTGCAGGATCAAGTCTAAGATGCTTTATTTAGTAGCATTTTCCTTTCAGCTGGACAACAAAATCATTCAATTCCTTTGAATTCAGTGAACCTGCCTAAACATTCCAGGTTTATTTCAGAATTTCAGAACCAAAAAGAAATCCATTTGGAACATATAGGTCTTTCATAGACAAAATCGCCCTGATTAATCAAGCTTTTTCAGTTGAAACTAACTGGAACCAAACTCATATTAGCTTAAGTAAAAATGGGATTGTATTACTTCATAGACTAAAATGCCTGAGGTAGGTGGCTTAAGGTTTAGCTGACTTCAACAGCTCAACCAGTAACACCTGTCTTACTCTCTACTCTCGTCACATCTGCTTTGGTTCTGTTTGCCTTGTTTCCCAGCAGGCTGTTTGCATGTGGTAGCCCCTTGCAGCTCCAGGCTCATATGCTACTCATATAAGTACCCCAAGGGCTAGCAGAAGGCCTGGTTTTGGCTCTCATTGTCTCAGCGTGGGTCCACTGACTATGGACGGGGTGGTGTGGCATCCAGCAGGCCAGACTCAGGTCAGCCTGGAGTCAGGAGGTTGGGTCAACCCTACGCAATGAAACAGACTGAGAGCAGAGTAAGGTGTCTCCTGACAAAGAAATTTAGAGTGAATGTTCCAAAAGAAAAGGAAGAGAGACAGAGCAAGCAATAACCACTGTCCACTACAGTCACCTCAATACATCCTAGCATATTGGAAAATCAGGTGACAAGTCAGGTAAAGGACATACAACTACAAGAAAAGACAGCAATAACAATGTAATTGGCAATAAGCAATTAAAAAGTAAAATATGCCCTCAAAACTTTGGGGCTTTTTTTCTTTATCTTCTTCTAATGCCTTTGATTTGATAATTTGATTGGATTATCCTCACTGACTTAAACAGATTACACTGAAACGGCCTAGATGAGTCCTAAACTCGTTTTAAGCTAAAAAAGGCAGAGCAGATAGGGGAAGGCCTGGCTGGCGCAGTCGTGAGAACATGTGACTCTTGATCTCAGGGTCTTGAGTTCAAGCCCCATGTTGGAAGTAGAGATTACTCAGAAATAAAATCTTAAAAAAAAATCCCACAATTCTATGAATTGGTTAGGTTGATTAGTTCACTGTTTTGGAACCATCTAGGGAAGGCTTTTGGGTCATAAAGTTAGGTAAACTACATAATACTGTGCAAACAGTCTGACACTCATCAGGTTTTTTCAGGCTGTGGTTTCCCCACAGGGCCGATCTAAGATACACTCCTTCAAGGGATTCTTTATTTAATATCACTTCGTAGAAGAAGTGAAGACGGAATTCAGGCCTATATTCGGATCAAACTATGTCATTTTTTATATGATTATTTAATAATATTTTATGTTTTCTTTAACTGTATAAGCACTTTCTCACCATGACTCTAAATATATAAAATAGAAATTCATGAAGGAATTTTATGGGTAAAATGGAAAGTATTCCCTAGAAATATAAAACAGCTGAATAATTTTTTAATGATAGACTTTTAAAAGCAAAATAATAAGGTTCAACTCTGAGACTAGAAATTCTACCAACTTGATTTGATTTACTATACTCTATGGATCAAAATGATACTTTCCTGAAAAAAAAAATAGTTTTTAGTTTTTTTCCCTCTTTATGACACTGATGTGTCTTACCCAAACAAAAACTCTCCAGAAGATACTTACCATTTTATTCTGTATTTTCCACCCTGCTCATATTTTCCTTTACTTGCATTTTTTCCATGTGGAAACTTGGTCACAATAAAAGGCAAAAATATATTTCAAAAATTGACAAGAGTGGTGACTCTTTTAAAAAAAGATCGTAATAAACCCAGCTCTGTCAGCTTTACAGTTATTTCATAAGCCTTTTCTTAAACTAAGTACTGCCAATCTACAAAACACTATTTCATTTCTGAAATAAAAATTGCATTGAATTTAGTAGCTCATCAAGAAGGCAACAACATTCATTGTGGAGTTAGCATTGTTCATCCTCTCATTGCAGCATTTGAACTATTGTGAGGCTATCTTTCCATCCACCATGGCCTCCCAGAGGTACTTGTTTTAGTGATGAGATTCACCAATCTTTCATTATTCCAGAAAAGATAGTAGCCGGCTGTCTCTCTCTAGTTGACTCAGTGATCTTACCTTGAGGTGTTAAGAATCACTAAGGGCTATAAGGACTTGTGTAAATTACAGCCATGCAGAGAGGTGTTGAAAAATCAATAAGTAATGAAATAGTACTGGAGTGAAGTAGCCAAGAGAGCAATGGGTGGGAAACTCCTGAGGATGCAGTTTCATCTTGTCAAAAGGTAAAAGAAGATGTTCTGATGTGTTTCGATAAAACAGGCTTCCTTGGAAATGAGAGGCTATTGGCATAGATGGTGGGAGCGTCACTCCAACGTGCCACAAAACACAGTGGACTGTGGACTTCTTGGTACGACAGTTTGATTTTAGACAACCATGCATTTTATTCTAGTAGAGCAATAAATATGGCATTTTCTTCATCACTTTGGGGTGTTTGCCCTGTCACAGGTCTTCTGTCCCCTCGATACTCAAGTGTACCCCCATTTCTTCTGTTCTACAAGGGACCATCCATATTGCCTTCACAAATCACCTTCGTCCTTTCTGATCCTGCGTTAGCAAGTTCCCTCAGAACATGATAGTGTGGTTGCCCAACTGTTCACAGACGGCTCTAGATACCTACACCCTGGAGGCTGAAAGTCTCTTCTAAGCCTGGTAGCCAAAAGGCTTTGTTTTGAATGAAACATTCATATAGTTGAGAATCCCTGAGCTGATATTTAAATCTCCTGGTTTCTTTTTCTCTTTCTTTTTTTAATTTGAAATGACGTGTATCCGTGTTTTTTGTGTTGATGATCTGTTTTGAGGTAGTAGAGCTGATTTTTTACAAAAAGAAGATCATGGGGTATTTGAATATAAGAAAGAAGTAGGTGGGGGAGAGAGATCTAATTCAGTCCAAGTTTGTTTGGGAGAACCTGCTTCCCTCCTGCTTCTGGGTGAAGTCTCCTTTTGTCTCTGCCCTTCCCAGTGGTGATAATGCCGTTCACTCTTTATGTATCCATCTGGTATATAAACGAAGCTATCTACAGAAAAGGATCAGCCAGCCACCAATTGAATCTGGAGGTCTAGTTAAGGAAAGGGGAACCATAAACACGTCACCCAAGAACTAGTTGAAATGATCGAATTACCCTTGCTTTTTGCCTCTCCTTTTTTATATACATGTAGCTTCTGGCCTTTGTTTATCAATAGACCAGTGAAAACTGAAAAATGTCCCCAAGCTCTCTTTTGGGTCAGTTGGTGTCACTCCAGCAACAGGAGTTGAAACTTAAAAAAAAAAAAAAAAAAGATAACCAGTATGGAAGAACCACGAATAACCATCATGTTTGAATAATTAAAAGACTTGTAGTCTTGGTGATACTGTGATTAGAGTCTTAAAATACTGAATAAAATATTCTACTTATTTATTTTCCCTTTACGGACACCCAAACACATCTGACCACTGACAAGCAGAATCTTTTAGATCTGATAAAGCAGGGCAATGACCATAAAGTGAAAAGCATTGAGATGTGAACTAACTGCCAGTCTCTTCCCAGCCCTTTTACAATATGTTGAGTATATTTTCTAGTAAGTAGTGAACTGCTTTTAATTATTATTTTTTATTCTAAGGCTATGTCTACCTTTATTATGTAGCATTGGAAATGAGACGTACATCACATTTAATAGAACTATGTACGATGCAGGACCCAGAAAACCACTTTCTCTCTGAAATACCCAGATAGTGAGTAAGTGGTTGGGTAGCTTGAGTTATCTGGTGATTTGACTTACCCCGTCCACTTACAGGAACATATAGAATCAAATTGCATTCTTTGTACCCTTCATCTACTACCATTTCTAGGTGAGGGCACCAAGATGACCAATCCAACAGACAAAAGACAGGTATTTGTGTCGCTCACCATAACCATTGTGCTTGCCTGTCCTCTAGTTGAGGTACTCCTAGTAAATCCCTGCTAGTCATGCTCCATACCATGGACACAGCAATACCCATCTCCTCCGACATTTCATCTGTTGATGCCATTATCCATTGTTTATGACATTGCAACTGCAGTAATGAATTGATATGTCTTGATCTTTGAAATGCTCAGACAGGAGGCCACACATTATAAGAAAAAAACAATGTCATGACAACTCTATTCGGCAGGGATTGGAAATGGATATTGTGCAGGAAAATGCATTAAAGTTGAGGAGGGTTTTGTTTAACATGATGGTTTTAAAGACGTAAACAGTTATGATGGGCAATAACTCCTTCAATCAGAAGATTGTGAAAAAGCCCTACATAGGCCAGGGTGCTGGTGTGATTCCAAGCCGTGCTACCACCACAAAACACTAGGGGTCACCATATTAATACCAGTGTCCTGGCTCCATTGCCCTCCAGAGAGCCTACCATCTCAGAGCAGTAGGCTCCCTGTTTATTCAAGGAATGTTGCTCAGTGCCTATCTTCATGACGTGTGACCATTTGCAGTTATTTTAAGCACCACTAAAATAATGGGGTAGAGTCCTCTCTAAGCCTCTTTCTGGTGAATGACATTTTTTTAAGGGCCACCTAAGAGCATCAATCCATTATTTTGGGCTAGATGTAATTATAAGGGGTGTGCAGGCCAATTAACCAAATATAGAACATTTTCATTCAAGAGCTACACAGTATGCCAATTCAGATGTTCTGCTAAAGTCTGAGTCTCTCAAACCAAGATGACACTTTTTCACTTGCCAGGATTGGGGCTTCTGTTGTGGGTTGACTAAAAAATCAATGTCTCTCTCTTCCTTTGTTCCACATCTCTTGATGCTTTCGATCCCCAACTGGGAAATTATTTTCCAAAGAAGAAATTTCAGCAGTTGTCTACAGATAGGTAATTGCCAGGCTCTACCACAGCTCAGAATGGGAACTGGTGGCCCAGGTCCATAGGGGGCCCCAACCTCCTAGTGACATGATTCTGCTTACTCCTATTTCAGTTTTAAGGATAATCCTACCCACCCCACCACCATAATCAGGAAGCTGTAGTTATCTCATTCGGGGTAACGCTTCTGAAGGCTAGGATTAAAGCAGTTGAAGATCTGTGAACAGCATTTAAACCACAATAATAGTACTGCAAGGGAAGTAGATGGCAGGTGATAATAATTGTAAGATCATAGCCTAGCTAAAGTGCACTTTCAAAGTCAAAATTAATTGCAAAGCTTCTGGATTTTTACACGTTCTCTTTGTTTCTCTTTCATTTATTTACTGAGTACCTAACAGGTGGAGGCATGCGTGAAGTAGTAGGGGAGACACAAATATATATATGTGCAAAGAAGGTAACTAGGGGTTACTGGTTCCTTTTCCTTGTCCTCACCATTTGAGGCAAATGCCTTACCCAAATATATCCCTTCTGCACCCGCCACTTGTCCCCTACCCCATTCGGTCATGGTTTCTTGCTTCCTCTGCATTCCCTACTCTTCTGGAATCCCTGTCACCTATCTTCACCCTTCCTTTTTTCTCTCTAGCCCGTTTGATTGGACATAACTGTAGAGAAACTGAAATGTATTTTGTAGTATGTACTTACCTTCCTTAGACTTCATTTTTAAGACAGGCATTTCTTTCTCTGAGAAAAGAAAATATTGATGTTACTTTGATTTTTGCATGTAGCCTTCACCCAGTTCTTTACTGTGGGTTATCAGTCCTTGGTAGAAAAAACAAGGGGTACCCCTTTTCTTCCCCTAGAACAACAATGGTTTAGTGGGAAAGTGGTTTCAGATATTTCTGTGTAGCAAATTTTGCAAAGCCAATGGTACAGAAGTAGAGAAATAAATCAAAAGCACACAAAAGGTATTTGTTAAGTAGGTATTTTGGGAGACTTGAAATATGCTTCTGTCTAACCTGAAAATTAAACTCTTGTGGGTCCAACCCATAATTCCTATGAAATGACAATGGAGTCGTCCAGGGTATAATCATATCGAAGGGTGTATTTGCCATTATTTGTTTTTTAATTTAAGTTCTTCCAAATTCTAGCCTATAAACACCGTATATAAGAGACTTTAACTAGAAATAAGGAAGCGTTCATTGTTAACTCTGAGGTTCGTGACTTTTACCTTCCATTTCTCTAGAATTGGAAATTCTTAACAAAGGAACCCTTGGTTATTCGCAGCTGCCAAATAGTAGGAATAGAGGGAGAGAGAGAATTTCTCCAAGGCTCTCTCTCCAAGCAGTGTATGTTGGGCTTAGACAAAAATTGCAAAGGTATGCATCAAGGGCATAGACATGGTATGCAAGGAAGAGACTGTGTAAATTCTAGTTCGGGTTCCGTTACATCATTCGTTTTGTTTTTTTTTGGGATCTCTTGTTGATGGTAACCATCATACAATTTTTTGATCAGGGATTCGTATTCTTTACTACATCCAAAGCTATACCTAAATGGTCCTGATAATACAATAAATGAGAAGGCATTAAAACAGAAGTTCCTAACCAGAGGTCTATGGGCCCCAGTAATTCCATGGATGTGTTGAAGCCCCGTGAAAAATATATGTGAAACTTGGGGCATGCATTAACTTCTCTGCAGAGAGTCTGTAACGTTTGTCGTTTTCTCAATCGAGCTATACCCCCGAGGAGCTTCAGAACCCACTGGACATAAGTGTCTTGACTCAAAGAGGTCTTTCATAACTGAGTCAGGAATCTCCTGGTCAGGCTTCATTACCACACGAATGAAGAAAATTCTAGTGATAATAATAATGCTCTTGACAGTGATGTGGGTGTTGTCTAGTTGTATCCGCGGGACAATATGAGCTTTGTATCCTCCCACTCCACCGTCTTCCCCAGAAGTGAAGTTCTCGATAATAATAATGCTCTTAATATTTGCTGATCATGTGCCAGAGCATTGTTCTAAGGACATCATGCATATACATTTAATCTTTTCACAAGGGAACTATTAGGATCCCTATTTTATAGTTGAGAATGCTGAAATACAGAGAGTTAGGCAGCTGGCCCAAGGATACAAGGTGGGAAAGTGGCAGAGTTAAGACATAACCAGAGTCTGGCCCCACAGTGCATGGGCTTAACCGAGTGCTTTAACCACTATGCTCTAGAGCCTCTTGGCTGAGGGGCCCTCCCAGCCAGGGGTTGTCCCTTTCAAAACAAAATCAAACTGAGAGTTAAAGGAAATGTGACCAGCAAAAATTAGTAAGAAAATAAAGCTTACCTCACCCCACTTCTCATTCCCAGGATGTTAGCAATTCAGGGGAATACAGCAAAATGCCAAGGTACTCATCAGTGCTAGAGAGGGCTCCAGGGGTAGTGGGCAGGATCTGGGGGCTGAAGGGAATTGGCTGGTTCTCAACCTTCAGGATCCATAGTGGCTCCCATTCGAATAGCACTTTCCACTTGGCAATTCACAGCCCCTTCTCTCCTTTCTTTTAATGTTCCCTGCCCCCCTGCAAGGAAGACAGGGTGGAGATTTTTAATAGACCAGGAAACAAAAGCCCCAAAAGGTTGCACCTTCCCTAGGACCATGGGACTAGGTTATAGCAGAGTTGTGTCTAGGACCTGGGTCTCTGGACCTTTGGTCTGGTTCTCTTTCCACTGCTTTTGCTGCCTGGACTGTCAGTGTCCCTTGGCATTGGAGAATGAAACACCCCAATAGGCAAGAATTCCACATGCACCCAACTCCATGCAGTGGACACCTTTTATTCATTTTTTTTAAGTTTTTATAGAGGACACCTTTGTATTTGTGGGCACACAGTAGGCCCTGAACCAAGGCAAAGCCCATTACTTCCATTATCTCATTTAATCCTCAAAACAACCCAGTGAGGTGACTATTATTTCGCAGGCAGGGAAACTGAGCATCGTAGCACAGCTAGTAAATTACAGAACCTGGACTTCAGACCCAGACATGGCCCATTCCCCATCATTTGCTCTTTCACCTCTGGGCCATGCTACTGTCCAAGGAGACAGGAAAAAGCAGAGGAGGAGGAAATGAACAGCCTGTTTTTTATGATGAGCAATGCTTTCTACCTTCTCTGAGGACGGAGCAAACGGAAATCTGTTTCAAGCACTAGCACATGAGGTTAAAATTAAAGAGGACAATTACGAGCGATTAGTCACTGGAGTGGGGCTCCATGGGCGTCTTCAGAAATAGGATCAGCTCTCACTCACTTGGACCTGGCACAGAGAAGCTGTCAGAGAAGTCTTTGCTAGGCTGTGATTCTGTGATTAACTCTTTTAAAGGAGCCAGTCTGCTGAAGCTCGCTCGAAACAATGGCCCCATTTCTCAGGGGCTGTCGAGTCAAGCAGGTCCTGAGGAAAGTTCTTTGGCACCCAGGGATCATGAAATTAACACCAGAGGCGCTGGCACTGGATCACTCCCCTCTGTTGAGACCTCAGGAAGAGAGCAGTCACTCAACCTTTTTGTTCTGAAAACCCAGGAAGCCCGGGGCAGCCAGTGGTTTGGGTTTCAGCACCTGTGAAGGCATCATTTCAAACGGCCGCTCTTCCTAAATTTGAATTCATTCCGAGGTCCCAAGAGAAGCCTCCTGAATGGACACAGAGGGGTGGGCAGGTCTTTGAAAGGCCGGTGGGACAAAGTGTCGGGGAGCCAGCCCCTGGGCTGGAGGAAAAAGCAACGAGTGAGGCTTCTGTGCCAGTTGCCAGGGCGGAAGGGGCCCTTTTGTCTCCGGATCCCCTCGGAATTAAGGAGAATGTCCTAAACGGGGGCCCTCAGGAGTTTGCGAGGGCCCCCTGTCACGGACAGACTGCCGGTGGGACTGAGCTCCTGCCAGGAACGCTTCCAAAGGGAAGGCCCAGAAGGCCGCATCTTTGATGTGCTCAGTGGGTAAAATTCTTCTTTGTAGAACCTTCCCTCGGCTTCCAGCATTATGTCTACTAAAGAGCGTTCCCACAGTGCAAAGGAGGCCTGGCTTTACCATGGCCACAAGCCAGAGAGGCCATAAGGCTCCCTCCGACGTGGTTGGGATCCCCAGGGCGGCACGGCTCAGGTACCTGGTTCCAGCCCCCAGAGAATTTGGATTTGGCCTCGAGCAGTAAAAAAAAATATGTATCTTGAGGGTTTTCCCTGAAAGAGCTATGGGTAGGAGGGAGCCAGAACACAGACTGACTTATGGCCACTGTAGAAGAAAAGGCGAGAGAAACTAGGGGAAGAGGGGAGGAGGAAAAAAGGCAACAAAAAACAGGTAGAGTGGGGGGGGAGTGAAGGGGAGGGTTTTTTATGTTTTTTTTCTTTCCTTTTTTCTTTTTTTCTCCTGCAGCAGTGTCTCTTTTGGAGATCTAAAATCTGCAAGTGTTACGTCAAAGCTTTCTCCAAGTGACTTGATGAGGGTTTTTTGTTGTTGGGTTGCTGCACTCCCGGGACTCATTGGGTGGCAGGATAAAAATTAATTAGAGGCTGTTTGGAGGGGGCTTTGCAAGACAGCCTGAGGCTACGCTTCAGTCTGGTTGTTAGAAGCAATATCATCACCGCCTCCTCGCCCAGCGCACAGACCTGCGCTGGGGCGGCCGGGGGGGAGCCACGGAACGTTCAACACAGACATCAGAGCCAAGACTTCCTCCCAGAGAGATTACTTACCACAAACCAGTGGATCTACCTGCTGACAACCTCAGAAATATGTCTTGTTTCATTTTCAGATTTTTAAGAGGGGTTACATAGGAAGCTTAGAGAATCCGGATAAAACAGCTCCAGGAGGAGGAGACACTGCCTCTTTCACGCCTCTGAAAATGACATTCAGGCCAGACAGAGCCACCGAGCAGACATAAGGAAGGCAAGATCCTTTCCAGGGGTGGATCTGCCTCCTTCCTAAGGGGTGGCATACGGAAAGGGGACTCTAGAAGTTGGCATGTTTCTACACGGCCAAGGCCGACCGATGATTCTTTCAAATTCGGGCAATTGACAGGGAAAATAACCGCAGCTCTCTTGGGTCTTCCGGTCTTTATATTTCTCCCTCTGCTTCCTTTGCCCTGAAGTCCTCACACCTCCTGTCCTCTCTCGTCCCCATGGAATCCTTCCCTACCTGGAGTACTGGGTCAACGAGTGACCTTGAAGTTTGAATAATTGGGAACTGGCTCCTCAAATCCAGATAAAGTAGTTCAAAGCCCGATATCAGTCCTGGCATTTCATCAGCCACGAGTAGCTTTTCCTGCTGTAAGATTTCACCCTGGAAATAGAATGCAAAGTGAGTGAATGCCTGGGTCCCCTTCTTAAGAGCACCTTCGACCATCATGAAAAGTTCTGTGCACTTCATATATGTAGTTTATCTCCAGACCAGTGTAAAAATGTTAACTAGTTAGTCCTTAAAACATTTCCTGGGATGCAAGCAATCATTTAGATCCCTGATTGATGGATGGAAAAACTGAGATTGTTCCTATTTCCCATGGCCAGGAAAAAAAGCAATCTATGTGTGAGCTTAAAGAAAATATGGAAACTCCTAGGGCCCTTCCCTCTCCCCAAACTTAGCTGTGTCTATTTTATTGCCTATAATTGCTTCCTTGCATCATGTCGAGGGATGGGGGGTGGAGTAAGCCAATGGGAACAATTACCAAAAGAAAAATAGTAAGTTTTCCCCCAAACAGCCATTTCCAAAATGAATTTACCAGCTGCATAATATGAAATCTCACCACCCCACAACATTTTTAGCCACTTGGTTCTTTCAAACGTGCCTTCTTTCAGGTGACATTTATTCTCCGGACCTCATGATAAGGGTTGATCACGGCAATTACCACATCTCCAGAAGAAACAAAAAGACTTCTTCCTAGCAAGGCTCACCACGGAGCTGGAGCACTTGGCGTATTTCAGAGGGGGTGTAAGAGAGTGGTGAGCCAAACTAACATGACTTTCATGCCCCAATTGCTTGTTTTTACACATTGCTGGGTAGACAAGAATCAGCCCCCCCCCCCCTCCCCGTGCACAGAGACAATAGTAGCTGGTTAGGGAGCTCAGTGGGGGAGCCCGAGAACACCCCTTGCCCCTTTGCTCTCTGCCAGGGGGAGGCAAAAGGAGATATGTGAGGGCTGCCTTCAGAAACCAGGTACCTACTAACGTGAGGGTCAAGGGGTATGGCTGCATGAAGCCAAATCCTCTCCACTAAGTGCTTTCAAAACTAACCAATCTGCCTGAAAATCAATCTGCCGCTTTATAAGCAGCCAGCATATTTAGAACCATGGAAATTAAAGATGGAAAAGACCTATTAAGTCTTCTAGATCATTCCCTAGGGCCCAGTACGGGATCATTCCCTGTGGTATATTTGTTAGCGCTATGTCAGGCCTAATTTCAAGTGTCTCAAGCAATGAACATGAAGGAGGCAGAGACAGAGGTGTCTGCCCACCACAGTGAACAATGATCATGTGATTAGAGTTCTCCCAGCTGCTTGATGGCCTTTGGCATGCCCAGAAAGGGTTTGGATTCCCCAGGGCTGGGCCCAGAAGAAAGCTTCTAGAAAGTAGAGACATTTAGAGAACTTCTCTACCTCTTTGTCTATAAGCAGAGTAACACGGTGCCTCTCTGTAAATAAATTGCCACAAAGGAAGAACAGAGAATCCAGGTGTACCAGGAGTCAAATTTTTTTTTTTTTAATGAAATAAATCCTACCTCTAAGGAATCCAACCTTCCCTCTCACAAGTTTTATTCCGGGTTGGTCAACAGTCAACTAAATCACCTCTCCAACTGGTGGCAAAACGGAGGAAATATTTTTAGGGATGCCAGGACTTTATTCTAGAACATATCGGACCAAGTGATATGAAAATAAGAGCAGATGGCTCCACAATAGTACAGTCAAGGGTTTTCTGAGAAAATCATTTCTCTCCTTGTCTCTGTTCCCAGACAGAGAGGAAGCCAGTGAAACTCACAGTTTCAGGTGGGAGCATCTTTAAACGGCGGTAAACAGAAGCCTAAGCTAATAGAATCCAGAGAACAAAGGGATCAAAACCAAATACCAACAGTGTTCTTTTTACTTCTCTGTTTTGAAATGATGGAGAAATTCCCTATAGATGTTCATATTAAAAATTCTAAATCTGTGCATTGTCGAGTCCACCTCTGTCCTGTGACATGAGTGAAATGAACAGTGAGTCATTCACGGGCCCGGCGCAGCAACCCCGCGACAGTTCTTCTACACCCAAAGATCATAAAATTGTCACCACTTCACATTTCTGGGAATAGGATCATCCGAAGAGACTCTCCTGCCCCATTTCTGCTCTAAAGAAAGAGCTCCATTTTCTTTACCGGATACTTGAAGCAAAACTGAACTTCTACAAGCTTGAAGTTTGACTCATAGGCCAGCGGCCCATTCACTTCTGGAGCGCCCCACCCCCCCCCCGCCCTTCCCCCCACAGCCCTTTTCCCTCTACAACATTATCTCATCTCAGCTTTGCAGCTTTTTTAAGTTCAATGTCAATAGCTAGTTAGGAGAGGGCAGGCAGGTCAGGGCTTAGGACTCCGAACCGTCCTTGACGTTTCTCTGTAGACTGATCTGCTGTTTGCATCAGCCCAGTAAAAAAAAAGAAAGAAAGAAAAGAAAAAAAAAAAAAAAAATCCCTCTTTACTATCTGAGAAAAGATCAGAACAGGAAAATGTCAGTTTGAGAGCTGACAGAATTCTGATAAGAATGAACTGGAAATAAGAGAAAGAATGGAAGAAATGCTGTCACTCTAAGAAGTTTTTAATTTAATGTTTTTAGACAAATATGTTCCCTGCTGAGTGTGTGTGTGTGTTTTTCACACACAACTCTTCCATCCCTCCACCTCTTTTCCAAATGCTCTTCTGGAGAGAAAAGCTGTCTATTTTGACTTGATTTGATCTGATTTTTACGGTCTCTCCACAACCTTTCAAAGATCTGGAAGGGTCAACCTTTCTGGCCTGAAAGCTGTGAGCACATTCACTCCCACAGAATTTCTTCTAAAGCCCTGGGATAGTTTCCACTTTCAGAAGTAACCATACATATTTTTAGAGTTAGAGAGATAATTTAAATTCTCAAGCTTAATTGAACCGACAGAAAGCAGAGTAGAGTGCTACAGATGGAAACACTTTCCAAGTGTGACGACCTCTGAGTTCAAATTTAATACCTACATAATAAAGGCTTGAAGATAATATAATGGGCATTGTTTCTGATGCCCCCCCCCTTTTTTTACTTGTGTAGTAACTTTATTATTAGAGGAAATGGCGGGTGTTTTTAAATACAGGCTACATGAAACATCAAGAAGTGACCCCCATTAAAAGACATATTTTTCATGAAGAAAAGGCCAAGTCTTTGAAGAATAAAACACTCAGTAGGAGTTACGCGTTCTTCTGAATGAAAACAGAAAAGTTTTCTGGAAACCAAGGAGTTGCCTAGTTTACCAACGAAGCATTCATTGACTACCTTACTCTTTCTCTGGCATTCCACTGGGCATTTTGTATCATCTCAGCTAATCCCATAATAACTCTATGAGGGAGACTTTACTGTCCGCACTTTCCAGTTGAGGAGAATGAGACTAAGTGAGAGTGGGTTTGCCCAAGATCACACGGAAACGGTGTGATAGACTCAAGGTGCATACCTCTACGTACGGGATGGGTCCTGTATTTACTGCTTTTGTCCTGTGTCTTTATTCATTTTGCCAGGACACCTTATATGTCCTGTATCCAGCTATTTTTAATAAGTTACAAACGTTCATTAGGACAATTTTTCAAATTTAACTGGCGTTCTGTAGTTTTATTTGCTAAATCTGGCACCCCTAACATCTGGGTCTCATGATCACAAACCCGGAGGTTTGCCCCTTCTTTCACATGAAAGGAATGCTTTTTTTCCTCTGGATACTTGATGAAACAAGCGATATATACAGTAAGTTTGATGTAAAATAGTTAAGAGTGTGGACTCTTGAGTCAGTCAGATTAGGTTCAAATCCTTGTTCTGCCACTTGAAAGCTGTGTGACCTTGGCAAGTTTCTCAACCTCCCTAAGCCTCAGGTTGCCTGTGGGTAAAATGAGGACAAGAATAGGGTCAACCTCATGAGGTTGTATGGAGATTTAAAAAGAGAATTTGTGTCATAAAATAATTAACTCAGTTCTTGGCACATGGTAGGCATTCGAGAAATATTAGCTATTACCTATGCCTTCAAAGTCTTATACCATGGCCCTTCCAAAGCAGAGCTCTGTTCACCCCCTTGCTTCAAAACATTCACTCATATAGACAGTATAATTTCCTTAACTTTGTAATATGATTTCACGTGTACGGACCCCTCCAAACTTGCCGGTCCTATTTCCGACTTCCACACATAGGAGAGAGTTAGTGTTTGTCAGGATAACTTGTTGAATGTAACTCTGAATTTGATTAAGGAGACAATTACATTTTCAGGTTTAAGTGTGAATTCTTTTCCTGCCAAATAGGATTCAATGCATTGAATCCTCGGGCCTCCTTGTCCGTATCGGTGGATTTCAGTTTTGAATTAAAGATGCTGGATAATTTAGGATATTTTAGGATACTCCGAGCAGGAAGGCCCCCCTGGACTGGCCAGAACACTAGAGAAGGTGCCTGTAGGAAGATTTCTGTCCAGAAGAGACTCCAGGTTTTGCTCTCCAGCACCCTCCAGGCTCACCACCAGCCCCTCCCTCTGATCAAGCCCATTTGAGATGAATCCCTACTTGAGTCACATCGCCTCCTGGCTTAGAAGTAACCAGGCCATAAACACCAAGGAGGAATTTTACTGGCCCATCCTCAGCTTGCTCTTTTATTGTCTGGCATTTCCTCTACCGTCTCTTGAAATTGACAAAAGTATCTTTTACAAAACCCGCATTCGGTTTTCCAGGCTCAGATTTACGTTGTCTGTGAAGCCTTCCATTATCTCCTCTGGCCCTTTGCAGTGTTGTCTCTCGGTACCACCCCCCCCGCCCCCCGCCGTGTTCTTGTCACTCTGAAACGGGTTGTCAGCCACTGTCTGGCCACTTCCCTCGCCGACCTGGGGGACACCGAGAAACACCCAGTCCCCAGTGGCCCCGCTGTGCCCACGGGAAACCCTCAAACCCTAGGACGGGGGACCAGGTGGGAGGTTAAGTCGGAAAGGAGGGTGGGAAACAACCCGAAAGAGCCGACCTTCCCCTTTGAGAGAAAAGAAGCAGTAGGCCAAAGGCTTGCCTTAGTGAAAACCAAGGATACAAAACAGGCCTCTTTATAGACACATGACCTGCATCCCTGAGGCCCTGCTCTTTACGGATTCATGCACTGGCCTAAGTTCTAAATTGCTGCCAGTTTCACAACTGTTTTTAATTTAAAGGCCTCCAGGCCATGATATTCCAGGGCAAAGAGAGATTTTTCGGCAAGCAGAGCAGAAGAACGAGATCAGAGCGCCCCCACGGTTTGCGACAGCTGACTTCACCTCCTCAAGCTTAGGAAATCTTAGTTAATTTCTCTCTGTGTCCAAAACGTACTTGCATTTGGAGATAAGCACGCACGCTGGAAGCCATTCAGAGGAGGCTCACCGGGGCAGAGCAGTCAAGCGTAGCAGCTCTAAACATAACTTCCTTTAAGGAAAAAAAAATAAAATAAAAAGGACGTCTCAGAGTCTTGCAGAACTTAAGACAGTGTGTGACGTCTGAACTGTAACATCAACCATCTCTGGAGGCTGATGGAAAGAGATGGGTTCGGTGACACCCCCGGACAAGGAGTTCACTCAGGCAGGGAATACTTGACAAATCCCTTCAGGGAGGAAAAAACAAAGGAACACTCACCTCACTTTACAGTAACCCAGTTGCGAAAGAACGGGAGAGCGAGCCAGGATAATTATACAGGCATTTTATTATCCACTGCTGCCTTTTAAAAGGCAAAGCATGCACTTCTAAATGCTCTGTTGGGATCTTCTCCACCTTTCTTCCTCCCAGCTCCAAGGAAAAGGCCAGAAGAATCAGGGCCTCGTCCAGCCTGTTCTGGATGTTTGTGCCATTTAGAAAAAGCTACTCCCTCTGCAGGGACCATTAGAAAAGAGTGCCCCACTTGATAGACAAAAGGCCATGGGCTGCATGCTTTAGTGACCAACTTCTCCTGTGTGTGAAGAAAAAGCTCTCCATCTCCCTCCAGGTCGACACCCCCCTGTGATAGGACAAAACCCCCAAACACCCAACCACTCACGCTGGCCCGAATGGGAATTATACCCCCAACACGCTCCCATCATTAATTGACATTGCAGAGATGATCATGACCCTCCTCCCAATCATCAAAGCCTCTTTATCCCAGATCATGTTTTGCCCCATTCCCTTTGAGTGATGACTGCATATTCACAGCCAAGGGCACAAAAGGAAAAGAAATGTAAATTGGATTGGAAGGACAAAATTTAACTCCAAGACCATTCGTAGATAACAGAGCCAGCGGTGTTGTTGAAGAGCTCTCACGCAGGTGCCCCCAATCCATCATCCACAAACTTGTGCTGCCACTTCCTGAGAAGAGTGGTTTGGGGAGCTGGTCACACTCCCACAGGCAGAGCTGGTGAAAAGAAATTCACAGGGCTCTGGAAACTAAACTGCAAACTTGCTCTAAAGCCCCCCTTATACAGACTGTTCCAGGCATCCCCAAAGGTATTTCTCTTACTCAAGAAGGTCACCATATCAAGAAGCACAGGGACATAGACCATGCAATACACCTGAAGAGACCAGGATGGCAGAGCAAAGCTTGGTTCCCCCGGGAACACCAACATTGGCATGCCAGAAGGGGCAGGCAAGGTGGGCTGGCATAGAAAGCTCCCTGGCAATGGTTACCGGCCCCCCAACCTCCCTGTGGAGGTGGGCTTCATGCCCACTCATCCACTCATGTCTCCTATGTCCTCCCTTCAGCATCTGTGACCTCAGGACCTCTGCTGGCAGGCAGGGCACTCAGACCAGGTGTTCTGGATCCTTCTAGTGAGTCTAGACCAGACTTGAGAGCAAAAGTGAAAAATAAGAAGAAGAAGTAAGAATGAAATAAGCGGATCCGTTGTGAATGGATCTAAGTCCTGAATCTCTTCCCAACATGCCTTTAAATTTTCCCTACAAATATTTGGATCTGTGCAGAGCAAGCCTGATTTCGTAGAGAAACTTGCTCTCTCGATGACCCCTGGGTCCAAGAGTTGGCTGGAAACAGAAATGACTGGCCAAAGCCTGGATGAATTCAGCTGGGCTCAGTCCCTGAAGGCTTTGTTCTTCAATCTGTTTATATAGTTTCCCGTAGGAGTCTGTAATTTTAATCAGTAAATATCTCCCTTGATTTATCACCTTCTATTGACATAGTGGTAATTCAAGCAGTGGAACTAAAGCTGGGCCTGCTGTGTGTTTTTTCCCCCTCATTGTGCCCGGCCTCTGTTTGATTTTTCTCAGTCCTCTTAGGTAATTGGTCCGCCTCTGACACTCTCTGTATGACCGGCTGTGGTCAGGGGTCAGTGGGCTCCCCCTTCCGAAGAGCAGAATGTTCTAACCAATCACAATACAGCCCCATCTTGAGTTTGCTAAAAAACCCGAGCAGACAAACCACAGACTGATAGGACCCGGTGGATTTCATTTGAAAAGTAGAAATCCAAGATGCTTATAAAGAACACTGTTAATCTCTCAAGCTCCAGAAACAGTTTGGAGACTTAATCCGCTGATTTAGTATCTCTGAGTTGAGCAGGGAGATCCTCCTTCCCAAACCTTTTGGAGCTGCCAGTTTCCACATTAGCTGATTGATCCCTCTGTAAATACGGCGTTGGGTAAGGCCTGGTACTCAGTTCTACTATTTATTGAAGTGTTTATTTACTTAGTATTTATCCCCATGAAGTGGTAAAATTCTTTGGGCACCCATATTCTGATTTCAATATCACACTTGACCAAAAATGATCTCCTTGATGGCCAAGATAAAGAAATGAGGACTTGATAATTATAGAGCTAGGTGGATTCAAAGCTGGCTTAATATGCTCCAAGGTTCTGTGCTAAGCTGCTTGTGTTTGCAGGAGGCCCAGAACTACAAAGAAGGGCTCGATGTTGGAGAACAGGGTCCAGATTTCCAAAAGATCTCCATGAACTGGATTGATGCACTGAAATTTGAAAGATAGAATCAATGTAAAGTTTTGAACTTTGGTTCTAAAAATCAAACGCCAGTGCACCAAACAAGGGTTATCTGTTTAAGCATAAATTTTGTGAAACTATGTTACAAGTCTTGGGGTCCACAGTAAATACTGTGTGTCCCCTGGCTGCCAAAAGTACCAACTTTAGGTTGTGTTAGTATGAGAATGGTTCCCTCTAATCCTCATCTCATTAGACTTGACTCTCATTGAAGTTTTTCATCTTTTTATTCCCCATAATAACTAGAACAGTGCCTCATATCACAGAAGCTTATATAAGTATCATATGGATGAATGGGTGGATAGACAGATGGGTAACAAGGGAAGAACCTGACAGGTCAACACCTGTCTTAAAATTGTGTCCAGTTTTCATTGCCATGTTTAAGGATGGACATGAATAAAGTGGAATATGTCAAAAGAAAAGTGTCCGGATAGTGAAGGATTTGAGAATCGTGACATAGGTGAAAGAGTTAAAGAAATTGGTACATTTAATCTGAAATAGGAGAAGGCAAAGGAATCTTTGGGGGAAGAAGCACTGGGAAAGGGAGAGAAAAATCATCCAGATTTAGAATTTTAAAAGCTGGTATGTATGAGAGGGATTAAGATAATACAGATTGCCTCAGAGAATAAAGCTAGAAGCACATAGTGGAAGCCATAGAGAGGTAGATTTCAGCTTAGAACAAGGAAGAAATCTTTACCAGTTAAAAGGGGTTTTGGTACCTACAGAGAAAAGGTCTAATTCTACTGACGGGTCTTTCTCTTTCTCACTTAAGGCTGACTATCATACACAGCCCCCACCTGGAGCAGCTCCTCCGCTAAGATGCCTCCACAACTAGTTGTCAATAGTCCTTTCTCAACATTTTATTTAGTAGTGCTTTGTATTAAATTTAGTTTCTATGTCTGTCTGCTTCACTAAGTTATAAATTCCTTGAGAACAAGGCTGTTGCCTTTCATATTCTTTATACGTAATAGACACTCAATCAACATTTACTTCATTTGTCAAGTTAAATAGAACTTGGCAGCCTCTTTGATTCAAGACTGATACCAAAAAATTCGTTTGGTTTAGTCTGAGATCTGTGGAAGCACAGAGACTCTGGAATGGTAATATAGCAATGTTGGCTCTCCTCCAGGGTTCTGTGTATTTGGGGGAAGAGCTCCTCTGTGAATCTACTTTTCCCATCTTTAAAGTAAGGACACCTGTAAATTCTAGAAAATTCATTTCAATCAAACCCATTTATTTATTTTGATCAAACCCATTTTCCCATCCAAACATATATAAACCAGTAAAGTCTTTTGCATATAATGGAAGAGATCTTTACTTTCTTCTTCTTAAAGCAGTTACTAGCTATTCAGTCTTTTCCTAATCACTCAAATAACTAAATGGTTTAGTCTGGGGGATATGCAGATTTCACCTTCAGATCACGTTAATGGAACTGAGTGCCTCAAACGTGCTGATAGACTTGCTTTCATTACTGAGTCACAGTGGTGGTACAGATCCAGGTGGGGCTAAGAGTGAAATGATGAAGGCAGTTATCTTTATGCTTCTTCTGTTGGATGAAAAGAAAGGCTCTGACGCAAGCCCTGGGTTATTTCTCATGATTACATCATTGTCTTCATATTATATTAGCTTCCAGGGTACGACTGGACCAGCACTTCAATGAGAAGACCTTTCTTGAAACGTAGCCCTTACCAATCCTACAGTCCATCACACTGCCACGTTCTTTCCCAAAGGTGGCAGCATTCTGGTGAATGGTAAAGTAAAATGATTTCCAGAAAAGTAATTAGCAAAGTGCACAGAAGCTTAAGGGGGAAAAAAAAGGACAGGCTATCAGTCAATAAATAATAAAAAATTCAGTCGAGGGCATTTTCCATCTTGGTGTTCTTGGTTATGAGAGAGAGCGAGAGAGAGAGAGAGAGAGAGATTCATGAGGACAGGTCAGGTTACCTCTTCTTAGCTCATGTTCCACAGCTTCCATATAATACAGTGTATACACATAATGAGTGGTGATAAGGATCAAAAATGGGAACTATAATTTCACCTCCACCTGGTTTCCTGCCATCATTCTGGGCTTTCAGGTAGGGCCGTAAGATACCTGATCCTGGATATTTGTGGAATAATTGCACAGACATTGATCTCTTAATGGTAGACGATGAGTTAATTCATCCCAAACCCTTCTCACTTGGCAGATAAGGAGTTATGAGTCATCACACTCACTCTGGGCATTATATATTCTATTATTTATCATTTACATATAAATGAAAGCATGAACCTTTCACAGGAGAACCTGGCTTACCAGCAAGAGAAAAGAGTTGAGTAGGGGAGGAAGGATGGAGCAGCCCCTGGATGATTCAGAGAACTTCCAATGCCAGGAGACCACGGTCAATAGTGGCAAGAGGATGAGAGGATAAATAAATAAATACAGGATTTGGAGAGGAGAGGGTGGCCCAGGAGACATGGTGGGTTGGGAGTGGTTCTGGTATTAGAAGAGGAAAGGAGAGGAGCTCGAATCATTCATTTACACATTCATTCTGCAAATGTTTCTCGTGCTAGATAAGGATAGGCGGTCATAACCCTGCCCTCAGGTAAACAAATAACACGTGATTGCCAGTTGGAAGAAGTGCTAGGAAGGAAACAAATAGAATGTTACAGGACCAAATAATGGGATTGGGTGGAAGGAATGGGACCCTATTTGAATAGACTGGTCAGAGATCTCTAAGGAGTTCATGTTTAAACTCAAATTTGAAGGATAAGAAAGAACCAGCCCAACCAGAGAGAACAAGGTGAGGGACAGAGGCTTTTGTGAAGGGAAGTCCTCAGCAAATTCAAGGAAGCAAACCGTAAATGGCCCTGCCATTTATTAAGCACCTATGGTGGTCAGACCCTAGTCTAGGTGCTTTATGTGTGCGAAAGCGTCTCCTCCTCCCAGTCCTAGCCGTCGGCATTGTTGTAACCCCCACTGTCCTGGTGAGGAAGGTGAGGATGTGTCTGCAGCATAAAGGACCGAGGAGGGATGGCTCAATAGCAAGTTGGAGAAGCGGGGCAGGGATCCGCAGGGTTTCCAGCAGAGACGTGCAATTCCTTTAATTTGGGTTTTTAAACCACCCCTCTGGCCTCTCATTGATGCGTGGACCAAAAGAGGGCAAGACAGGACATGGAGGGCCCACTTGGAAGGCGTTTCGGGCTCCAGGCAAGAGTAGATGTGGCCGCGCCAGGAGAGTGGCAGAGGGGATGGTGGGAAGCGGTGCATTCGAGGCATGTTTTGGCCGCATTGAGATTTGAGAGGCAGCCAAACAATGAGGACACAGAAAGAAAACACATGGACTCCAACCTAATCCCAGCTGCCTTCTACTATGAAAGAGAGGGAACTGAGAGAGTGTTGAGAAATAGACTCCCTGAAATTGGAAGATGTTCAGGCCCCGAACCAGGATCCTGCCTTGCTGTCAGTATAAGACTTAAATACCCATCGCCTGCATGTTGTGGTTTGGCTGCCCTGATTTCTCTCATGTTTCTTTGTTAAATGGATACACACACATACACACACGCACAGCCCTCCTGATCCACTGAGCACTGAGGAGGAGTCAACAAGTAAGGTTTCCTTCTGGGACCAGAGAAGTCTCCATGCAGAGAAGCAAGACCTGCTCTCCAGAAACTGCAGCTAGAAAAAAAGACGGGGGGGGGGGGGGGGGGGGGGGGGGGTTGGGAAATGAAGACTAAACCATGTAGACAGCTCACCTGGGGAAAACAGGTCGCGCTAACCTCAAGCCAATCATTAACCCTGCCCAAGGCCGGCAGGACGCTCACACGCTGGGGGAATTTTAGGAGCCTGGAAACTAAGAGCAAAGTTTATTTTCAGAACAAGGCCTGAAGAAGGAAGCAAAGGATAAACAGAGACCAAATGTTTTAATTATGTGAAGTGGTTTCCACCCCAACACCGTCCCCCAAATCTTAGAAGAACAAAGGTAGGGGAGGACGGCTAGGGAGCACTTCCCTTCGGCTCTCTGTCACTCCGGCTGCAGCAGCCCCCATGCTCTCCCTGCCGTGACATTTCTTGACTGGCAATGGCTGGAGATACCTGGTGGCAGGTCTGTGACTTGGGCCAGAGCCCGGTGTCGCAGCCTGGTGAGTTTTCTGGGCGGCCATCTGGAAGGGTCCTGGACCTCAGAACAGTAGCCACAGTCGGTTCTCCAGGGACTGCCTCCGAGTTTCATGTGATACAGTTCTTCATCTGGGTTTTATAGAGAACAGGGGTCTCGACCCCGGAATGGGAGAGAGCACAGCCTTGTTAGCAAACTGTCCGGGGAGAATTTGAAGGACGAATGTGGTGAGGAGCCGGGGCGGGGAGCTGAACCAGCTGAAGGAGTGCAGGCCCTTCAGTGAGTGCTTGGCTCCGGCCGGCTCCCCGGGTATGGCTCCAGACCAGAAAACCAACTCTGGATACCTCAGGGAGAGCGGGAGGAGAGGACAAAGGTGTCAGGAAAAATAACTGCTAATATGATAAAGTGTGAGTGGATACGACAGGCCATGGCCCATCGAAGATCTCAGGAAACACAGCTCGGAAAAAGTACAAAAGTCCTTCAGTGTGAGGTAATGAGGCGCGTCTAATTATATTTAAGAAAAGAAACAGCAAGAAATGCTTTCAAAGCCTTCCCCCTCTTTCTTCCCTCCTGAACGAGTCCAAATCCCAAATGGAGAGACTCCGTTATTTCGGAGAAAGTGAGGAATTTCCGAGAGCATCACGGGAAACAAGCTTGTGATTTTCCCAGAACTGAGAAAAACTATCACACAAACCTTTCCCTGCCCCTTTTTTCCCCTCCCCAAAAAGCTCCCATCAGGAAACAGCAGGGGGAGGAAGAAAAAAAAAAACAAACAAAAAAAAACCCAAAAAACACACAGGCAGCCCCACCATGAGAAATCAAGGCAGTTGAAATGACATTTGACACCGCCAGGCCACAGCTGAAGAACAAGGGAAAAGTTTTAGGGTGACTGTCACTGACCCATAGTCTCTCACTCCTAACCTTGCTCTCCAACATATGTTTCTCATTTCCTTGCTTATAGCTGGTCCAAGCTAATGATATGTGTTTTGGCCGGGATCCCGTGCTTGGCATACAGCCGGTCTTGTTCTCATTGTCCGGGCTACTTACAGAAACCTCTTTCTCTGTCTCTTTCTCTCTCTCAAAAAACCGGCTTTAAAGAACAGTAAATATGCAAAACAGCCCCCACGCTCTATACAGCTACCATCTTGAACATGGCCCCCTCTACCCTAACACACCCCATCATAAAGGCCTGAAGAGACTGCCCACGGGTGAGGGGTATGTTCAACACAAAAGCAGTGGAAATTCAAACAAATTGGCCCATTAGAGTCTCACACGGCTATAAATACAGCTCGGCTCGGGCTATTTTGAGGGATGGTGGCATGGGAAAGTTCCGCCTGGAATCTTGAGTTTGTCAGAGGAGACGGATCTCTCCCAAGACATGGGAAGAAGACGAGGCGCTCAGCAGACCCAGAGGAAGGAGGGCATCGGCTCTGGTCAGTTCCAGGGCAAGGTTAGCAGTGGATGAGGAGACACGTCCAGGCCTCACCCCTGTTCTCCAGCCCCCGCCCCTGTTCTCCAGCCCCACTGGCCTTGCCATTGGAGGTTTGGGCTCTGGTGTCACTCAGAGTGTCCATAACCTCTAAAAAAGCTGAACATGCCCTTTTGCTCCTCAGAGGTCAATGGACCATTTCACTCTTCCTGAAAGACCGGGCAAGCGAGAGGAGGAGGGGTGGGAACGGGAGCAGCCTAGCTAGTCTGGGCAGGCCCCCAGCTGCAACCAGCATCTCTGGCTGACCACAGGGGAATCCTGAGGAGGCCATTTTTTGTGGGTCAGCCCCCAAAGTGTGACACCCGGTACATCTACATTATGAAATTAAGGCAGAGTTGTGTGGATTTTAGGAAATGGAGACCCACACATGAGTGTTAGCAAAATATGCAGGCGGAGAATGCATATGCAAATATGGAGAGCTGCTTCCCATTTCCCTCGGATGTGTCAACAGATGGCAATTAACTGCTAACAGTTAGGAATGAGTAAACACAGAATACACATATATTTCTGCATTGTGTACCTGCCCACTTTTGGGGAACATGGATCCCTCGCCTTGCTGTCCCACTGCTGGGTCTGCTGTACCTTCCTTATTTTAATGGACCCCCTATCCATTTCTGTTCAGAAAGCAGACCCAGGACAACTTTGGATTTTCTGGTTGATTTAATAATATTGAGCACCTGCTATATACCAAGCACTGTCAGAGGCATGGGGTCACACAGCCTCGTGGATGTGTCTGATCTGTCCCCAACCCTAGTTTTCTTAACTGCACACCCCACTTTGCTCAGGACAGCCCAGTTTATATCTGTTGTCCCCGTGTAATTATTAATAGCGCTTCTTTTCACTCTCCAAGTGTCCCAGTTTAGATGATAAATCATATGGTTACTCTCTCTACAGTCCCTTTTTTAAAAGTGCTTTTTTTGGTATGAAATCTAATACACAGAGAGAGAAGTGCAAAAACATAGCATCCTCTATTTTCGAGGCTCTTTGAAACTTGCAAAAGTCAAGAGAGGGTTCCCAAATGATCAAGAAAATGGCTTTAGCAGATTAAATTTTAATTAGTTCAAGAACAGCCTCCACTGCATTCTGGGCTTGAGTCCTTGCCACATGCTAAAGTTGGTTCTGTCCTTACAGACGTTGCCTGCTCTGGATTTTCCATGTTGCATCTGAAACCTCAAAGGGAGTGCCACCACGCATGGGGACAGCTGGGGCACATGAGGGCACTTGTCCCTGTACAGCCCAGAAAGGAAGAGCCATTCAGGTTACCATGACAACGCTCTTTCCTGAAAATCTCTGACTGACACTTCCTGGGGAGACAGGAAGTAAGGACAGGAAGACACCGAGGTCACTCTCTTCCCATGTCCAGAGCTCCCACCTCCCAGGCTTGTCTGATATTTGACCTTTTCTAGCTCAGTCTTTCTTCTCCCATTCCTATCAGCAAAGCTATCCTTGGGGTGAAGGCAACCCACTGCTTCTGTCCCTTTCTTTGCCACCAGCCAGTGGAACCTCCTAAATCGTTCAATAATAAGCTATATAGAAGTAACTAGATGCTTCAGAAAGTTACACAGCTGATTCGAAATTAAAAAATTATGGACAATCTGCACTTCTGTAATCGATGTTATGACATATAATAATCATTCAACTCATGTTATTGGGCGCCTGCTATGTGCCAGGCCTTGTGCTAGAGATTGGGTGTAGGATATTGACCAAAACGGGCATGGTCCCTGCCATCATGGAGCTTATAGTATCTTGAGGGAGACAGACATTAAAGGGATAATCCCACAATAAACGCTAACTACAGATTGTAGTAAGGACAACAAAGGAAAAATACAGAGCATAAGAGAAAGTATAAGGGGACCCAGCTTACATTTGAGTGAATCAGGGAAAGCCTCCCTAATAAGGCAAATTTAATCTAGGACCTGAATGATGAATAGGACATAGGCAAGGAAGTCCATTTATATCAAGAGCTCATGAGTCACCACAGTATTGAGCCTAACCTTCACAGCTTACTGAAATATGTCACTTCAAGATCAGAAGAGCTTCAGGGCGCCTGGGTGCTCAGTGGGTTGAGCATCCGACTCTTGATTTCAGCTCAGGTCATGATCGCAGGCTCCTGGGATTGAGCCCGCCACTCCTCGGGCTCCCCACTCAGTGGAGAGTCTGCTTGTCTCCCTCTCCTTCAGCCCCTCCCCCAGCTCTCTCTCTCCCTCTCTCTAAAACAAATAAGATAAATCTTAAAAAAAAAAAAGGATCAGAAGTGTTTCATGGGTATGTCTTTCAAACCTACCGATTTATAACCTGCATCACAAATAAGATGAGGAAATAATAATAGCTCACTTCTAGGTTATTAGTTAATTGTTTGTAAAGCTACTGGTATGGTATTTGAAATGTAGAAAGTGCTCAGAGCATGGCATTCATCTCTCTGGAACTATTTTAGCAAATGTAGGGTCTCTCATATCTGAATCCCCAACATGTAGCATGATTCAAAGTAGATTTGTGTAATAAGTGCTCAATATACATTGAATGAAGGAAGGAATCCATGAACAAATGAATTAACTTTTATAGGATGTCTTCTGTGGACCAGGCATCGGGCCAGATATTTTCACAAATATTTTCTAATCTCAACACCATAACATGATTGCACCTTTCTCGAGGCTAGGATTCTAAAGTGCTGAACTAAACAATAGCTCTGAAAATAATGATAAAATATGACCCTGATGAGGTTTGGAGAAGCAGATGAGGGAGACAATGCTTTTCAGGAGCATTTGGAAATAGCAAGGGAAGATGCAAGCCAGGGAAATGAAGAGGTACAAATGCTCCAAAGGGTCACGGAAGGGAGATGAGAAGGCTCTCACGCGAGGATGTGAGCCGGGATGGGCAGCGATACTAAAACCCACAGAACAGTCTGAGCCCCTGAAACAGTCCGTGGAATGTTTTGTCGGGAGAGATGATGCAATTAGAGTGTGTCTTCCTTGAGACAAACAGTAAATACAGACGCCCCCAAAAGTATGGGCAGGGGACTGCATTTGTAGAGAAGGGAGAGAAGGGAATTTGGGCTCAGAAATCTCTACATTTAAAAACCATCCACATTAAATTGGGGATGAATGGAAAAAGGAAATGTCTGAAAAGGTTCAAGGGGGTTGGAAAAAACCCAAAGGCCAAAATGATAGCCCCTCGTAGGGAGCTCTGCTTTTCCAGAGGATTTTCTGCAGAAATGGACTCAGGTTTAAACTTGGTGCTGTGTTCGCCCTGAATCCCTACAGTTCTCCGAGATGGTGACAAGTTCCATAATTGTCCCAGCTTTATTGTTTTTCCTCCACAAACCTATTTGTGAAAGTGCCATAAAATCGTCTTACCCAAAGCTCTCAGTTTCAGGAAATATGATACACAGCAGATCAGAGGAAATTAATATTCTTTTTCTTATTTCACAGCATCTTGGCCCAAGGTCAGCATTGAAATGGTTAAAATATCAGCACATTTCACTGGTCTTGGGTTACTCATAAACATTCAGCAAAGCAATTTCACTCAATCACACATATTAACTGCTTAAGTTCTTCTCTCCGAGGATGTGGGCTGTTATTTTATGCCAAAAGTCCTGTAATTAAGTTTGACATAAGCGCATGGATTAAATATGTGGTTGGGGCAGGGGGCAAGGAATGGAAGGTTTTCTCCCCTCGCCGTCTTGCCATATGGAGACTGTAACCAAATAACGTGCAAAAATTTTTAAGAGAATTTCCAATCTTATTACTCAGTGTTGTTTATCAGGTGAGTCACCAGGCCAATGCACTTACAAAACCAGTTTTTCTTTTCCCCGATTTAGCAATAAGAACAACACAGTAGTATTCTTAAAACAGCCCCCGGCCCTCATGGTAGAGTCTTGATAAGGCAGACAACAGAACAGCTCCTCAAAACATCCTCCGATGGGCAAGCCACTGCGGCTGGAGTTTGGAGCTAATTTATCAGACTGATCTAATTCAGGTATATATTTTAAATGCTGAGACCACGATGAGGGTGCTACACATCGATCGCATCGCTTTGTCAATTATGGAAAGGTGTGCAACATTCGAATGCACTTCATTCTAAGGGGATTTTTATCATGGCCAGATTCTCCCCGTCTCGGGTCCTCAGGTGACTCTGAAAAGACCTGAATCACTTAAGCAGCATAATAACAAATTTACTTTCAATTTCTGGCCATATTCATGAAGGTTTCTTGTGGTTTGAGAGAGGAATGCTCTTGTTCCTCCTTTCCTAAAAACAGCTGAAAATAGCTTTTTCAAATGTTTGAAAGAGAAAACATCCTCCTTGAATTTCCTCCAAATCAGAGGGAGCACACAGGAGATTAACCCTAAAAAGGAATTAGGCAGCAGGCTACCTCCCATTTTCCCTCCCGTTGGATTCACCCCAGTGCTCTTGCCCAATGCTGGATCTCTCCCTTCATTGGTTTAACTGAGTTCACTACCATCTTGGTGGCTTCATCCTGCTAAATGTCTTTAACACATCAAAACATGTTACCCAAATCACTGCCATGCTCAAGTTCTTTATACTTTGCCATCGCTCTGAAAATGCTCATTGTAACCGTTCCCAGTTACCTTCTGCTCTGTCTCCATAACTCAGCCCTGAATCTTTCCTTTTGGAGGGCCACAGTCTAAGCTGCTCACAACATTGGAAGCTCCATAAATCCCCACATTGTGCTCACTTCTAGAGTGGGCTTCTGATCATGTCAGCGTGTCCATTTTTATTTTATAATAGGTGGCTCAAACTGAGAACAGTGTTGAGATAAAGCCTCGATAGTTGCTACACAGGAGTGAGAATAATTTACTTAGGTTCAGTACAACCCTCTGTATTCCCTGTAATTTGAAGGAATATCTACCGCGTCATTCAAAAGCCCATCCCAAGCCCTTCAGGGATGTTCTTGTTTCTTAGTTTATCTTCCTCATTTTATAACTTATATTTCTGCTCATCAAATTACATAAGCCTGTTACTAGGCCCACGGCCTTAATGTATTCCAGGCATTCTGAATTGTACTGTACTCTTCTGTATTATCCCCCGATCTGGTACAAAATAGAATTACCTTCGACTCTACTATCCATGTTATTGTTGGAAATTGTTTGGTTCTCTTAAATGGCTTTCACTTTTTCTTTGATCTCTTAGGAAGTTCTTTTTATTCTCAGACCTTACTCTCTAGAGGAGCCCGTTCACAAGGCTTGTGCAGGAGAGCTGATGAAATGCGTACCCGTGTGCCAGAGCTCGGCTGCTTTGGTCCTGAGGGCTGAGGAGGAAAGACATAGTGGATCGCCACTCCCTGAGTCTGGTCCAGTGGCTTGAAATTAATGGGATGGACCAGGGCATTCTGAGAGAGGTGGGTGCATTCCACCTTCTAACCATGTCTGGTTGCATTTTCCACAGACCCAAGTCTGCTATTTTCTTCTGTCAGTGTCTTATTCCTCCATAACAACTCCAGAAAGAAGGGGAAGCCAGGCAAGGATGCAAGACAAGGTGCCAGGTGGAGTGTGGCTGGGGTTGCAAGTAGCTGACTCCAGTGGGACACGTATGTTAAGAATCCAGGAGCCCCAGCAGAGCCATGCGGTTTTTCTCAGCAGCCTGTTGAAAACCTTCTGCACTTGCACCTTTCTCATCTTTGTCCCCAAATAAGAATCTATCTCCATTTTTCCTCTCGGATGCTATCATGTCTTGCCTCCAGCATGGACTGTGTATTCCTCCTGCGCTCCCTGTCTTCCCTCTGACATACTCACGGGACTGAGAACCTGTTAGGAATTTTTGAGGTCTGTGCTCACAGCTTTCTAAATCCAATTCCTACCCCATTGAAGAGGATGGTCATTTTCCCTGCAGTTTATGCATAGCATTTTTTCGGTTCCATTCTTCTTGAGTATGATTCGAAATTACATCCCCCATGCTTGTCAAGGAGTAGCAGAATGTAATGGTGCAGTGAATAAGAATACAAGCTCTGAAGCCTGACCACCTAGGGTCAAATCCCAGCTCTGACATTTATTAGCTGTCTGACCTCAAGCATGTTAACTTAACCCTCATGACTCATTTGCCTTATGCGTATCATAGGGAATAATAGAACGTTCCTCTTGGGGTCTTTGTGAGGATTAAGCACATGAAGGGTTAATGAGAGAGCTTGGCCCATGGCAAGCCTTCAGTAGGTGTTGGCTATCTTCCAAATATTCTAAGGAGTATCAGCTACGTTGTTTTTGGTCTGAGATGAACTGGTCCTTCAAAGATCTAAGATGCTCAAGCTCTCAAGGGGATGAATGATGAGCACAGCCCTGTCTTCAGGTTGTACTTCACTTGACAGCATTTAAACATAACCTTACGTCAAAACTAACAGTCAATCCATGACTCAACCTCTCACAGCCCAGTATTATTTAAGGACATGGGGACTCAGGAAATTGGAACATTGGTGTAAAAATTAATACAAGAATTTCATTTCAAAATTCTTATTGTTTCCTCTGCTGCACAGAGATACAAATTGAACAGTCCTCACATGGGTTCCCCATAAAAGCCAGAACCTTGCCAGAGTTTCAGGGTGAACCAGCAGCTCTGCAACCTCCAGCAAGACCTTCAGCCAGCCTCTTGACCCTCAGCTGCCAAACTGGGGTGATTCACCGCCATGCCTACCTCACAAGACTGTTGCAAGCAAGAGAGTAAAAGCATTTGGAAATATAATTATTGTTATTATGAGACACATAGTTTCTCTTAAATGACCTGTCTTAAAATCAATAATAACATTTTTTAAAACTTATTTGTCTATATGTATACAGACTATTACAACATATCCTCGGAGTACTCCATTTCTCCCATCTCATTGTCCTTTTCTAATGCCCAAATTAAGCCTCACCTCCTCTAAAAAGTCACCCTGCACATAGGCACACAAACACAACTAGATTTTCACTCTTTTGAACTATTGGCGCACTACTGTCCTTTTCACTTGCTTTGGTACTTTGTCTATTCCAGGAGTCAGCAGGCTTTTCTACAAAGACCCAGATGGTAAATTCTTTAGGCTTTGTGGTCCATCCTGTCTCTGTCACAACCACTTAACTCTGCTCTTGTAATACAGCACCATAAACAATATGTAAATGAATGGGCATGGCTGTGTTCCAATAAAACTTTATTTACAAAAACAGGTGCAACCCATGAACCGTGGTTTGCAACTCCTAATTAATTGAGTTTGTCGTTGAACACCTTTACTGGTGCCTTTTTAGTCTACCCAACTGGATTGTCAGGCCCTCAAGGACAAGAGTCTTTATTAGGTGTTTGTAAGGCCCTACTTCCTTCGTCTCCTGAGCCCAGCACCTGGCTCGGTACATACTTGTTGGATTCAACTATCTCATGGGAAAACTGTATATTTATTGTGAGTAAATTAACTCAGGCAACCAAGCCATGCCGAATGCCCTGAAGGGTTAAATCAGGGAAAAGAGAGGTAGTGTCCCTATGGAATGAGAGACAGCCATCTGCACATCAAACACATGAGTGGAAGAGAAACGTTGCCCACTGATCACTGTCATATCCCCAGGGAAAAGCTATGGAAACCACCTGAAGACACATGTTCCTGGTATTTGAGCTCTGTGCATGAATAATGCCATAGAAGACCCAGAATATAGGTAGCCTGCCTCTTTCCTAAGGATAGAGTTATAACTCTGAATTCACAGACAACCACCATTCTTTAGAGGTAACACTTCTATTATTATCCGTGAACTTAGAATAATTTCACTGTTTTTCCAATTTAGATTCATCCGAAAATAAGTATTTTTATTTGTGGCAATATGATACTCCAGGGGCAGGTAGAAGAGTGGTTAAGAAGAGCAGGACCTGGAGTTACACCTAACTCAAATCTATGAGCGTTTGGGTAAGTCACTTAACCTCTCTTAGCTTTAGTGTTCCCTTCTGTGAAATGGGAGTCTTGGGAGGGTTAAAAGGGACCACGTATATGAAGAACTTAGTATAGGGCTCAGGACGGAGTAAATACTCAGTAATGATTAGCATCTAGTAATAGTGGTAGTAGTACCAGTCAAAATCACAGAAGTAAAAGATAATTCTTTAAACATAAACATGTGGCCTAGGAGTTCCACTCCTAAATACACCCAAGGGAAATGAAAACCTAGATCCACAGCGAAAAATCCATATACGCAGAAACTTGTACATGAATGTTCGCAGCAGCATTATTCATAATAGCCAAAGAGTGGAAACAACCTAAATGTGCAACAACTGTCAAATGGATAAACAAAATGTGGTATATCCATACAATGAAATATTATTAGGCCATTAAAAAAAACAACAACAGTGGAGTACTGATACACACTACAACATGAATGAACCTTGAAAACATCATGCTAAGGCAAAGAAGCAAGTCACACATTGTATTTATGTGAAGTGCCTAGAATAGGCAAATACATAGAGACAGGAAGTAGATCAGTGGTTGCCAGGAGATGGGGAGGGGTGCAGTGCAGGGGAGAATGAGGTGTGACTGTTGACAGGAATGGAGTTTCTTTTGGGATGATGAAAATGCTCTAAAAATAAATAATGGTTATTGTTGCACAACTCTGTGAAATATTAAAACTACTTTAAAAGGGCAAATTTTATGGTATGTAAATTATATCTCAATGAAGCTATTTTTTTAAAGACTTTTTAAAAAGTAAATTAACTTAGCTAGGCTCATCAAAAATTAATCTGTAATATATAACTTTTTTTCCCTTCATATGAGCTAGAAGTTTATAGTTTAAAAATTCTACACACAAAAAATATGTGTCATGTGCAGATATATTTTTAAAGCAGATTAGTTATGGGGCATCTGGGTGGCGCAGTCGGCTGAGTGTCCAACTCTTGGTTTCAGCTCAAGTCATGATCTCAGGGTGGTGACATCGAGCCCCGCATAGGGCTCTGCACTCAGCACAGAGTCTGCTTGAGTGTCTCTCCCTCTGCCACTCCCCCTGCTTGTGCTCATGCTCTCTCTCTCTCTCAAATAAATAAATCTTAAAAAAAAAGAAAAAGCAGAATAGTTATTAGTTAAGTTCGTACACCCATGGTGTTTAAATGTACTTATCAAGGATGTGTGTATATAATCTTCATTTATAAACTCCAGTTAGTTTTAAGAATCACTCAGAGTTGGGGCACCTAGGTGCCTCAGTTGGCTAAGCGTCTGCCTTGCTTGGGTCATGATCTCAGGGTCTTGGGATAGAGCCCCACATTAGTCTCCCTGCTCAGTGAGGCATCTGCTTCGCCCTCTCCCTCTGCTCCCCCTCTGCCGCTCATGCTCTCTCTCTCTCAAATAAATAAATAAAATCTTAAAAAAAAAAAAAAAAGAATCACTCAGAGCCTATAGCTATGTGTTGAGGATCTACTGTGCCCTGCACATGACCTTGGACATAGGGACATAGGAGAGAATCAGATCCTAGGATCATGAAGCTTATGGTTCAGTAGTTCTTTGCACATTACACTAAGCAAGATGATTTCATCTCACTCCACTTTTCTGTAGTTTGTATCATAAGAACAATTGCATTTTCTCTAAATATCAATCATATTATCATCTTAACTCTGCCTTTTCAAACCCTTCTCCCAGGGACAGACCACCCCCATCCCCAGTTGAAAATCATCATTCTGGATTCTAGAAGTTTCAGTAAGTTCAGGATCCCTAAGTTTTACATAAACAAGTAAGGAGTCTAGGCCACATGTGGATTGTATTTTTTCACTCGAGGACCTGCAGTAAAAGAGGGGTTCTCAGACTTTTAAGAACATAAGAATTCCCCAGGAAGCTTGTATGCCATGCCGATTCCTGGGCCTTAGAAGCAGAAAGGCAAATTCAGTAGGTTTGAGGAAGAGCCCAGGAGACAGAATATTTAACAAACACCCAAGTCACTCTGATGCAAGAATGCGTGAATCACACTTCAAGAAATGCTACACACAAAGGTTGGGAACCAACACCCTGCCAGATGTTTATTGTACACCAACCTTACAGACGCACTGGCTAGGCACTTTGGGCGGCAGGAAGACATACAGTCTCCCCCACGGAGCACACAGTCAAGTCTGGAAGACCTGACAGGGACAAGCATGATAACTGACTGCACGCTGGACATGATCGATAACCAAGGAGTGACTGAGACCCTCAGGGGTGTAAGAATTCAAAAGAGCACAACAGCTCCACGGGCCCAGGTGGTTGGAGAACTTCATGGAGGAGAGAGGTTACTTAGGCCTAACCTTAAAAGGTGACTGTGTTTGTAAAGAGGTAAATGGAAGAATCTCATGCAGACAATGAGGGAAATTTGTCTCAGAAAAGTTGGCTATAGTATGTTTATGCGAGGAATGAGAAGAGGCCCAGTGGTAAAGCCGCGTGAGGTCAAATTCTGGAAGGCCCTAAATGCCTTGCCGAGGGACTGGGATTTTACCCGTAGAGGGTGGGGACCCACTTTCAAACAGGAGAGTGGCAAGCTGAGATCAGTGCTATAAAAGGATTAATCCAATAATAAGTTACTGTGAGCATTTTCGTAATGAAATGACACATAAATAATGAAGCAATAGCACAACAGAAGTAGAGTCCAGAAGGGACTAGAACGAGAGAAGACCAGAGATGAGAGAACCATTTGGAAGGTCTAGGATTAGCCCCCCCAAAACAGCCTTCCCCCCCAAACAGCCAGAATTCCTATTATACTTAAAAGGGAAAAGCAATACCGATATTGTTTCTTTCTTACCCTCACAATGAGAGAGAAGCTAACTTGAAAGGGGCAATTAGGGAGTGAGATGAAAAAAGCAGGAAGAAGGGATGTGAAGATGGAAGAAGGGGTCTAACCAGCCTCAGAGATAGAAAACAATGCCTGGAAAGCGAGGGAGGGAAGGGCATGCAAAGCCACATCTGCCAAGCCCTGCTTGGAGCTCTCATCCTTAGCACCCTGCTCCTGAGAGCTGGGAGGGGCACCATTGCTTCCTAGGAAACCAGTCCACAAACACATGGGAAGCAGCCTTTGCAAATGACCACAATGACTCCTCAGGAAAACTTGGTAAGACTCTTAATCAGAGAGGGAGAGCTCTCATTGTGTAATAGTTAATAATCATAAGTCCAAACAATGCCTTATGTTTAAGGAACTGTGTCCCTCATAATAAAGTTTAAAGGAGAAAAATAACAAGGCACTTGGTTATGGTCTGTTAGTCAGCTTTTGCCAGGTAACAAATGACCCCAAAACTTAGTTGCTTTAAAACAGGAAATCAGGGCGCCTGGGTGGCTCAGTTGGTTAAGCGACTGCCTTCGGCTCAGGTCATGATCCTGGAGTCCCTGGATCGAGTCCCGCATCGGGCTCCCTGCTCTGTGGGGAGTCTGCTTCTCCCTCCGACCCTCCCCCCTCTCATGCACTCTCTCTCATTCTCTCTCTCTCAAATAAATAAATAAAATCTTTAAAAAAAAAACAAAAAAAACAGGAAATCATTTCTCACAGTTCTGTGGGTAGGCAGAACTACCTACCTGGGCTGAGTTGGTTTGACTACAAGGGAGAAGCAAGAGTGGCCTTGGACTCCTGGTGCTGGGCTCAGGGTCAGCTGAAGCGACTCTCTCACCCCACAACAGACTAACCTGGGCTTCTTCCCATGGTGTCCTCAGGGTTTCAGAGGGCGGCAAGAGAACCAGCCTCAGTGCTCAAGCATTTCTGAAGCGTCGTTTGCTGTTGCCCCATTGGCCAAGGAAAGTCACACAGCTAGACCACAGTCTGGGAAGGCACTGCCCAAGAGCACAGAGAAAAAGGAAGGGGGAATGGCTGGCCATTTTTACTACCATAGCAATGTTTGTCTGATAGATCCTGCTCCTCCAAAGGAAGTGGCAACTGTCTACATAATCTTCCTTGAAGGATCTGGAAGGATAAGGGTCAAATTGGGCTTACGCTGTCCTTGTCTGAATGTATATATTTGAACTACTGTGAAAGAAATTCATAAATATATATGACTGATTTTTACAAAGTTTTAACGAGGAGGAGAGAGAGAGAGGAAGGCAAGGGTAGAGAAGGAAGGAAGGAGGGAGGGAAGGAGAGAAGGAGGGAGAGAAGGAGGGAATGAAGACGGGGGGGAGGAAGGAAGGAAGAAAGGAAGGAGAGAGGAAGATATCTTTATTGGCCTATCCAGTTGCATTCCTCTGCATGGGCAGAACACGAGCAACCCTATAAAGATCCTAAACTCTGTGGTTGTCATTACTTGTCTTGTAAAATAGCCTCCTATCTCCTGCACTTGTGCATGGGTCAGGTGTTGGCCATGGCAGAGGCGCTGGGCCATGTGTGTCTGGGACCATCTCAAGGAACAGAAGCCCACGTTTCCATTTCCCCAGAGCGGTAGGGCTTCAGCGGCTGGCACAGCCTCAGGAAGACCGAAGATGCAGACCAGCAACGCCCCGTTCTTAGGACATAATTAATGCACCGTTAATTTTTTTTTCATCAGCAAAGGATTACCGAAATACCACATGATTTCCTTCAAAAATGTGACCCTCCCTTTCCTGTCTCATTTTTCTTTTCCTGGATCTGAACATGGTTTCCATTGGCCTCACAAAAACAGTCGTTTCTGTTCGTTTTCCTCAACTTGTCTCAGTTCCTTGATCTTAAGGAGTGCAGACATGCTAAAGCCAACTATCAGTAGAAATTGTTCAAGAGCTGCTTCTCTCAGTCAGAGCTCTTCTCCAAGGCGCTTCTCCCCCTTGTGAGGCCAGAGGCTTCCTCTACGTCCCACAGCAAACCTCATGGTGTTATAAAAAGCCAACTCACTAAATAATGCCATAGGAATCTTAATGACTAGGGTTATTTGGCCAACAACATTACACAGTTTTTTCCTCTCCGAATTCAAGCATTTAAAATTACAAATATCCCATCCAATTCAAATTTAATTACCAGTGTTCAAACTTTAAGAACTTTCTCGTTTTCAATTATGTATAATTGGAAATCATGAACTACCGCTAAAAGATGGTGATTCGACTCCTTTTTTTAAGGGGGAGCAGGAAAATGGCATAATTGTTATCTCTTCCTGATAAAATTTTTCTTGTTGACTGGCCATTTCTTTACCAAACTTCCCTAAATCCCCCAGGCCAGTTTCTCCACATTTATCATCAACCCCGAATAAAAACTGTGATGAGCCTTAATGTCTGAGTTGGCCTAAGAGACTGTAGTTTCCAGAACAAAAGCCCATGTCTGAGAGCTGAGCCAGTGCAAGGTTTGACAATGGCAGAGGGCATTTTAAGTAAGAACTGTCATGGAAAACCCAGGATCTAACAGTCACTGTCAGCCCAAACAACCTTGGAGCTACTCTGCACCATCTGTTGGGTGAGGCAAGGAAACTGGATGGGTAGTGAGGGGGGCCACATGGCACGTTTGGGGCTTCTGAATGGTCCCACTCATGACTTGTCCTCCTTCCTGTGCAAGGCTAGACTTTAGAGTCAGGCCCTTCTGGCCAAGCTTCAGAAACGTGGCCTCTGAGAATGCAGGGATAAGAAGCAGAAGCGTCCCTTGAGACAGCCCTACCTATCTGGGGACTGTCTTCTTGAAGTAATGATGGGTTCACAGTAGCAGTTCTCTGTAAACCCATTTCAGTGTGCTTTGCAATCTAGTCCATTGTCTCTAATGATCATCTTTTAAAAAGAACCACCCCCAGTTTTCTTTTAGTACCCCAAATCCCAAAATCGCTTCTTTAAATGGGAACTACCCACCTATCAAATAGTTCTTATCATAAACCTGACTTTCGCATAACCAGAAAAACAAGCTTTGTATACGTGTGTGTACACACGTATACGGACTCATGTCCATAAATGTGTGTGTGTATAAATACATCTAAAGTGTGTGTGTGTGTTGTTATATTGCTAGCATCCCTTTGAAGTGGGCTGCATCTTGTCACCACAGGGTGATTCTCTTTACGTGGAAGGTTGAGGGATCGGGGGAAGGCTTTCTTTCCACTCAGCTTTCTCTTTGAAACAAGAGTCCTTGTGTCTCGGAGATGCTCCCAGTTTCATGCAGGAACAACATCCTTTCTATTAACCACTAAAACCTAAAGCTCTAAGGATTATTTACCTTTAAACGTGTGCTATTTCAGCTCTGGAGCAACCTGAACGGTTTTTAAGGGGGTATACACACCAACTGAAAAAAATCCTACTGTATGCTGGAATTGTATTCATGCTTCTTTATTTCCATAATCTTACTTGTCAGTTTCTCTTTTTTTTTTAATGGACTTCAATACACACAGCTCCCCCATTCTTTTTTTTTTTTTTTAAGATTTTATTTATTTATTTGACAGAGAGAGACACAGTGAGAGAGGGAACACAAGCAGGGGGCAGCTCCCCCATTCTTCACCCACCTTTAGTATTATGAGGTTTTCTGAAGGTTAAGCATTTCAGATCTGACTCACGTTCTTTGCCCAGAATGTATTTCTGTTTACCAAAATCTCAGATTACTATGGTAACTATCAGGAGTCCCTAAAATGTACGTTGCCTTTTCTGTACTCAACCTAGGGCAGAGTCACCGCAAATGGCCACAGAGATGACATAAGAATGCCATGGACGGCTGAGAAAAAAAGCCACCCACCCTCACATCACTCATTTCTTTCCATTTTAGTGTGTCTTCGGGGAGATCGAATGGCAGACTAGGAGGATAATAAAATTGTCAGTACAGACTCTTCTCGTTGTTTCGCAGACAGGGAGCCACTGACTGTCCAGTGGTCTGCAGGCCAGAGAAGAGGAAACGTTGAAAAACGGAACAGGAAACAGATGGGAGATGTGATCTCTCCAAGCTCCCCAAATTCTGAAAAACCTCAGACCAGCCTGGTTGCTTGAAGATTAGGACAAAAGTGGGATCTGTGCATTTACCAGAGAGAGGCCAGCAGAAGCGGGCACAGCAGGGAGTCCTGTCACAAGGACCCCAAATCCAACTGGCTGCAGTTCAGCCTGCCAAGGGGAAGTGAGAAAGCTCCACCATTACTGAGTTAATTTGGGCCAAGAGGTGGGGAGGAGCCTTACACTCTTGCAAGGATAGCCTCAACCCTAGCTTCATGTTGACAGCTGAAATCTCTGTAATCATGTGCTTTGGGGTTAAGAACACTTCTTTCTTTACCAAGAATTAAGAGGTATTTACTAAAAATTAAGCATGTAGGGGCACCTGGCTGGCTCAGTCGGAAGAGCATGTGACTCTTGATCTCAGGGCTGTGGGTTTGGGCCCACACTGGGTCTAGAGGTTACCCCAAAAATAAATAAATAAATAAACTTTAAAAAATTAAAAGTAAAAAATAAAAAATTAAGCCTGCAATGGTGGCCAGAGGAAAGGGACTCAGGCTTCCACATCTGCAGTCTTTAGGGCTCATGCCAGGGAAAGGAGGGAGCAGAGTCTGGAATAAATGGGTTGGGAACACAGAGACACCAAAGAATCTAAATGGCGTCGTTAAAATTCATCCGAAGGTGCAATTATTTGTCCAAAAATGATTCCTATGCCTGAGTTCAAAGCGCTGGGAGAAACTGTTGTGGTGATTGTTTCCCCAGGTTGGAAGGAACATCCAGGCTGGAAGTTTCCTTTGCTTCACTGGTTTGGCAGGAGGGGCCTGGGGAGGATGGTGGGGGGAAGCGATCACTCCTGAACAACCAGCAAGTTGAACCTGCATCCTGAGGAGATGCTAAAATCTGACAATCCAGTTGCCCTCCCCCTAACAAAGCCTGATATCAATGCCATCCAAAAATCCCAGACACCCTTCCCCCTCCAGAATGACACATTTCACTTGTGACCTTGTACAGCCTGTGGTCGGGGAAAGAGCCTTTGAACACATCTCCAGAGCTGCCGCGATTAGAAGGTCTTTGATTACTCAGCTCAGCTGGTCCATCCTTCTCTGTAATCCCCTTCTCCCCTCCCTCAGCCCCCTTCACCTTGTCCAGTATCCAGGCAGGTTTTTCTTTTTTTTAAAGCAACCCATTTTTTGTCCTCTTTTCATTTTCCTATAGCATCCTAAACCTCAAGATGCGGTTAACACTAATCCTGATTTATTTAGGATTTATCTGCATTATTAATTCCAATCATGAAAAAAAAAAGTGTTCTGGGCCCTGGTTTGTATACAAAGTTTGGGTGTTTGTGAAAGGGGCCAGCAATCCCTGGGAAACATATTTCCTTTAGCTATCTTTTAAATCCAAACAACTTTCTTTTCTAGTTGGAAAATATTTCTTGAGATGGGTCCCATCCTTAACAATTTCATTTATTATTATCCAACCCCCCCCCCCAGTCGATATCCTTTGAAGCTGCTTCCTGCATTAATCTGGACTTAATATGGATTTAAACATTTACAATGGAAAATAATTTGGGTTAAAAAATAATCTCCCTTGATAAAGCTAGAAACCCCCCACAACTGTCAGCATCTCTGACAGCCAGGAATAGAATGAGATTCTTGAATATGCATATTGAAGAAAAAGGAAAAGCAAGTCTAACAGGGTGTAGGTTATTTTATATTTGTCAGCTGTTATGACTGGACTGGAGTTGAGTGATATCCAGGGTCTTGACTTGTTGTTTGAATGAATTCATCATCACCCAGAACACATGAACAGTTACTTGGTGCCCAGGATAAACTAAAAATACCTTCCGTTGGCGTGAGAGAAAGCTGTCTCTCAGAGGTAGCAGCCTGCATCCATCACTCACAGAAGGGCTGCTCAGGAACAAACAGGTTCCAATGCCCCATCCACCATCCTTCCCAGTCTTGCATTTTTCAGTTTATTGACTGGTCCAATGCTGGAAATAGAAACTTCCTCTTTCTTTGGGTAGACCCCCAGAGTGGCCGGTGTTTTCGAGGGAATTTATCCCGGATTTGACTCAAGGAGCACATAAGGATTGGAATCTTTTCATAGGAATTTAAAGGAATTCTGATCAGTCCTCCAAGGCTGCTTTGTCAGATCTCAGCACTTAAGGCAGACCTTAATGGTGTTTTTGATTTCTTAGTGACGTGCAGAAGGAGGCTAGGCTAACTCTGAGAAGCGCCCCTTTTCTGGGGATGGAAGATAATGTGGCGTGGGCATCATCACTCCTTGTTCCTATGGCCGTGGCAGGTCTCACTTATCAGTCCCAATGTTCTTTTCCATTGAGCCAGGAGACAGCCCTTGTACCCTTCTCAACACAATGCCTCGGGAGCCATCTGCAGTGGTTCTGCTTTGGGACACACGTTGAAAGCTCTGTGCCATTCCTGCTGGGCCCTGCACTCCTTCAGGAGACTCTGAGCTGATTTGAGCATGGCTTTTAGCATTCTCCTTCAGCCTATCTTGTGCACCAATGCTGGTTCTCTTCCCGTTCTAGAGAATACGGGTCCATGGTATTAGGAGGAATTCCAGAAAGTCCAATACGAGGGCATGTAAATTCATGGCACAAATTTTAGAAAATGCAGATATACAAAAAAGTAGAAAATTAAAATGACTTATAATTCCATTAGGATATACATATTGATGTATATGCCTCTCTTTTTATAAAATGTTTTTGTTGTAAAAAATAGGTATATACGGAAAAAGTGGGTGAGTTTTATAATTTCTTACATTATTTTATAATTTCTTACATTGTACCTTCATAAGCTGATCTATATGTTATACAGAAAGAAGAGTATATGTAGTGCATCTGAACTTTACATGCATTGTGAATAAAAATATGGGTTTCCTACTTTATACATTTATTGAAAAGTCTGGAAACTTCATTATCTGGAAGCTTTTAGATCCTAAAACACAGAGTTGAACAATTTTAGGGCATGTAGCTACATTTCCAGTATTCCAAGGATATCTCAGTATGTTTGCCCATTCTTTTTTTAAATTTCTTAACAGCTTTATTGAGATATAATTTACATACCAAGCAATTTACCCAAACTGTACAATTTCATGGGTAGGGGTATATTCACAAGGTTGGACAACCATCATCACATTCCATTTTAAAAAATTTTCATCACCCCAAAAAGAAACCCCACATCTGCTGGCAATCATTCCCACTCCTCTTTCCCTCCAAACCCCCTCAGCCCTAGTCAACTGCTCATCTACTTCCTGTGTCTCTGAATTACCTTGTTGTGGACATTTCATATAAAAAGCATCATTCTGTATTTGGGTGTTTGTGACTGACTTCTTTCACTTAGCATGTTTTCAAAATTAGTCTGTCCATTACAGCATTCCTTCATTCCTTTTTATTGCCAAATAATATTCCATTCTATTTGCCCATTCTATATGAGAGCTTCTGTTCTGTTTTTGTTTTCATAATGTTGCTTTCAGCACTCGACTGAATCGAGAGGCCCTTGCTTCTCTCATCTGTGCACCCTTTAATTGTTCCTTGATTTCTTTTGTAGGAGTCTACTGAATGTACAAAGAAATCCAGTTCCATTCAGTTCATCAGATACATATTGAGTGTTGAAATATGCAAGGTTCCTTGCTAGAAAATGCTGGGGATACAAAGATGAATGGACACTGCCTCTGCCATTCAGGGGTTTACAATCTATTTACATCAAATTATGAGAGCAAATCGTGTCCATGAGTCATTCTGAGACCATTAGCTTTTCACTAATATTTTTCTAAGTAGGCTCCACACCCATCATGGGGCTCGAACTCACAACCCTGAGATCAAGAGTCATATGCTCTACCAACTGAGCCAGCCAGGCACCCCTAACTACTATTTGAATTTGCATTGTTTTGATATAGCTGTGTAAATGTTTTTCCAGTTTCTTTCATGTGTTTTTATGTTTATACGATGCTATTATATAAGCCACCCCAAGACAGGAACTACGCACTCTATTTTTTTACTTTTATAATAATAGTATTAATTATAATTATGTCAGCTATTATTTATTGATCTGGAAAACAATCCTGTGAGGTAGCTGTTGTTATTTTCATTTGCTGATGGGGAAACTGAGGCTCGGTCTGATAAAGCAACTAGCTGAAGGTCACTCACCTGGTAAGGGTGGTCACTGGACTACATTAGTCCGCAGCTGCATGAAAGGCATCCTCAGCAGCCAGTAGATGATACCATCTACCTGCCATTCCGGTAGGCAGCTCTGCACCTGGGCCTTGGCAACCTGAAGGATAAAGTCAGAGTGTCTCAAGTCTTCATCCTGTGGCATTGGCCATTGCGTCCATTCCATTGTTCTCTTGGCAATGATAGAAAATGTAGCTCCCCACAGAACTCCCTCTGTGTGGTACAAGAAATCACTGGATGTCATCTTCGGAATGTACCATTTTGGAATCAAACTTTAGAAGATGTGCTTATGGATAACAAAGTAGGATCCTCTCAACTCCCCCCATGTACCATTTGGTAGAGGAACATGACCAACGGCAGGACTGGGGAACTCCGACTTCCCGTTTGGGACCTCTAGAACTGTCCGTCTACCTTCCTGAGACACGCTTGACTGTACTGTGCTGTCATCTTCGACAATAAGGCAGGTTACATCCGTGAATCTACATATCACAATGAAGACACTCAATAAATATTAAATAATAATTATTGTTTCCTTCACATTCACTGACAGGATAAAATCCCAGGAAAGAACCTTAAAGGTCTAATTACTTCGTTGGCATTGAAACCAAACTGCTAGTTGAGAAATTAATTGTGGAGCCGTCGGAGATGGAGCAGTAGGAAGTTGTTTTGAGCAGTGATGTCAGTCTGAAACTCCGCGTAAGATGTGGGGCAATAAACACAAATGCAAACTGCCGGAAGTGACTGAGCAGGAGGCTAGACATGCAGCCGGCGCCGAACAAACTTCTGCTCATTTACTGGTTATTTCGGCACACAAACAACGTGTTGAGTGAATGACCACCTGAGCTAATGTATACGCAGAAAACGTCTCTAGAGATACTTAGAACAGTGTGGAGATGATCTCCAGCACAAATGAAGGCCCAGAATATTAAGAACCCCAGTGACGACTGGAATTAACATTTGCTGAGCACCGGCTATGAACCAGGTCCTGTTTCAAGTGCTTTAAATATAGCATCTCATTTCATCTGTGTAACAAGTTGTGTAGCGAATATCATCCTCATTTTTAAAATTAGATAATGGAGGCACAAAGAAGTTAAGTAACCTTCCCAGTATCATGCAGTTAGTAGTAAAAATAAATAAATAAATAAATAAATAAATAAATAAATAAATAAATAAA